>NW_024044838.1:3716067-4052403 GCF_015852505.1 Tachyglossus aculeatus | reverse complement strand
TTAGGGAAGTCCTCTTGGAGGAGATGTGCCTTCAGTAAGGCTTTGCAAGTGGGGAGAGTAAATGTCTGTTGGATAGGAAGAGGGAAGGCATTCCAGGCCAGACGTAAGACATGATGATGATGATGATGGCATTTGTTAAGCACTTACTATGTGCCAAACAGTGTTCTATGTGCTGGGGTAGATACAAGGTAATCAGGTTGTCCCACGTGGGGCTCACAGACTTAATTCCCATTTTACAGATGAGGTAACTGAGGCACAGAGAAGTTAAGTGGCTTACCATGGCGAGGACATGGGTGAAGAGTTGGCAGTGAGATAGATGAGATCGAGGTAGAAAGAGAAGGGTGATGTAAGAGGAACGAAGTAATAGTAATAGTAATGATGGCATTTGTTAAGCGCTTACTATGTGCAAAGCACTGTCCTAAGCGCTGGGGGGATACAAGGTGATCAGGTTGTCCCACGTGAGGCTCACAGGCTTAATCCCCATTTTACAGATGAGGGAACTGAGGCTCAGAGAAGTTAAGTGACTTGCCCAAGGTCACACAGCAGACATGTGGCGGAGCTGGGATTCGAACCCATGACCTCTGACTCCAAAGGCCGGGCTCTTTCAACTGAGCCACGCTGCTTCTCAAGTGTGGGCTGGGTTGTAGTAGGAGAGTAGCAAGGTGAGGTAGGAAGGGGCAAGGTGATCGTGTACTCTAAAGCCAATGGTAAGGAGCTTCTGCTTTACATTACCCCAATGTAAGCAGATCTGATACAGTTGCATTCCCATATGGGGCTCCCAGTCTAAGAGAGGAGGAGGACAGGGATCTTATTCCCAGTTTTACAGATGAGGAAACTGAAGCACAGAGATGTTAAGTGGGAAGCAACGTAGCCTAGAGGAAAGAGCACGGGCCTGGGAGTAAGATGAACTGGGTTCTAATCCTGGCTCTGTCGCTTGTGTGCTGTGTAACCTTGGATAGGTCATTGAACTTCTCTGCATCTCAGTTACCCCATCTGTAAAATGGGATCAAATCCTACCCCCTCCCACTTAGACTACGAGCCCTTTGTGGGATATGGACAGAGTCCAGTGCTCAATATGGTGCCCAGAGCTTGGTACAGTGTCCAGCACTTAGTACAGTACCTGGCACATAGTAAGTACTTAACAAATAGAATAATTATTGTAATCTTGTATCCACCCAGGGCTTAGTACAGTGCTTGGCACAGAGTAAGTGCTTAATAAGTACCACAAAAAATAGTGACTTGCCCAAGGTAACACAGTAAGTGGAAGAGGGGTTTAAACCTCTTGTCCCTTGACTCCAAGACCAATACACTTTCCACTAGGTCATGCGTTCTGCTTCTCATATAAAATGAAAATACCTGATCCCTGTCCTCAAGGAGCTTACAATTTAAATTACAGATGAGACCAAGTAATAGAGTATATAAGATTTGAGATACTGCCCAAGGTAATATCTCACATAGAAAAATAAGTGATAATAATAATAATGATGATGGCATTTATTAAGCGCTTACTATGTGAAAAGCACTTTTCAAAGCACTGGAGAGGTTACAAGGTGATCAGGTTGTCCCACGGGGAGCTCACAGTCTTAATCCCCATTTTAGAGATGAGTGAACTGAGGCACAGAGAACTTCAGTGACTTGCCCAAAGTCACACAGCTGACAATTGGCAGAGCCAGGATTTGAACCCATGACCTCTGACTCCAAAGCACGTGCTCTTTCCACTGAGCCACTCACAGGGTATGCTTGCTCTGACAGGGCTACAGAAGGTCATCATTAAGCCTCTTGAAGGAATTTTAATTTTCCAGAAGATGGACATCAAACCATCTGGACAATTTAACTAACATTTTTGGTAACTTATGAGATTGCTAAACTAAATTTGGATTGGATTTGGAGAAGTAACATGGCCTAGTGTAAATACCACAAATGTGGGAGTCAGAAGACATGAGTTCTAATCCTGACTCTACCATTTGTTTGATAAGTGACCTTGGGCAAGTTGCTTCACTTCATGGTGCCTCAGTTTCCTCAACTGTAAAATGGGAATTAAATACCAGCTCTTCCTCCTACTTGGACTGTGAGCTCTTTGTGGGACAGAAACTGTCCAATCAAATTATCCTGTGTCTACTTCAGGGCTCAGTACAGCATTTAGCACATAGTAAGCACTTAACAAATACCACAATTGTCATTATTTTCATTATTCTTCTAATTATTAGTATTGTGTTTAGTGATGGTGAGATAACCATTCTACATTATGTATAGCAACAATAATCTGAATGACTTTCAGGTTTCACAGTCAAAGAGTAATATTGTCCATCAAGAGCTATTTGTGTGTTGGAGTATATTCAAGATGGGTTTTGTTTCATCTGAAAGTGGGTGGCTATTTTGGTGATTAAAAAGCTGATGCAGGGTCCACTTGTGCAGGCATGGGACATTCTTATTGACTTTCCCAAGTCCAGGTGGTCCCTAAGGTTTTGCTCCTTCTTTCTTCATCACAGAATATTGGCTCTGCTGCTTCAAATCTATCCAAATACCCCAAAAAAATCTCTCTTCTCCTTCACCCATAAAGTCATTACTATGTCACCCTGGACACATTGATTTCACTTATTGAGTATATAATCCTGAGTGTTCTCTCATTTACCAAAACTATCTGCTTTCCCTTCTATTCTTCCCTTAAGAGGATTCCAATTACCATTAGAATGTACTAAAAGGAGTTTTTTAATTAAGGTGTATAATGAGAAGGAAGACTTAAACATGTACAGGAAATGGCATTCATTGTTCCGACAATTCAAAATACATTAAAACCTTCAAGTATGGTTCTTTTAGAAGAGATTATGCCACAGTCATTTTCCTTAAAGCATTTGAAGAACCCACTGGTTTCTTCCTTCTCCCACTGAAAAAAACAACGTAATTCTCAGAAAGTGATTCACTTATCTCCTGAAGTCATTATTTGGCTCCATATCTTCCTCATGACATTTTTCACCTCCTCATTTCTCACAGTGTAGATCTAGGGGTATAACACGGGAGTACTGAAAACATAGAATATGGCCACTGTTTTGTCCATGGGGAAGGTGGAGGCAGGCCTCATGTAGGTGAAGATACAGGGAACAAAGAACAGCATGACAACCTTGACGTGAGAGCCACAGGTGGAGAGGGCTTTGCACCTTCCCTCTGAACTATAACTTTTTAGGGAGTTCAGGATGACCATGTAGGAGACGACCAACGTGAGGAAACAGACAGTGCAGATCAGGCCACCGTTGATAGCCACTGACAGGCCCACGACGTAGGTGTTTGTGCAGGCAAGTTCCAACAAAGGGTACATGTCACAGAAAAAAGGATCAATGACATTGGGATCACAGAAGGGCAGCCGGAATAGAATGGGAATTTGAATTATTGAATGAAAGAAGCCCAATACCCAGGCTACCCCCACCAGTAGGACACACTCCTGCCGGTTCATGATGATCAAATAGTGCAAGGGTTTGCAGATGGCCATGTAATGACCAAAGGCCATCACAATGAGAAGGATGACCTCTGTCATTCATTCATTCAAACATATTTATTGAGCGCTACTGTGTGCAGAGCACTGTACTAAGTGCTTGGGAAGTACAAGTCGGCAACATATAGAGACGGTCCCTACCCAACAATGGGCTTACAGTCTAGTCCTTCCAAAGAAGTGTGATAGAAAGAGCTGGACCATACAGCCATCATAGGATATGACTTTTTTAGCAGACAGGCTGTCTACAATCATTTTGGGAGTAGTGAAAGAGGAGTAGAAAGCACCTATGAAAGATAAGTACCAGAGGAAGTAGTACATAGGGGAGCTGAGATTCTGACTGGCCTTGATGGTTATAACCACAAGCAGGTTTCCCAAAAGAGTTACCAGGTAAATGATTAGAAACAAAACAAATAAACTTTTCTGCAACTCTGGATTCCGGGTAAGTCCCAAGAGAAGGAATTCGGTCACATTGTTCCTTTTTTCCATCAATTCAGTGCTGGTGATGATCAGACCGGTGAGCATGCACAACAGAGAACTGGTTTACTTGAAAAGATAAAGATAATTGAATTTCTTTAGCACCATTTTTTTTCCATGGAACCCAAGGTACTTAATTTATATTACTTAACATTTTTCACTCATTCTTGAAACACCTTGGTCCCATTTGACAGAAAGAAAAATCAAGCCAAGTAACAATCAATCAATGGTATTTACTGAGTGCTTACTCTCTGCAGAGTGCTGCAGAGACTGCTTCGATATGCTGAATCCAGTATTCTTTCCACTTAGTTCAGAGCTTGTCAACCAGCATGATTAGTACCACTGGTAGCATTTCACTGGGATTTTCACCCTTTAGTCACACCTCCCTCAGTCCCACAGAATTTATGTACCTACCTGTAATTTATTTATTTATAATTAATGTTTGTCTCCCCCTCTTGATGGTAAACTCATTGTGAGCAGGAAACATGTCTACCAAATCTGTTGTATTTTCCTAAGTACTTAGTACAGTGCTTGAGGAGCAGCGGGGCCTAGTGGAAAGAGCACGGGCTTGGGAGTCAGAGGTCGTAGGTTCTAATCCCGGCTCCACCACCTGTCAGCTATGTGACCTTGGGCAAATCGATTAAGTCCTCAGTGTCTCAGTTCCCCCACCTGTAAAATGGGGATGAAGACTGTGAGCCCCATGTAGGACAACCTAATTGCCTTGTATCTACCCCTGCGTTTGGAACAGTGCTTGACACATAGTTAGCACATAACGACTACCACCATCATCATCATCATCATGAGTGTTCTGCACACCTTAAATGCTCAGTAAATGTGATTGATTGACTGATGATCTCCCAACAGAAGCCGTTTTGCTTTACTTAGGGATGATCACAATAATAATGATAATAATGCATTTGTTAAGCTCTTACTATGTGCCAAGCATTGTTCTAAGTGCTGGAGTAGATACAAGGTAATCAGGATGTCCTACGTGGGGCTCACAGTCTTCATCCCCATTTTACAAATGAGGTAACTGAGGCACAGAGAAGTTAAGTGACTTGCCCAAAGTCGCACAGCTGACAAGTAGCGGAGCCAGGATTAGAATATATGACTTCTGACTCCCAAGCCCGTGCTCTTTCCACTAAGCCACGAATCGGCTTGCTGAATTGTTTGCTTTAGAAAAGTGTTGTCTCTTTTTAGTAGACAAGGTGTACGTACTGTCAGGTTAAGTTTATTCCCTCCTCTCACTGTGAATGCCTCCAATGGCACAAGTTAGACAACTAAACGTTCCTCTTTCAGACAATCCTTTTTATGTGATTCCACTCCAGAGATACTTCCTTATAGGTAAGGGGCTCTATTGGAGAGAGGAAGCAAATGGTCACAAAGATTCCTGATAATGCTCATAATCCATAAAACTACAATCTCTCTACTTTTTTATTCTCAAAATAAGGGGTTAATTATTGAATTAAGGATATTGAATGCTCTTTCTTGTTCTATTATCAATCAATCAATCAATCAGTGATATTTATTGAGTGCCTGGAGTGCTATATTCAATGCTTGGGAGAGTACAATGCAATAGAGTTTGTAAGCTCGTTGTGAGCAGGGAATGTGTCTGTTATATTGCTATACTGTATCCTCCCAAAGTGCTTTGTATAGTACTCTGCACATAGTAAATGCTCAAAAGTATATGATTAACTGACTAGATTAGGTAGACCTCATACCTGCCCACAAGAAGCTTACAGACTGGAGGGGGAGGCAGACATTAAGATAAATGATAGAAGGATATGCACATAAGTGCTCTGGGGCAGGGGTGAATGTCAAAGTGTTTAGAGGGTAGAGACCCAAGTGCAGGTAATGCAGAAGAGAGGGAAAATTGAAGAAGTGAGTTCATAGTCAGTAAAAGCCTCATGGAGGAGATCTGATTTTAGAAGGCTTTGAAGATGGGGAGAGTAGTGCTTTCAGAAACAAGAACAGTCACAACAAGAACATACCTAGGAGTTTACTCCTCTCCTTCCAGGCATAGGTTTCTACTAAATCCCCTCTTGGGCTTCTGCTTCCCAGAGGAAAACATGGAAATGTGTAGGATTCATCGTTTAACGCATTGCGCTTGACCCTCCCCACTTCCTGCTCTCCCTCTTTAATAATTATCAACTCCTTAGATTCCTTGTATCCTACATCCTGCAACCTTTCTCTCAAACTTTCAATGCCCACCCACTCTTTACATCAATCAATCAATGTATTGAATGTCTACTCTCCTGGTTCTCCTGGTTCTCATCTCTCTGGCTGCTCAGTCTCAATCTGTTTCCCAGGCTTCTCCTCTGTCTCACATCCCCTAACTGTGGGGGGTCCCTTACGGTTCTGTTCTAGGTCCCCTTCTATTCTCCATCTACACCCAGTCCCACTCATTCTCTCCCATGGCTCCAACTACCTACCATCTCTATGAGAATAATTCCCGGATCTATACCTCCAACCCAGATCTCTCTCTTCTGCAGTCTCATATTTCCTACTACCTTCAAGATATCTCTATTTAGATGTAACAACGACACCTCAAACATAACATGTCCTAAACATCACTCTCTTATCTTCCCACCCAAACCGTGTCGTGTCCATGACTTTCCCATCACTGCACACAGCACCACCATCCTTCCTGTCTCACAAGCTCATACGCTTGGTGTTATCCTTGACTCAACTCTCTCATTCAACTCACATATTCAATCTGTCACTAAATCCTCTAAATCCAACCTTTACAAAATCGCTAAAATCTGCCTTTTCCTCTCCATCCAAACTGCTACCATGTTAGTCCAAGCACTAACCTATCCCATCTTGATCACTGTATTCACTTTCTTGCTAACCTTCCTGCCTCCCATCTCTCTCCTCTCTAATCCATACTTCATTCTGCTGCCCAGATTATTTTTCTACAAAACATTCAGTCTATGATTCCCCACTCCTTACCATCAGCTTTAAAACACTTAATCACCTTGCCCCTCCTACCTTACCTTCCTCCTCCCTACTATAACCCAGCCCAGACACTTCACTCCTCTAATGCCAACCTACTCACTGTACCGTGATCTCAGCTATCTCATTGCCGACCTATTGCCCATATTCTGCCTCTGTCCTGGATGCCCTCCCTCTTCATATCCAACAGACAATCACTCTCCCCACATTCAAAGCCTCGTTGATTTTCCTGAATAAGCCCTGATTTCCTCATCTACCACTCCCTTCTGTGTCACCTTTGCATTTGGATTTGCATTGCTCCCTCAGCCTCACAGCACTTACGTACATATCCATAATTTATTTATTTATATTGTCTGTTCCTCTAGCCTGTAAGCTTATTGTGGGTAGGGAATGTATCTATTAACTCTGTTACATTGTACTCTTCCAGGCCCTTAGTACAGTACTCTGCACAAAGCAAACCCTTAATAAATGTGGTTGATTGATCAACTGGTTACTGTGTGCAGATCATTGCACTGAGTGCTTGGGAGAGTACAGATATGGGCAATATTTCTGAAGGGCTACACATAAATGCAGTGAAAAAGGCATTTTGAGCACCTGTTTACATCTGAGATTTGCAATAGAAACACATAACTGTTCCCTGGATTCGTAACTGGTTTCAGGTTTGGGACAAATTAGGTCAATTCCTAATTTTATTCACAGTTTTGTGGAGCTTATTGGTGCACAAAGTATGTGGTTTTCCAATTAGCTGCCTTTATATAAGCACATGAAGGAGAAACGGACATTCATATGGATTTTACAGTCTCCAGACATGATCATCATTAGAGAAAACTGCTGGCCAATAAGAGTTAGAATAAAGTTCCTTTTAATGAAATGAATAAAAAGTCATTGAAGTAATGATCAGCCAGAATGGAAGAGATGTATTTGTTAAATGTGTAATATTAAAGTGGATAATTTCCTGTGTAGTATTATCCCCCAACCTCAATAGCTCATGTGATAATCTACTTTAGCTAGTAGCTCGCAAGATAGTCCCTCTCAGAGACACACTCATGGATTGACAGTTGCATCAGTCGCTCCCCTCTTCTATCCATATTTCACTCTGAGCCCAGCATCATTTTTTATTGTATTTGTTAAGTGCTTACGATGTGCCAGGCACTATACTAAATGCTGGGGTAGATACATGCTAATCAGGTTGCTAATCAGATTGGTACAATTTATGTCCCACAGTGGGCTCGCAACCTTAACCCCTTTTTACAGATGAGGGAACTGAGGCACAAAGAAGTTAAGTGACTTGCCCAAGGTCAGGCAGCAAGCTAAGGGCAGGGCAGGGATTAGAATGCAGGTCCTTCTGACGCCCAGACCCGTGCTTTATCCATCAGGCCACACTTGTTCTCTAAAATGTTGATCTTTCTAATATGTTGTTCTGCCACATCTCTCCACTCCTCAAAAACCTCCAATGGTTCTCCAGTCCTCTCTGCATCAAGCAGGAACTCCTAATCACTGGCTTTAAAACACTCAATAAAATCTGTCCTTCCTACTTATTCATTCTCTTTTCCCTCCCAACTAGGACTCTTTGCTCCTTCCAGACGATGATTCATTCTTGTCTCTTCTGCTAGGGATCGCTTTCTCATGTTTTTCTCTCTTCCTGGAACTCCCTCCCTCTGCAAATCCTACAGAACCCCCTCCCCCACTTCCTCAAACTCCTCAATTTCAAAGTGCTAATGAAATAACATCTCCGACAAAGAGATCTACTCTAATTAATTATTTCCTGTACTCAGGCTATATTTCCTTCAGTTGACGTCTCAGCACTTCAATGCCACCTGAGTACCTAGCAAACTCAAGCTTCTATAACACTTATGTCCATATCTTCTATAATAAATTATTCAAGCAGTAATTCATGTACACCTCCCCTTTTCCTCTTTACTCCTCTCTCTACATTATTTCAGTATCTGTTTCCCCTGCTAAAATGCAAGCTCCTTAAGAGCAAGGACCATGTCTACTAATTCGATTGTACTCTACCAAGTGCTTAGTACAGTGGTGCTCAGTAAATTGATCAATTTACAGTATCCTGATTTCTCCAAGATGAAAACAAAGTGTGACTTTTTTCCTTGGGAGGAGTGATCAAACCCTATCCAAACACTCGCTTTCTATGCCTTCGTAGATGTGGGTTTCTTCCTTTGTTCCCTGTTCACCCAACTTCAGCAATGGCTTGCTCCAATTACATAGTCCTTGAGGTAGAACAGGCACCAGCCTAAAATGGTAACGTAAAAGAACTAGTGGTCACTCCATTCCAGCCACAACCATGTTTTCCAGCTTTGTTTCCTTACCCCCGCCAAAGATACAAAATCCTAGAAACTAGAAAGGCATCAGGTCTGAGATTCCATAAGAACCCAGATGGCTTCTGGATAAACCTAAACTTGACCTGAGGTGTCTTTTCTTGGAGTGAAGTCCAGATTTAGAGCAGCAACGAATTTTAGTCCAATTTCCTTTCATTGCCAATCTTTCTCTGCAATATTAGCTCAAGATCCTCCTCTCAGAATATCTAGATCCTTTATGAAGGGGGACTTCTAAATGCACTAAAAACTTGGTGACTTTTCCAAGTCAGTGAGAAAGAATATATTTTGCTGGGACTGTGACAAACATCTCTACCAGACTCGATTTGTCCATCCTTGCTCTAGGTCTGCCCTGAAGCAGATTCATTAGGTACACTGTTTCTCCTCTCACATTTAACTGGATTCTACAGATATTCAGGAACCTCATAACGTTCTGTCTAATCAGCCTCATGGGAATATGACCAGTCTCCCCTTGCGGAAGGTTTGCCCAAGATGATACCAAATTGAATTTTGCTTTAAAAAAATGAGTATAGATGCAGGGAAGGAAAAAGACATTTTCACTGGATTTTGATCCCAAAAGAGAAATCATTTCTGTTTCTCTTATGACCATCGTCAAATTGCCAGTCACCGGTACCTTGCAACCAAATGTCCCCTGGTGATTTGGAGAAGGTAGCTGAGAACATTTTTCAGATAATTTTGGAGGGAAATTTTCCAGCTCATTTGTCTGGGTATTTCAAGCAAAAGAGATTGCTCACTTGCTTGCCTGACTTTTGTATCTCTGATTTCAGAGATTTGTCAAGTAGAAAGAACATCAATGGGCACTTTAGGTTGATAATGTCTTTCATAGACAAAATCAATCAATGATATTTATGAGCACTTCCTCTGTGCAGAGCACTGTACTAAGTGCTCGGTGGAGTAAAATATATCAGAGTTAGTAGACACATTTACTTCCCACAACAAGCTTACAATCTAGAGGACAAAAGCGTTGAGTCTGACAAGCAGAATGCTCCTTTAGGAAAATAGCCAGTGTAACATCTTGGCAACAGGAAGCAAAATTATCAGTTCAGAAAACAAAAACAAAGATGAAGAGAGCACAGGTCCTACCAAAACTAATCCATTCTAGGTTTATTTAACATCTGATCTTATTATGTATGGTAAGTCCACTTGGTTTTACTGAATGTTCTATTTTGCTCTCAGTTTAACAGATTTCTCCTTAAATTCAGGCAAATGTTGGGCTTGCACTCCAACCTTGCCTTCCTGCTTGCGTGATTGGCCAGAGTCTTTCTGATGGACAGTTTTCTCCAGATTCACAAGTCCTATCCTGGATGTTCCCTGTTCCATTCCCAAACCTACCCAACCCTTGCCCCCCAGCGACCACATTTTGTGGGGAAGGAATATTTTGCACCCACAGAGAACCTTTCTTCAAGGGCTTTTCATAGATTTAGCCCAAATTAATGCATTAATTCTGACAGAATGCATGGATGAAAATATTATCCACAAATGCCAGCTCATCTACATTGCAGGTCTATATAGATAACACCCACTTAATAATGGGAATCATTCAGCAGTAGAGATGGTGTCCATTCAAGTGGCCTTTCAAAACACACAAGGTCCAGCTCTCTTGGCATCTTCCTGAAGACTTCATTTTCCTATTTCCAGTGTCAACCTTCTCACTGTATCTCGATCTCATCTATCTTGCCATCTACCTCTCACCCATATCTCGCCTGTATTCTGGGATGTCCTTCCTCTTCATATCACTCTGCTCTTCCTAGCAGCTTGGCTCAGTGGAAAGAGCACGGGCTTTGGAGTCAGAGGTTACGGGTTCAAATCCTTGCTCTGTTAATTGTCAGTTGTGTGACTTTGGGCAAGTCACTCAACTTCTCTGAGCCTCAATTACCTCATGTAAAATGGGAATTAAGACTGTTAGCCCCCGTGGGATAACCTGATCACCTTGTAACCTCCCTAGCGCTTAGAACAGTGCTTTCAATACAGGAAGCACTTAATAAATGCCATTATCATTAATAATAATTATATCATTATTATTATATCTAAAAGGCAATTACTCTCTCCCTCTTAGAAGTCTCATTGAAAGTACTTCTCTTCCAAAAAGCCTTCCCTGACTAAGCCCTCCTTTCCTCTTCCACTCCATTTTGCATAGCCTTGACTTGCTCCCTTTATTCATCCTCCCTCCCAGCCCCACAGAACTTACATACACATCTGCAATTTAATTTATATTAATGTCTGTCTCCCCCTCTAGATTGTATGATTAGAGAAGCAGCGTGGCTCAGTGGAAAGAGCAGGGGCGTTGGAGTCAGAGGTCATGGATTCAAATCCCGGCTCCACGACTTGTCAGCTGTGTGACTTTGGGCAAGACACTTCACTTCTCTGTGTCTCAGTGACCTCCGTGACCTTTAAAATGGGGTTTAAGACTGTGTGCCCCACGTGGGACAACCTGATCACCTTGTAACTTCCCCAGTGCTTAGAACAGTGCTTTGCACATAGTAAGGGCTTAGTAAATGTTATTATTATAATTATTATAATTATAATTATAATTATTATTATTATTATCGTGGGCATGGAACGTGTCTATTATAATGTTGTACTCTCCCAAGCTCTAAGTATAGAGCTCTGCACCCAGTAAGCACTCGATAAATATGATTTACTGACTCGCTGACACCATATCCCATTTGCTATGTCTTGATCAAAAGAGGTAAGAAGCTGCAGAGTTTTTTTATTTTGTTATGTAATGTTTTATTTTTTAATCGTATTTGTTAGGTGGTTATTGTATGCCAGACATTCATTCATTCGTTCAACTGTATTAACTGAGTGCTTACTGTGTGTAAAGCACTATACTGAACTAAGTTGGTGACTCTAGGGCTTGGTGAGGGAGGGAGCCAGGGAGCAGCTGCAGACAGATTCAGTAGGCAGCAAGGCCTGAGGTCGAGGGTTCTTCTGACTCCCAACCCCTTAGGGTTAGAGTGGGACTGCGGCAGACATGGACCAGGGGAGCTGGGTCACTACTTTATTTTATTTTGTTCATATGTTTGTTTTGTTGTCTGTCTTCCCCTTCGAGACTGTGAGCCCGCTGTTGGGTAGGGACCGTCTCTACATGTTGCCAAATTGTACTTCCCAAGCGCTTAATACAGTGCTCTGCACACAGCAAGCGCTCAATAAATACGATTGAATGAATGAATGAATAAGCGTGTGGGAATGTAAAATATAAAAACAAGCAGACACATTCGTTGCCCACAACTAGCTCACAGTCCAGAGGGGGAGACAGGCATTAATATAAATAAATATATAGACAAATTAATAAATCATATCATATAAAGGCACTGTAGTAAGTGCTGGGGTAAGTACAAGCTAATCAGTTTGGATACAGTCCACGTCCCACATGGGGCTCACAAACGTAATCTCCATTTTATAAATGAGGTAACTGAGTTCCAGAGAAGTTATTTACCCAAGGTCCCAAAGCAGACAAGTGTCAGGGCCAGTTATAGACCCCAAGCCCTCCCAGGTTGCTTCAACTTGCATTCTAGAACTGGGAAATCTTCCAAAGGAATAATCAACTCATTATCAAGTTGTAAATCGCCCCCTTTAACAAGATGGTGATCAATCAGATAAGGGAGCCCAGGCACATCCATAATCCAGTCAAATACCTAGTAGGTAGACAGCACCACCCCTCACCCTCTCCTCTGTATGTCGTATACCCGCTGCTGAGCAAAGACCTAATATCATTTCAACACATTCCACCACTTGCTTGCTGTGATACTTTGGGCAAGTCACTTAACTTCTCTGGGCCTCATTTACCTCACATGTAAAATGGGAATTAAGACTGTGAACCCCCCGTGGGACAACCTGATCACCTTGTAACCTCCTCAGCGCTTAGAACATTGCTTTGCACATAGTTAGTGCTTAATAAGTTCCATTATTATTATTACTATTATTATTATTATTATTATTATTATTACTGTGTGCACAGCACTATACTAAGCTCTTGGGAAAGTACAATACAACAATGAACAGTGACAATCCTTGCCCAAAACGAGCTCAAAGTTTAGCAGGGGCCGGGGGACAGGCATCAGTACAAATGAATAAAATTACAGATATATACGTAAGTGCTTTAGGAGTGGGGTGGGGAGAAGAGCAAAGGGAGAAAGTCAGGGCGAGCTAGAAGGCAGTGGGAGATGGGGAAAAGTGGGGCTTAGTTTGGCAAGGACTCATTTACCTTCAATAAGGCTTTGAAAGCGGTGGGGAGTATTTGAAGAGGGAGGGCATTCCGGGCCAAAGGAAGGAAGTGGGCCAGGGGTCGACAGCGAAAGAGGCGAGATCGAGGCACAGTGAGAAGGTTAGCACCAGAAGGAGAGAAAAGGAGTAGAGGGGCAAGTTGATGGAGTGCTTTAAAACCAATGGTGAAGAGTTCTTGTTTGATAAGGAGGTGGATAGGCAACCACTGGAGATTTTTGAGGAGGGGGGGACTTTACCTGAACATTTTTGTAGAAAGATAAATTGAGCAGCGGAGTGAAGTATAGACTGGAGGGGGGAGTCAGGAGGTTGGGAGGTCAGCACAGGAGCTGGTGCAGTGATCTAGATGGGATAGGATGAGTGATTGTTTTAACGTGGTGGCACTTTGGATGGTGAGGAAAGGACGGGTTTTAGCGAAGTTGTGAAGCGGGACGACAGGATTTGGTGACGGATTGATTATGTGGGCTGAATGAGAGAGAAGAGTCAAAGATAACGCCATGGTTGGGCTTGTGAGACAGGAAGGATGGTGCATTCCAATCGGTGCGTCCAAAACATGAGTAGTCCACGTCTGACACCAACGATGTCGAGTCCCGAGTGGCCAACTCGTTACCCGAGATTATATTAGAGGGTTCGTGTACTGGGGCCTCCGAGGGAATGATCACCACAACGTAGGAACTAGATAATTTAATCAAAGATTCAGCTGTAGCGAGAACACAACTGTACGCCGCCCAACCAAGGCATAGCGTTTTGCTACCGCGAGATGATCAGTCCCACCCGGAGTTCAGGTCCTTATCGAGGCGGGCCGGCACGGGTGTCCCCGGCCTAAGAGGTCCCTTGGGCCCGGGCTGCCCCTGCCTTCCCTTCGGAGGACAGTGAGCAATAGCACGGTATAATTTTCCCCTCCTCTTATACTACGTTTGTTGACCATAACACTGAGCTTCTTCCAGACTTCTACTAGCAGATAGTTAGTTCGGTTTCTGGCATTTGTAATGACAGTGCAGTTTTCTTTCTTCTCCGGTTTTCCTTCTTCTTTGGTTTTCTTTATTCTGCAGATTATTAAGCCGGAGGGCCCCTCCACCGTCCCTCCACCGTGGCAGAATGCAATAAGCAGAAAGCTGCGGGTCGTGTTTGCTGACAGAGTTAGTTGAAGA
Source organism: Tachyglossus aculeatus (assembly GCF_015852505.1). Classification (NCBI taxonomy): domain Eukaryota; kingdom Metazoa; phylum Chordata; class Mammalia; order Monotremata; family Tachyglossidae; genus Tachyglossus; species Tachyglossus aculeatus. The sequence continues at coordinate 4,037,761 of NW_024044838.1, read as the reverse complement.
AGTAGATTAGGGGTCGAGGTCATGTGTAAAAGATTTAGTCTCAGGAAGTGGGTCCAGGGATCAGGTTAATGCCAGGGTCTTGGGTTTAGTCTATTTTCCTTCAACACTCCACCTCATCAAGAGTGTGGCCCCAGAACACTTCCAGTGTCCGGGCTGTGAGTAACCGGGTGAGGGCTACAAGCCTGACATCACTTTACATAGAAACAAACAACAAAGTGTTGAGTGAATCAATAGCCATAAAAATAAGACTACACTTTGATCCGTGAGAAACAATATCAAAGGAGGAATCTGAGGAGAAACGGAATTCTCTTACTGAGAAGTTTGAGGAGGAGGAAATTTTGGAGAAAAGGAACTGTTTTGCAGAGGGGCTTGAGGAGGGGAGCAGGCCCTGCTGTAGGGAAAGAGAAAGACTGCCAGATTAGCCCATGGGGAGGGTTAGCCTCCCCCCCCCATTCCCGGATTCACCCTTTAACGAGCTTGAGACAGCAGGCAATCGATGCCGGGAATCAGTACAAGTACAAGTTGGCAACATATAGAGACGGTCCCTACCCAACAGTGGGCTCACAGTCTAGAAGGGGGAGACAGACAACAACACAAGACATACTAACAAAATAAAATGAATAGAATAAATATGTACAGTAAAATAATTAATTAATTAATTAATTAAATAGAGTAATAAATATGTACAAACATATATACATACATACAGGTGCCGTGGGGAGGAGAAGGAGGTAAGATGGGGGGTGGGGAGGGGGAGGAGGGGGAGAGGAAGGAGGGGGCTCAGTCTGGGAAGGCCTCCTGGAGGAGGTGAGCTCTCAGTAGAGCTTTGAACGGAGGAAGAGAGCTAGCTTGGCCGATGTGCAGAGGGAGGGCCTTCCAGGCCAGGGGCAGGACGTGGGCCGGGGGTCGACGGCGGGACAGCCGAGAACGAGGCACAGTGAGGAGATTAGCGACAGAGGAGCGGAGGGTGCGGGCTGGGCTGTAGAAGGAGAGAAGGGAGGTGAGGTAGGAGGGGGCGAGGTGATGGAGAGCCTTGAAGCCGAGGGTGAGGAATTTTTGCCTGATGCGTAGGTTGATTGGTAGCCACTGGAGGTTTTTGAGGAGGGGAGTAACATGCCCAGAGCGTTTCTGCACAAAGACGATCAGGGCAGCGGCGTGAAGTATGGATTGCAGTGGGGAGAGACAGGAGGATGGGAAATCGGAGAGGAGGCTGATGCAGTAATCCAGTAGGGATAGGCTGAGAGATTGACCAAGCAGGGTAGCGGTTTGGATGGAGCCGAAAGGGCAGATCTTGGCAATGTTGTGGAGGTGAGACCGGTAGGTTTTGGTGACGGATTGGATGTGACGGGTGACCGAGAGACCGGAGTCGAGGATGACACCAAGGTTGCGGGCTTGGGAGACGGGAAGGATGGTAGTGCCGTCAACAGTGATGGGAATGTCAGGGAGAGGGCAGGGTTTGGGAGGGAAGATAAGGAGTTCAGGAGTTTTACTTGTTCTGATGTGTATATATATCTCTATTTTTTTTATTTATATCAATGCTAGTTGATGACCGTTTACTTGTTTTTATGTCTGTCTCCCCTCCTTCTAGGCCGTGAGCCCGTTGTGGGCATGGATTGTCTCCCTTTGTTGCTGAACTGTACTTTCCAAGCGCTTAGTACAGTGCTCCTGCACACAGTAAGTGTTCAATAAATATGACTGAATGAATTGAATGAATGAATCTGTACGAATTTAGGGAAACCAGTTGGATGGGTAGCTGTTTGTCGTAATTTGTATGTGTGAATGTGTGTGTGGTTGTATGCATACACATCCCCTCGCCTTTTTTTACTTAGACTAAATATGGAATAATGCTTTCTGCTGTATACCGTGGTGGTTTGGTTGCACTTTGAACTTGTCAGCAAGTTCCCGACCCAGTAGGAGCTCCCAGTTAAGTAGGGCTGCCCAGAGGGGGAGGTGAATCTAAGGATTTCACCCCAGGGGATCAGAAATCTGGGTGAAGGGTGTCCAAGCCTCTCATCCCGGGGAAATCTGGGTCAGGTGCATCCAAGGATCTCATTCAAGGGGAGCAGCAATCTGGGAGAGGTGAATCTTTAGCCATCTGGGGAAGGCCAGGGAGGGCAAAGATATCTGTCATGGCTCATGACAATGACATGTGTGGTCTTCACATCATAGACTCTAAGCTTCTTGAGGGCAAGGGTCTTATCTACTGACTCTATTGTCCTCTCACATGCACGCAATGCAGTGCTCTGCACACCGTAGACCACAAGCCCCTTATGGACAGGGATCAGACCTCCCAATTCTGTTATGGTATACATTCCTACTTGCTTTGTGCAGTTTTTGGCACACAGTAAGAATGTAATAAATGGCATTGATTGCTTGGTACTAGTAATAGGCTTCATCATTTTCCATATTCTGACAAGAATTAGAAGAGGTTTCTCTTGAGCACAAACTGAGTTCCTTTAAATCAAGGGGAGGTTCACATACCTGTTCTGTGCATTTCCAAAATTATATGAAAAAGCAGCATAGTCTGGATAAACCACACAACTGAAAAAAGTATATCTCCCAAAATATCGATGACACGTTCCTGTTTTCTCCTGGGCTGTGGTTTGAATCATTGTAAATAAGCGTTTAGTACAGTTCTCTGCTTACAGTAAGCACTCAATAAATATGATTGAATGAATGAATGAAATATGAACTTGGAAACCACTGGGATCCCTAGGACATTAGCGTGTGTTCTGAAAATAGGATTTGGGTCATCTTGGATTTTCTGATGTGCGGTAAGAATGCCTTATTTATACAATTTCATATATATAAAATTGAATGTATGACATTTATAAAGCTTTTACTGTATGGCAAGTGTATATATATATATATATATATATATATATATATATATATATATATATATATATATACATATAATGTAATGTATATAATATATACAGACCTGTATTACATACATATAGATAGATACATAAATATAATTGTATGTACATAATAATGATTATGGCATTTGTTAAGCGCTTACTATTTGCCAGGCACTGCACTAAGTGCAAGGAAACCAAGTTGGACACAGTCCCTGTCTCACTTGGGGCTAACAGTATTAATCTACAGTTTGCATATGATGTAACGGAGGCACAGAGAAGTTACGTGACTTGCCCAAGGTCACACAGCAGACGTTGCAGAGCCGGGATTAGAACCCATGACCTTCTGACTCTCAGATCCGTGCTCTATGCACTGTGCTATTCCCGTCACGGTAGACGACACTACCATCTTTCCCATCTCACAAGCCCGCAACTTGGGTGTCATCCTCGACTCTGCTCTATCAATCGCCCCACAAATCTAATCTGTTACCAAAACCTGCCGGTCTCACCTCCACAACATCGCTAAGATGCGCCCTTTCCTCTTCATCCAATCGGCTACCTTGCTGGTTCAATCTCTCACCCTACCCTGACTGGATTACTGCATCAGCCTCCTATCTGGTCTTCCATCCTCTTGTTTCTCCCTGCTTCAGTTTACACTTCACTCTGCTGTCCGGATTATCTTTGCACAGAAACGCTCTGGGCATGTCATCAAGCCAAAACTCCTCACTCTCGGCTTCAAGGTTCTACATCACTTTACCCCCTCCTACCTCACCTCCCTTCTCCCCTTCTACAGCCCAGTCCACACACTCCACTCCTTGCCGCTAACCTCCTCACTGTGCCTCGTTATCGCCTGTCCCACCACCGACCCTTGGCCCACGTCCTTCCCCTGGCCTGGAATGCCCTCCCTCCATACTTAAGCCAACCTAGCTCTCTTCCTCCCTTCAAAGCTGAACTGAGAGCTCACCTCCTCCAGGAGACCTTCCCAGACTGAGACCCCTTTTCCTCTCCTCCTCCCCTTCGTCACCCCCTCTGCCCTACCCCTTTCCCCTCCCCTCAGCACTTGTATATATTTGTACATATTTATTACTCTATTTATTTTACTTGTACATATTTACTGCTCTATTTTATAAATGGTATGCATATACCTATAATTCTATTTATTCTGACGGTTTTGAAACCTGCCTACATGTTTTGTTGTCTGTCTCCCCCTTCTAGACTATGAGCCCATTGTTGGGTAGGGACTGTCTCTATATGTTGCCGACTTGAACTTCCCAAACGCTTAGTACAGTGCTCTGCACAAGTAAGCACTCAATAAATACGATTGATTGAATGAATGAATGAAATATGCCAGGTACTGTACTAAGCGCTGAGGCAGATTCCAGCCAATTGGATTAAACACAATCCATATCCCACACGGGATTTACAGTCTTGATCCCCATTTTACAGAAGAGGTAACCGAGGCCCAGAGAAGCGAAGTGATTTGCCCAAAGTCACCCAGAAGACAAAGTGGCAGAGCCGGGATGAGAACTCAGGTTCTTCTGATCCCAGGTGCGCCCTCTATCTACCAGGCTAGGCTACTTCTCTTTTGTTACTATGTGCCAACCACTGTACCAAGCACTGAAGAAGATACACTTTCAGCGCAATGGGCACAATCCCTGTCCCACCTGGGGACTTTTCGTCCTCATCGGACTCACCACCTGTCACGACGGCACATGTAGAATCTCTGCTGGCTCTGGGTCTGCCAGGCCCGCTCCGCACCTGCCAGGCCCGCTCCGCTATGTCAGCTCTGGAAAGAAATTCATTGGTTGGAAAATCTGCCATCAGTGGGGACAGGCAGTGGCCCCTCGCTCTGTGCCACTTTTCTCTCTCCCCATGTTATATAGGTCCCTGCTGGGGCCGACATTGTGTCGTGCATTATCGTTTAGTCGCTCCCGAGGGGCCTATCGCAGGCCCCTCTCCCCGCTGACCCTGTTAGACCGAGGCCCGCGCCTGATTCACAGCCGGGAGTGCTCTGCCAGTGCCAGTGTTCTGCTCACAGGAAGCACTCTGTTGTACCCTCCATGCCCTGCTGCTTCTGCACAGAGAACACCGCTCATTGGGTAACAGGCCCCATGGAAGCCCCGAGCGAGACCCTCCCTAACCCAACAGGCCATTGAGGTATGGCCTCTCCCCCCGACGACCCCCACCGACTCCAAACTCACAGACGCTCCTCACTAGGATCGGGATGGATCACAGACTCTGTGCTAGACACTGAGAAGTCAATTCAGGTAGGTTTCACCAAATCAAATGGTTCGAGCCTAGTAGCCATACAGTTTCCCGTTCTGCTCTCTCAGGCAGACAGGGCCCGGCGGCGCTGGGGGGCTCCATCGCCATGACCACCATTGCAGAGGGAGGGGCTTGATTAGGACGGAGGCGGGGCATGGGGGAAGATAGTCTCAAGAGGGCGTAGCCTGTCATGAGGGGGCGGGGCATCACCTGACCTTGGGCCCAGACTTCTGGCTAGAATCAATTGGACTCAGTGCCCAGGGGCTAGTGCGTCCAGGTGTGGGGCCGTGGGCATTTCCTGCCGAGAGTATGTGTGGAGATTATTGATTTCATGATGTTTCCAGGAGAAGAGGGAGCTGAGTGGCCGAGGAGGATCAGAATGAAGTAGAGGCTATTGGATGGGGCAAGAAGGAGTTCACTGGTGACTTGAGAGAGGGCAGTTTCCGTGGAGGAAAGGGGGCGGAAGCCAGATTGGAGGGAGTCAAGGTGGGAATTTGAGAAGAGGAAGGAGAGACGGCGGGTGTGAACAACTCGCTCAAGTAGTTTGGAAAGGAGTCCCACCTCACCCACTCACCAACTTGGTCATTCCCTCGAACTCATCATCTCCTACCGCTGCACTGTGTCCACCCTCACCAACTCTGAAATCCCTCTCTCTAATCATAATCTTCTCACCTGCCTCCTCACTCACACTCCTTTCCCCTGTAAATCCATATTACTCTCTTACCGAGATCTCTGCTCTCTTGACCCCATCCATCTTTCTGAGCGCCTCACACCCTACCTCGCCTCCCTCTCCTCTCTACCCAGTCTTGATGATCAGATTACTGCTCTCAACTCTACCCTTTCTACTCAGCTAGACTCAGTCGCTCCCCTTTCCCTTCGCCGCTCTCGTACCACTAACCCACAGCCCTGGATCACTGCCACTGTACGCCTCCTTCGCTCTTACGCTCGAGCTGCCGAACGCTGCTGGCGAACGTCTAAACGCCATGCCAACCTCGTTCACTTCAAGTTTATCTTTTCCTGCCTTACCTCATCCCTGTCCTCTGCCAGACAAAACTATTTCTCCTCCCTTATTGACACCCATGCCCATCATCCCCGTCAGCTCTTCCGTACATTCAACTCCCCTCTCAGGCCCACAGTTCCTCCCCCTCCTCCTTCCCTCACCCGCAACGATCTGGCCTCCTACTTCATTAACAAAATTAAATCCATCAGGTCCGACCTTTCCAAAGTCACTTCCCCCCCAACCTTCTCCAACCCCCCGGCTCTCAACACTCTCTGCTACTATCCCATCCTTCCCAGCAGTATCCTCAGAGGAGCTTTCCTCCCTCCTCTCAAGTGCTACTCCGGCCACCTGTGCTTCCTACCCCATTCCCTCTCATTTCATGAAATCTCTCGCTCCCTCCCTTAACTTCTTTCTTCAACCGCTCACTCTCCACTGGTTCCTTCCCCTCTGCCTTCAAACATGCCCATGTCTCTCCGATCCTAAAAAACCCCTCTCTTGACCCCACCTCACCTTCTAGTTATCGCCCCATATCCCTCCTACAATTCTCTTCCAAACTCCTTGAACGAGTTGTCTACACGCGCTGCCTCGAAATCCTCAACACCAACTCTCTCCTCGACCCCCTCCAGTCTGGCTTCCGTCCCCTACATTCCACGGAAACTGCCCTCTCAAAGGTCACCAATGACCTCCTGCTTGCCAAATCCAACGGCTCCTACCCTATCCTAATCCTCCTCGACCTCTCAGCTGCCTGCGACACTGTGGACCACCCCCTTCTCCTCAACACGCTATCCAACCTTGGCTTCACAGACTCCGTCCTCTCCTGGTTCTCCTCTTATCTCTCCGGTCGTTCATTCTCAGTCTCTTTTGCAGGCTCCTCCTCCCCCTCCCATCCCCTTACTGTGGGGGTGCCCCAAGGTTCAGTTCTTGGTCCCCTTCTGTTCTTGATCGGCACTCACTCCCTTGGTGACCTCATTCGCTCCCACGGCTTCAACTATCATCTCTACGCTGATGACACCCAGATCTACATCTCTGCCCCTGCTATTTCCCCCTCCCTCCAGGCTCGCATCTCCTCCTGCCTTCAGGACTTCTCCATCTGGATGTCTGCCCGCCACCTAAAACTCAACATGTCCAAGACTGAACTCCTTGTCTACCCTCCCAAACCTTGCCCTCTCCCTGACTTTCCCATTACTGTTGACAGCACTACCATCCTTACCGTCTCACAAGCCCGCAACCTTGGTGTCATCCTCAACTCCGCTCTCTCATTCACCCCTCACATCCAAGACGTCACCAAAACCTGCCGGTTTCAGCTCCGCAACATTGCCAAAATGCGCCCTTTCCTCTCTATCCAAACCACTACCCTGCTCATTCAAGCTCAAATCCTATCCCGTCTGGACTACTGCATCAGCCTTCTCTCTGATCTCCCATGCCCGTGTCTCTCCCCACTTCAATCCATACTTCATGCTGTTGCCCGGATTGTCCTTGTCCAGAAACGCTCTGGGCATGTTACTCCCCTCCTCAAAAATCTCCAGTGGCTACCAATCAACCTGCGCATCAGACAGAAACTCATCACCCTCGGCTTCAAGGCTCTACATCACCTCGCCTCCTCTTACCTCACCTCCCTTCTCTCCTTCTACAGCCCAGCCGGCACCCTCAGCCTCTCTGCCACTAATCACCTCACCGTGCCTCGTTCTCGCCTGTCCCGCCATCCACCCCCGGCCCACGTCATTCCCCTGGCCTGGAATGTCCTCCCTCTGCCCATCCGCCTAGCTAGCTCTCTTCCTCCCTTCAAGGCCCTACTGAGAGCTCATCGTCTCCAGGAGGCCTTCCCAGACTGAGCCCCTTCCTTTCTCTCCCCCTCGTCCCCCTCTCCATCCGCCCCGTTTTACCTCCTTCCCTTCCCCACAGCACCTGTATATGTGTATATATGTTTGTACATATTTATTACTCTATTTATTCATTTATTTTACTTGTACATGTCTATTCTATTTATTTTATTTTGTTAATATGTTTGGTTTTGTTCTCTGTCTCCCCCTTCTAGACTGTGAGCCCACTGTTGGGTAGGGACCGTCTCTATATGTTTCCAACTTGTACTTCCCAAGCGCTTAGTACAGTACTCTTCACACAGTAAGCGCTCAATAAATGCGATTGATTGATTGATTGATTGATTGAGTGGTAGTCGGGATATTTGGGCTGATAACTGGCGGAAGCCTTTGGGTCAAAGGAGGGTTCTTTTAGGATATGGGAGACATGGACATGTTTGAAAGCAGTGGAGAAGAAGCCACTGGAGGGGAAACAGCTGCCGTTGGTTGTCAAGGAGAGAAGAGAAGAGGGGGTGGTCAGGGAGGAAAGAAAGGAAAGAAGGAGTTTTGACAAACTGCGAAGGCATGGCGAGGGAATCGCAGGTGGAGGGCGTGGATTTTGAGAGGAGATGGGAGATCTCCTTTTGAGATACTGCCAGGAAATATGGGAGAGTTGACACAGGGGCAAGAAAAGGAAGGGCCTGGAGACGAGGAAGGGAGATTTTAGAGAGATACCACCTGGCCACCACTGATTTCCGTGCCAAATCCGCTGGCCTCTACTCCATCCAAATCCTCTTCGATCTCTCAACTGCTTTTGATACTGTGGACAACCTCCTTCTCCTGGAAACATACTCCAGCCTTGGTTTCGTGGACATTATCCTCTCCTGGTTCTCCTCCTACCTCTTTGTACTGTCAATCTTCATCTCTTTCAGGGACCTCTCTTCTGCCTCCCACTCCCTAACAGTGGGGATCCCTAAAGGATCACTTCAGGGTCCTCTTCCATTCTCCATCTACACCTACTCCCTTGGAGAACTAATTCATTCTCATGCCTTCAATTCCTATTTCCATGGGGATGATTCCTAAATCTCCATCCCCAGCCCTGATCTCTTTCTCTCTCTTCAGTCTCGCATTTCCTCCTGCCTTCAGGGCATCTCTAACTGGATTTCCTGCTGACTCCTCAAGATGGACATGTCCAAATAACAACTCCTCATCTTCCCACCCAAACCCTTCCTCCCACCAATTTTCCTGTCACTGTAGACAGTATCACCATCCTCTCTGTCTCAGCAGCCCATAGCCTGGGCGTTTTCCTCGACTCATCTTGCTCAATCAACCTACATATTCAATCTGTCACTATATCCTATCAGTTGAACCTTCACACATCACTAAAAATCTGCACTTTCCTCTCTACCCCCATGCCGATCCAAGCACGTATCCTATCCCGCCTTGACTTCTGCATCAGCCTCCTTGCTGACTTCCCTGACTCCTCTCTTTCCCCAGTCCATACTTCATTCTGCAGTCCGGATTATTTATCTACAAGACCATTCTGTCCACGCCTCCCTACTCCTTAAGACCCTCTATATCAGACAGAAAACCGTTACCATCAGCTTTAAAGCCCTCCATCAGCTCACCCCTCCTACCTCACATCACTACTCTCCTACTACAGCCCACATTGCACACTCCACTTCCCTAATGCCAACATGCTCACTGCCCATCGATCTCGCCTATCTCACCCCCGACCTCTCACCCACGTCCTGCCTCTGGCCTGGAACTCCCTTTCTCTTCATATTCAACAGATCAACGCTTTTTCACTTTATTGAAGGCACATCATCTCAAAGAGGCATTCCCTGACAAAGCTCTCATCCCTCTTCTCCCACTCCCTCCTGCGTCACCCCGACTTGCTCCCTTTATTCACCCCTCCACCCAGCCCGAAGACACTTATGTCCATGTCGGTAATTTATTTATATTAATATCTATCTCCCCCTATAGATTTGTAAGCTTGTTATGGGCAGCGAATACGTGTGTTATATCGTTACACTTGACTCTCACCAGTGTGCATTACAGTGCTTTACATACAGGAACTGCTCAATAAAGACAATTGATTGCTCTTGCCCTTGAATTTGCACCCTTCATTCTCCCCCTCCCTCTGCCCTACAGTGCTCATGTCCATATCCAGAATTTATTATTCATATAAGTATCTGTCTCACCTTCTTGACTGTAAGCTCCTTACAGTGGGCAGGAAACGTGTCTACCAACTCTGTTTTCTTGTACTTTCCCACGTGTTCTGTACAGTGCTTTGCACAGTGTAAGTGCACACCAAATACAATTGATCGATTTATAAACATGGCTGAACATCACTGCACGGGTTTGCCTGTGTCCTTCTCAACAGTCAAGCACCGCTGCTCTAGACCTCAGATGGGGTATGAGAAGCAGAGCAGCTTAGTGCGAAGCAGCATGGCTTTGTGGATAGAGCATGGACCTGGGAGCCGAAAGCTTCTGGGTTCTAATCCTGCCTCTGGTCTGGAACACCCTCCCTCCTCAAATCCGACAAACAATAACTCTCCACCCCATCAAAGCCTTATTGAAGGCACATTTTCTAAAAGTGGGCTTCCCTGACTTTTCCCTCCTTTTCTCTTCTTCCACGCCCTTTTGCATCAGCCTGAATTATGTCCCTTTATTCATCCCCCATCTCAGCTCCACAACACTTACGTACCTATCTGTAATTGATTTACTTATATTAATGTCTGTCTTCTCCTCCAGACTGTAAGTTCATTGTGAGTAGGGAATGTGTCAGTTTACTCTTATATTGTATTCTCGCAAGCGCTTAGTACAGTGCTCTGCACACAGTAAACTCTCAGTAAGTATGAGTGAACGAATAAATGAATAGGTTGAGAAAGCGAGGTGTGGTAGGAGGGAGCAAACTGATGGAGGGCTTTAAACCTGATGGTGAGTGATTTCCCTTTTATGTGGCGGGGGATGGGCAACCACTGGTGGTTCTTGAGTAGTGGGGAAACATGACCTGGGCTGTTTTGTAGAAAAATGTTCTGGGTAGCAGACTGAAGTCAGGCCTGGAGTGGGGTGAGAACGGAGGCAGGGAGGTCAGCAAGAAGGCCCAACCTCTGTCTCGCTCAAATGGCTCAAATGGCTGAAAATGTCTCTTTTCAGGACAGGAATTAGGTGGTGCTAAGATGAGTACGCTGGAAAGAAGAAGGCATTCAACAAATTCTACAAAGAAATTCCACAAAATTTTTTTCTACAATTTTTTTTCTTTAAAAATGCTACAAAAAATTAGTGCTCTGGAAAGAAGAAGGCATTCTACAGATTCCCTGTATCATTATGATTGTCTTCGCTGGGCCACGGCTATCAAAAGGATCCTTTTTCCCTCATCATCCGCCTTACTCCACTTGGTTTTCAGTCTCCATTTTGCATCAATCTACCTCGTTTTCCCTAAGTCATGCTTTTGCTGCACCCTTCCCCTGTTGCTACCTTTCCCAACAGTCGGGGATGAGGTTGAGCTCATTTTAGGACGATAGACTCTGTCTGCCTTCACCCATACAGATTTGTATTGATATTGCAATAAAAAAAAACCTAGCACTGTGACTTGATTTTTTTCCTTAGACTCCACATCTGGGATCTATGTCCGGGATCCACTTGAGTTCTTGGGAAAGGTGCGCTTGGGGCCTGCTGGACCAAGGACTCTCTGTAGCGCAGAGCATACCTAGATTAGGGAGACTTTTCAAATCCCTTGGTGGATTTCAGTCCATCATTCCATCAGGCCCCTAACTGGGGGGGGGGGGGGTCTCCCTGGCCACCGTGGATCTCATTCAGCCCAGCACAACAAGGAAAAGACCACCCCCTTCTCCTCAACACGCTATCCGACCTTGGTTTCACAGACTCCTTCCTCTCCTGGTTCTCCTCTTATCTCTCCGGTCGTTCATTCTCAGTCTCTTTTGCAGGCTCCTCCTTCCCCTCCCATCCCCTTACTGTGGGGGTTCCCCAAGGTTCAGTACTTGGTCCCCTTCTGTTCTCGATCTATACGCACTCCCTTGGTGACCTCATTCGCTCCCACGGATTCAACTGTCATCTCTACGCTGATGACACCCAGATCTACATCTCTGCCCCTGCTCTCTACCCCTCTCTCCAGGCTCGCATCTCCTCCTGCCTTCAGGACATCTCCATCTGGATGTCTGCCCGCCACCTAAAACTCAACATGTCCAAGACTGAACTCCTTGTCTTCCCTCCCAAACCCTGCCCTCTCCCTGACTTTCCCATCTCGGTTGACAGCACTACCATCCTTCCCGTCTCACAAGCCCGCAACCTTGGTGTCATCCTCGACTCCGATCTCTCATTCACCCCTCACATCCAAGCCATCACCAAAACCTGCCGGTCTCAGCTCCCCAACATTGTCAAGTTCCGCCCTTTCCTCTCCATCCATACCGCTACCCTGCTCGTTCAAGCTCTCTTCCTATCCCATCTGCACTACTACATCAGCCTTCTCTCTGATCTCCCATCCTCGTTTCTCTTCCCACTTCAATCCATACTTCATGCTGCTGCCCGGATTGTCTTTGTCCAGAAACTCTCTGTGCGTGTTACTCCCCTCCTCAAAAATCTCCAGTGGCTACCAATCAATTTGCGCATCAGGCAGAAACTCCTCACCCTGGGCTTCAAGGCTCTCCATCACCTCGCCCCCTCCTACCTCACCTCCCCTCTCTCCTTCTACAGCCCACCCTGATTGAGTGATTGATTGATTGATTGATTGATTGAAAGGAGGAACCAAATATTTTCTCGGGAGCAGACCCCATAAGAACCGATACTAGGGCGGACTCCTTAAGAACCAATATGGGGGCGGTCCTCTAAAAACCTAAGGTACTTAGGGAAGGTACCTAGGGAAGTAGGGGAACATGCAGGGTCACTTTTCCTGCTGGCCAGGCATGGGAATGGATGTGGGGGAATATGCTACGCTGCTTGCCCCGACTCCTCCTAAATGATTTTTTGGTGTGAAAGTTGCCCAATGTGTCTGAATATAAATTAACGCACCAGGTCTGGGACTCTACCAGTGGTCAAGACACCCAGAACCTGTCTGCTAACTACGGCCATGACCAGTACGACCTCCAATGCAAGTGGGCTACTGTGAACCCCGTGAACCCAGTGATTGTGTGGGGCTGTCGGAAGACCCAGTGAGGACCTTCTGCCTGCTTTGCCCAAAGAAAGACTCCCTGAGGCCCCTAAGATAAACCGCAAAAATACTTCGATGGACAACTGGTAACACTCCTTGAGTCACCATACGAGATTGCAAAAAGAGGTAGGAACGCGGGGACAAGATGCTCCATCTTTGTCCCAAAGAATGGCCCCGAGTGGACAAGGAGAACAAGTTCGGGTCCATGTTGCCGGTCCATGTCCTTGGACCCCTGGTGATTTCAGAGCCCGGATGAAAGAAGTTCCTAGTATAAAAGGAAGCCTGGGAAGGTTTAAGGAGGAACTTTCCACTAAAATCCAATAATACGACCTGGAGTGGGCCAATAAACCAGCTATGATGGCTCATAACTCCTGATGCTTGAAAGAAAAATAATTCGAAGTCAGCCTAGTAGACTTTGACCGTGATCGCGAAAAGCTGTTAGGAGCAGTCACTGTGGTCTGTCAGCCTAAAACTGATCAGTTAAAAATTAGCAACCATACGCAAGACAGTCCTGGGGTGTAGATGGAAAGACTATGGGAAATTTTTGAACAGCATTCAGGTATACCAGACGCTAGGACTGTGACCCCACATCGCCTAGGGGGCTGCCTTTGTGGCATGCCTAACTCAGAAAATCCACTTCCAACTCAAGTTAAACTGCGTGGGCGACTGACAGGCAGAATCCCTTGAGAAATTACTAGAAGTATCCAATCACTGTGCCGCCAACCAGAAACAAAAGACTGAACAGTTCAGGCTATGAACAGATCCAGCAGATGATCTCATGGGGTGTGCCTTCTGCCCCCGCCTCAGATAGATTAAAGGACCTAAGGGGCCTAATTTTTACTGCAGCCAAGAAGGTCAGTGGAAGAATAAATGCCCCCTTAACCCAACAAAATCTAGAAAGATGCCCCATCGCGCTTTCCCAAAAAGGTGCCACCAGGAATGAGAGTATGTGGGGCAAGGTGAGGGACTTTCCACCTTTGTCCAAATACCGGTAGCGCAGACTCCTTGGGGCCCAGCAGTTCAATGCAATATAGCGAGAATGACCCTTCCTTCCCTTCTTACTCGATGCTGGAGCTCCTCCATTCAGTGGTCGGCTCTCCCAGGTGCCCCATTATGAGGGAGCATTGTTGGAACTATTGGATAAGCTAAAGTTTCTTTAACTACAGGCGTTATTGAACCACTGGGTATGAGGCTAGGAGAGCTGGTAACACAACACCCCATCATCCTTAACCCCCACCCGCCCAGTAAATTTATTAGGACTCGACCTGCTGGGGAAATTTGGTTGCTCACTATGGTGCACCCTGGAATGGAGTCTATGGCTACTCCTGTTCCTTATCAAGAGATATCACTTTTCTTTGTGCTACCTATTAAGGAGAAGGTACATTCAGATTGGAGTCCTCTGCTCGATGCTTTACCTATGATCAAGCCATACTAACAAGGTAGGCTCAGCCCTCGCCCCGCCCCCTCTACGTGAAAATTAAGAGCCCCCAACAAGCCCTTCCTCTAAAACCTCAGTACCGTCTCTCCCCGAGCAAGAGCAGGACATTGCTACAGCACCTCAGAGCAGTTAGCTCTGTAGTCTCCTTATCATATTTCTGCCCTTTTGAAGGTGCCCCGCCCTACTAGGACAGCATAAACTCGGTCTTCTTGTGAGATGAAGAGTTACTGCTGCCAATGGACGCCGTCCTATTCTTACAGGGCCAGGCCACTGCAGGCCCTCGCTACTGGCCCCCAGGAGCAGTTCCTGTGGATGGCCGAGGCCGAAGCCTCTCTTGCAGATTTGAAGCAGACCTTCTCTGTGGTCCCAATTCTGGGATTAACTAGTTATTCTAGACCATTCACCTTGTTCTGTGAGGAATGAGAGGGTTTGCACTAGGCTGTGCTTACCCAGAAAAGTGGAAATTCCCACTGACTCCTCTCCTTGGTTATTATAGCTACATCCTTTACCTAGTAGTGTCCGCCTCCCAATAGTGTCTCCGTGTGGTAGCTGCAGCCACACAATCAGTGGAAGCCTCTGAGGACCTAGTACTGCGACATCCGCTCCAAGTCGTCATTCCCCATGCCATAGCTGTGCTTCACTTGCGTTCTGACGCACAGGTCTTTTCAACAGCTAAGCAGACTAACAACTAAATTCTCCTCCTGAGCTCCCCCAATTTTACCATCAAGCTTTTTGTTCCACTCTAAATCCTGCCACCCCTGTTGCCAACAAAACATGAGGGGGAATGTCATGATTATGTCGTAAACCGAATAATAAGACCACGTCCAGCTTTTCAATCAATCAATCAATCAATCAATCGTATTTATTGAGCGCTTACTGTGTGCAGAGCACTGTACTAAGCGCTTGGGAAGTATAAGTTGGCAACATATAGAGACAGTCCCTACCCAACAGTGGGCTCACTGTCTTGAAGGGGGAGACAGAGAACAAAACCAAACATATTAACAAAATAAAATAAATAGAATAGATATGTGCAAGTAAAATAAATAAATAAATAGAGTAATAAATATGTACAAACATATATACCGGTGCTGTGGGGAAGGGAAGGAGGTAAGACGGGGGGATGGAGGGGGGAGGAGGGGCAGAGGAAGGAAGGGGCTCAGTCTGGGAAGGCCTCCTGGAGGAGATGAGCTCTCAGTAGGGCCTTGAAGGGAGGAAGTGAGCTAGCTTGGCAGATGGGCAGAGGGAGGGCATTCCAGGCCAGGGGGATGACGTGGGCCGGGGGTCGACAGCGGGACGGGCAAGAACGAGGCACGGTGAGGAGATTAGCGGCAGAGGAGTGGAGGGTGCCGGCTGGGCTGTAGAACGAGAGAAAGGAGGTGAGGTAGGAGGGGGCGAGGTGATGTAGAGCCTTGAAGCCGAGGGTGAGGAGTTTCTGCCTGATGCGCAGATTAATTGGTAGCAGGACCTGTCCTTGCAAATCCCTGACCTACTGTTGTCCGTTGATGGCTTTTGCCTTTGGGACTGTCAAGGGACGCTCAGACCATGCAGACTCCAAGCAGAGTCTGCTGTTTTGTAATCCCCATTATTCCGCATAAGAGGCTGAGTTAGATTCTCTTGTGCCTGCGATCTGGCCTCGGACAGAGTGTGACAATTTATACTGACTCCCGGTATGCCTCTGGGATTGTGAATGATTTGGGTTTCCCATATCAACAACGGGGTTTCCTCTTGGATGCGGGAACTCCTAACCGAAATGGGCTCCTTGCTGCATCACTTTTAAAGGCCATCTTGCTACCTATGTCTCTTGCTGTTGTGTAATGTGTCGTGCATTTCTCCTCTCATCTACTGTCCAAGGTTAATGCCCGCGTGAATGCCGCTTCGCGA
The DNA here is from genome assembly GCF_015852505.1 of Tachyglossus aculeatus. NCBI lineage: Eukaryota > Metazoa > Chordata > Mammalia > Monotremata > Tachyglossidae > Tachyglossus > Tachyglossus aculeatus. The sequence continues at coordinate 4,021,347 of NW_024044838.1, read as the reverse complement.
GTCGCGGCTCTACATTCCTCACAATTCTCTTATGCCGCCACTTTTGTGTCTCTCTCCACTACTCCCTGGCCCTCCCTCCACGATTTCATTTCACACCAGAAAGCAGCCTCTGTGGGGAAGGTAAAATCCTGGTTAACACTTAAGAGTTATCAAACGCCTTCAGAACTATAGGTAGGGGGGCACAACCACCTTCCTGTTGCCCACTGCGCTGTGCTGCCTTTCTTTGTCAGGATGGCACATGGTCACGCCCATTCAGAAGAAAAGGGTGTGGTAGACTCCATCATGAGGCTCTGCTTTGCACCCAAGATAGGGGAGCTAGCTCTCCAGTATGCCTCGAGATGCCTAATAGGTCAACAATATAAAGTAGAGAAAATCATCAAGGTTCCCTGGGCAGCACACACAACCTCTTGGGTCCCCTTTATTAACGTTCAATTTGATTTTACTGAATATCTAAGGTGATACGTTTGGGGTTTTTGTGGTGTTAATAGATACCAGTTCAAGATGGGTTCATTCATTCATTCATTCATTCATTCATTCATTCAATCGTATTTATTGAGCGCTTACTGTGTGCAGAGCACTGTATTAAGTGCTTGGGAAGTACAAGTTGGAAACATATAGAGACGGTCCCTACCCAACAGCGGGATCACAGTCTAGAAGGGGGAGATAGATAACAAAACAAAACATATTAACAAAATAAAATAAATATAATAGGAAATATGTACAAGTAAAGTAGAGTAATAAATATGTACAAATATATATATATATATATATATAGGGTTGAGGCCATTCCTCTGCCGACAGGCAGTTAGCAAGACAGTAGCAAAGTTGTTTTTAAAGGAACTTATTCCGTAATTTGGCTTGCCTACCAGAATCAATAGTGACCATGGGACACATTTTACTGGACAAATAGTTGGCGATATCTGTATAGAACTAGGCATAAACCTGCATTTCCATTGCCCTTATGACCCAAAGTCTGCAGTACTGGTAGGACGGTACAAGAGGATGCTGAAAAACAGATGAGCTATGCTCTGACACTAGATTGAAATGGCCAGAATGCCTTCAGTTGACTCTCTTCGGTCTAGGAAATTTGCCTAGTCGAAAGGCAGGCTTGAGCCCACACGACGGTCTGATGGGGAAGCCTATGTGCCTCTCTATGCCCCCTCCTGTGGGCTGGCAAATATGGAATATAACCCTTACCAATGATGCCTTATTGGCCTATTGTAAATTGGTAAATGACTTCCTTAAGGCCTTATATTCACAAGTACAACAAGCACTGCCAATGTCAGACCCAAAGCAGAGCCATAGACTCAAACCAGGCGACTGGATAGATGCTAACTCCTTCACACGAAAGAATGTCCTTGAGCCACTGTGGAAGGGGTCTTATCAGGTGGTCCTAACTACAGGAACTGTGATACAGTGTCAGGGACAAACCACCTGGATCCATGCATCCCACCGTAAGCAGGTTCCAGAGCCATCAGAAGAGAACCCTGAAGTCATATGAAGTTATGAATAACAGCGACCCCTTGGAGAAACTGCTGACCTATTGGGATATTGATATTGAGCAGGGATTCTAGACCTTGGTTTCTGTAAAATCTCTCATGAACTCTTAATAGAGTCAACCCAGTCATTGGTTGGGTCTACTATACATATGTGAGGGGGAGAGTATGCATCCACCTGGTTCAAAATCACTTGCACCCACTCAGAATGGTACTGGGTCTATGGCATCCCAATTTTTCTTCTACCCAATGGGGCCACAGCACTTAGAACAGTGCTCGGCACATAGTAAGTGCTTTCATTATTATTATCATTATCGAGGTGCACTGAGTAGGTTGGCATTAGATGAGCAGAGTGTGTGGGCTGGGTTGTAGGAGGTCAGCAGTCAGGTGAGGTTGGAGGGGGTGAACGTATTGAGGGCTTTAAAGCAAGCTGAGGGTGAGGAATTTCTATTTGATTCGGGGTGAGGGGGATCTACCGGGGGGGCTTAAGGAGAGGGGAGATATGGACTAAACGGTTTTGTAGAAAAATGATTTGATCATCAGAGTAAAATATGGACTGGAGTGGGAGATACTCCAGTAGAGAAGCAGCGTGGCTCAGTGGAAAGAGCACGAGCGTTAGAGTCACAGGTACTGAGCCCCTTCCTTCCTCTCCCCTTGGTCCCCCTCTCCATCCCCCCCATCTTACCTCTTTCCCTTCCCCACAGCACCTGTATATATGTATATATGTTTGTACATATTTATTACTCTATTTATTTATTTATTTATTTATTTATTTATTTATTTTATTTGTACATATCTATTCTATTTATTTTATTTTGTTAGTATTTTTGGTTTTGTTCTCTGTCTCCCCCTTTTAGACTGTGAGCCCACTGTTGGGTAGGGACTGTCTCTATATGTTGCCAATTTGTACTTCCCAAGCGCTTAGTACGGTGCTCTGCACACAGTAAGTGCTCAATAAATACGATTGATGATGATGATGAAGATGGGTTCATATTCCGGCTCCACCAATTGTTAGCTGTGTGACTTTAGACAAGTCATTAACTTCTTGGTGCCTCAGTTACTTCATCTGTAAAATGGGGATTAAAATTGTGAGCCCCCTGTGGGACAACCTGATCACTTTGTAGCCTCCCCAGCGCTTAGAAAAGTGCTTTGCACATAGTAAGCACATAATAAATACCATTATTATTATTATTGTTAGATACAGGAAGCAGGGAGGTCAGTGATGAAGCTGATGCAGGAATCAAGCTGGGATAGGATAAGTGTTTGTGGATAAGGATAAGTGAATCAGGATGGGAGTAGGTTAAATGGAGAGGAACACGGGCTGATTTTAGCGATGTTATGAAGGCTGAACTGACGGGATTTGGTGACAGGATGAAAGAAGGTTCAATTAAGAATTGAATGTGAGTTAAATGAGAGAGATGAGTCGAGGATAGTGCCATGCTTATGGGTTTGTGAATTTGGGAGGGTGATGGTGCCATCCAAAGTGATGGGAAAGTCAGGGGGAGGACAGGGAATGGGTGGGAAGAAAAGGAGTTCTGTCTTGGACATGTTAACTTTGAGGTGACAGCAGGATATCCAAATAGAGAATTGAAGTCAGGAAGAAATTAGAGACTGCAGAGAGGAAGAGAAATAGGGGCTGGAAAGGGAGATTTAGGAGTCATCTGTCTAGCGATGGGAGATGAAGCTGTAAGAATGAAAGAATTCTCTAAGGGAGTTGGGGTAGATGGAGAGTAGAAGGGGCCCCCTAACAGGGGAATGTGAGGCAGAGGAGGAGGCTGCGAAAGAGACTGAGAATGAGCGGCCAGAGGGACAGGAGGAAAACCAGGAGAGTCAGTGTCCGTGAAGTGAAAGTTGGGTAATTTTTTCCAGAAGAAGGAAGTGGTCCACTGTGCCAGAGCACCTGAGTGGTTGAGGAGGATTTAAGGGCTGTTGGATTTCCCAAGAAGGAGATCATTTATGACTTTAAAGGTGGTGGTTTCTCTGGAATGTAGAGAAGTAAGGCCATATTGAAGGGGGTCAAACAGAGAATTGGTAGAGACTAGCCTCAAGGAGTGTGGAGAGGCTTGCTGGGAGAGCGCTGAGTTGATAACTGGAGGGAGCCATGGCGTGAAGGGAGGATTCTTTTAGATGTGTGGTCCTTACAAGCTCCTTGAGGGCATTCATTCAATCGTATTTACGAAGCACTTACTCTGTGCTGACCTCTGTACTAAGCTCTTGGGAAATGTGTGGGTTAAGTGGGAGTAGGAGAGGTGAGGTAAGAGGGGCAAGGTGATTGAGCGCTTTAGAGCCAATGCAGCGTGGCTCAGTGGACAGAGCACGGGATTTGGAGTCCGAGGTCGTGGGTTCAAATCCAGGTTCCGCCAATTTTCAGCTGTGTGACTTTGGGCAAGTCATTTAACTTCTCTCGGCCTCAGTTACCTCATTTGTAAAATGGGGATGAAGACTGTGAGCCCCCTGTGGGACAAACCGATAGTCTTGTAACCTCCCCAACGCTTAGAACACTGCATTGCACATAGTAAGTGCTTAATAAATGCCATTATTATTATTATTATTAATGGTGAGGAGTTTTTGTTTGATATGGAGGTGGGTGGGTAACCGCCGGAGCTGTTTGAGGAGTGGGGAAACATTTTCTGATCGTTTTCACAGAAAAATGACACGGGCAGCACAGTGGAGTGTGGACGGGAGTGGGGAGAAAGAGGAGGCTCGGCGGTCAGCAAGGAGGCCGATTCACTAATCCAGACGGGATAGGATGGTTGATCGTATTAACATCCTGGCAGTTGGGAGGAGAGGAAAGGGCAGATTTTAGCGATATTATGAAGGTGGGACTGACAGGATTTAGTTATAGATTGAATATGTGGGCTGGAACATGCAACAAATGTAACTGATTGATTGTCTGATTGGTAGTAGCAATAGGTTTCATTCCCTCCTATATTCTGAGAAGAATTGGGAGACGTTTCTCTTGAGCACAACTGAGTACCTTTAAATAAAGTGTGGTACTCATACTTGTTTGGTGCCTGTCCAATATTCTCTGAAAAAGCAGCATAGTCTGGATAAACCACAGAACTGATAAAAAAAAAAAATACCTCTCCCTAAATATCGATGACACGTTCCTATTTTCTTCCGGGATGTGGTCTGAGACAATGAAAGTATAAACTTTTGGACCCTATTGGATTCCTAGGACTTCATCTACATCTCTGCCCCTGCTCTCTCTCTCCCTCCCTCCAGGCTCGCTTCTCCTCCTGGCTTCAGGACATCTCCATCTGGATGTCTGCCCGCCACCTAAAACTCAACATGTCCAGGGCTGAACTCCTTGCATTCCCTCACAAACCCTGCCCTCTCCCTGACCTTCCCATCACTGATGACGGCACTACCGTCCTTCCCATCTCAAAAGCCCGGAACCTTGGTGTCATCCTCGACTCCGCTCTCTCGTTCACCCCTCACATCCAAGCCGTCACCATAACCTGCCGGTCTCACCTCTGCAACATTGCCAAGATCCGCCCTTTCCTCTCCATCCAAACCGCTACCCTGCTCGTTCAAGCTCTCATCCTAGCCCGTCTGGATTACTTTATCAGCCTCCTGTCCGATCTCCAATCCTCCTGTCTCTCCCCACTTCAATCCATACTTCACCCAGCTGCCCGGATTGTCTTTGTCCAGAAATGCTCTGGGCATGTTACTCCCCTCCTCAAAGATCTCCAGTGGCTACCAATCAACCTACGCATCAGGCAGAAACTCCTCACCCTCGGCCTCAAGTCTCTCCATCACCTCGCCCCCTCCTACCTCAACTCACTTTTCTACTTCTACAGCCCAGCCCGCACTCTCCGCTCATCTGCCGCTAATCCCCTCACCATGCCTCGTTCTCGCTTGTCCCGCCATCGACCCCCGGCCCACGTCATCTCCCTGGCCTGGAATGCCCTCCCTCCCCACATCCGCCAAGCTAGCTCTCTTCCAACCTTCAAGGCCCTACTGAGAGCTCACCTCCTCCAGGAGGCTTTCCCAGACTGAGCCCCCTCCTTCCTCTCCCCCTCGTCCTCTCCTTCATCCCCCCACCTTACCTCCTTCCCTTCCCCACAGCACCTGTATATATGTATATATGTTTGTACGTATTTAGTACTCTATTTACTTATTTATTTTACTTGTACATATTCTATTTTATTTTGTTAATATGTTTGTTTTGTTCTCTGTCACCCCCTTCTGGACTGTGAGCCCACTGTTGGGTAGGGACTGTCTCTATATGTTGCCAACTTGTACATCCCAAGCGCTAAGTACAGTGCTCTGAACACAGTAAGCACTTAATGAATACGATTGAATGAATGGATGAATGAATGAATCTTGGACATCTGTCACCCGTCACCCAGGGACAGGTTCGTTCAGTAATTGGCATAGAGAGACAGAGAGAGAGATCGGGGATGGAAAGCCTGAGTTTTATACAACATTTATTCCGCGAGGTGAATTGAATTATTTGATTACTTTAGACACAACGAATTGAACTTCCCTTTCAGTAGGAATAAGGTTACTTAATTGATATTAAAGCTTTCCTATCGGGAGGAATATACTTATGTGTTACTCACGAGTGGCAAAACACCCAGATTCCACCCAGGCAGAATTCACTTATAGTTTATTCACACCTGGTGAGGCGGCCAGCTCCCACCCACTTGCAATTCCCACTTGGGAGGAATCCACTGAAGCGTTGCAAACCCGTGACGAAGCCCCTAGCTACAACCCATGAGTACTTTCCACCTGGGAGGAATCCACTTATGCGTTACACACCCATGGAGAAGCACCTGGCTTCCAGCCCCACGAACGCTCAGCGGGACCGGTCACTCACCCATCTCACTCACTCATCCTAGTAGTGAGGAACTACTGCTCTGTAGGCAGAGCAGGTTCCTCACGCTCTGGGCAGAGTCGACCTGCAGCTGGCAGTATGTCTCGATCCGCTACACAAAAGGTCAGAGAATGCAGGTATTTATCACCTGTGCTTCTAGGCCATTCCAGCTTCCAGCCTCAGTTTATCCAATCTCCGCCCTTCCTCCTCCTCCATACCTAATTTGATTGGCACGGGGGCAAGGGACACCTTCTGTATTCCTGGCTTGGGCTGTCAATGTACAAGTTTGGGTTGTGGCGGTAGTATCCTACCCGCACTTCCGAGTTCTGCCTGCTGGCTCTGGCGGTCACGAAATAGAATTTAATCTTGAGATGATGGGCACCCCGGGGTCACCTTGGGATAGCATCTGAAAACATTCATTCATTCATTCATTCATTCAATCGTATTTATTGAGCGCTAACCGTATGCAGAGCAATGTACTAAGCGCTTGGAAAGTACAAGTTGGCAACATATAGAGACCGTCCCTACCCAACAGTGGGCTCACAGTCTAGAAGGGGGAGACAGAGAACAAAACAAAACATATTAACAAAATAAAATAAATTAAATAAATATGTACAAGTAAAATAAATAGAGTAATAAATATGTACAAACATATATACAGGTGCCGTGGGGAGGGGAAGGAGGTAAGGCGATGGGGATGGGGAGGGGGAGGAGGGGGAGAGGAAGGAGGGGGCTCAGTCTGGGAAGGCCTCCTGGAGGAGGTGAGCTCTCAGTAGGGCTTTGAAGGGAGGAAGAGAGCTAGCTTGGCGGATGTGCGGAGGGAGGGCATTCCAGGCCAGGGGGAGGACGTGGGCCGGGGGTCAACGGCGGGACAGGCGAGAGCGAGGCATAGTGAGGAGATGAGCGGCAGAGGAGTGGAGGGTGCGGGCTAGGCTGTAGAAGGAGAGAAGGGAGGTGAGGTGGGAGGGGGCGAGGTAATGGAGAGCCTTGAAGCCGAGGGTGCGGAGTTTTTGCCTGATGTGTAGGTTGATTGGTAGTCACTGGAGATGTTTGAGGAGGGGAGTAACATGCCCAGAGCGTTTCTGCACAAAGACGATCCGGGCAGCTGGGTGAAGTATGGATTGAAGTGGGGAGAGACAGGAGGATGGGAGATCGGAGAGGAGGCTGATGCAGTAATCCAGTCGGGATAGGATGAGAAATTGAACGAGCAAGGTAGCGGTTTGGATGGAGAGGAAAGTGCGGATCTTAGCAATGTTGTGGAGGTGAGACCGGCAGGTTTTGCTGACGGATTGGATGTGAGGGGTGAACAAGAGAGTGGAGTCGAGGATGACACCATAGTTGCAGGCTTGAGAGACAGGAAGGATGCTAGTGCCATCAACAGTGATGGGAAAGTCAGGGAATCTGATTAAGTATTAGATTCTTTGAAGTGGGGTAAGACTTCCTTCCTTTAAATAAAATTAAAAAGCTTTAATTTTGTGTATGATATTTTTTAAGCACTTATGATGTGCCAGGCACATCTATTCCTTATATTTTTAGTTCGTTGATTGGAGCTGCAGGGGTCAGAGAGGCAAGCTGGATACCTGGGTGCTATCGTCAATTGTTTTATATAGTGCATAAGGTTTAACATGGTTTTTAAGATGAAAAGAGCTGTGATAATAGTAATGACAATGGTAATGATAATGGCATTTTTTAAGCACTAATTTTCTCCGTGCAGTGAACTAAGTTCTGGGGTAGATTCAGAATGATTGGGTTGGACACAGTCCTTTTCCCACAGTCTTACTTCCCATTTTACAGAAAAAGTTAGAGAGGCACAGAAAACTGAAGTGACTGACCCACGATCACACAACAGACAAGCGGCAGAGTCAGCATTAGAACCCAGGTCCTCTGACTCCCAGGCCCGTGCACCTGCCTCTATACGGGGAGTGATAATGCCGATGATATTCTTCAGCGGAAGAGGGTCAGAATAATCTGATGGTGATATACAAGCCAGATTTTAGACATAAGAAATCCGGAAAATTAAAGGAGTCTTTGATAGAAAGCCAACCTGTCCTTGCTCTTTTTGCCTCCTTATTGCGCTTCTGTGTCTCGTCCGAATACCATCACATTCAAAGTCACATTGGAGGTCACATCTCCTCCCATAGTCCTTCACCGATTAAGCCCTCTTTTCCCTTACTCCTTCTCCTACCCGTGTCATCTAAGCATGTACATCTGGACCCTTTCAACGCTTGATATTCAACTCACCCTCTGCTCCACAACACTAATGTCCATAGTTGTAATTTATTTCTTTAAATTTCTACCTCAGCTCGCTGCTTTCCTACTGCAGCTCAGCCCTCACACTTCCCTCCGCTAATGACAGCTTACTCACTCTTCCTCTATCTTGTCTATCTCACCGCCGACCAATCACCCACGTCCTGCCTCTGGCATGAAACTCCCTCCAGCTCTACATATGCCAGACTACCACTCTGTACACCTTCAAACCCTTATTAAGGTCACATCTCCAGGAGACCTTCCTTAATTACTCTCTCCTTTCCCGGGTCCCTCTCCCTACTGCATCATTTATGCACTTTGATCTGTGACCTTTGGACATTTGATATGCACCACACCCCCAATCCGCCCACACCTATGTGCCTATATTTAAATTATTTCTTACAAATAACATTCATTCTTGCCAATGTCAGTCTCCCCCTCTACCCTGTAAACTCATTACAGGCTTGTCCGTTATTTCAGTTATATTGTACTCTCCCAGGTTCTTAATATAGTGCTCTACACATAGTAAGCGCTCAATAAATACCAGTGATTGATTGCTTGATTGACTGATCGTAGAAATAGCAGCAGTAGTAGTAGTAATTACTAGTAGCAATAACCATAGGAATAGTAAAAGTGGCAGTAGCAGAAATGTAATAGATCTATTTTCCACCTACACCCACTTCCTTGGAGAACTCATTCACTCACGTAGCTTCAAGTACCACATCTATGCATTTGATTCCCAAATCGACATCGTCCTGATGTCTCTCTCTCTCTCTCTCTCTCTGAAGTGTCGCATTACCTCCTGCTTTCCAAACACCTCCACCTGGATATCATCCCATCATCTCAAATATAACATGTCTAAAACAGAACACATCTTCCCATCCAAACGCTGTCCATTCCCTCCCTTTCCCATTACTGTAGATGGCACCACCATCTTTTCTGTCTCACAAGCTCATAACCTTGACATTATCCTTGACTCTTCTCTGGCATTCAATGCACATATTCAATTCGTCACTAAATCCCTTCGGTTCGACCTTCACAACATTACTAAAATCTGCCCTTTCCTCCCCTTCCAAACTACCACCACGTTAATCGAAGCAGTTATCTATTTCCACCTTGATTACTGTATAAGTCTCTTTGCTGACTGCCCAGCTTCCTCTCTCTCCCCATGCCGGTCCATAATTCTGCTCAATGCATCATTTCTCTACAAAAGCATTTCCCACTCCTCAAGACCCTCCAGTGGTTGCCCATCCACCTCCACATCAAACAGAAAATGCTTACTATCAGCTTCAAAGCATGCAATTACCGTAACCCTTCTCACTTCACCTCACTGCTCTCGTACTACGACCCAGGCCAAACAGTCCACTTCTCTAATGTTAACCTTCTCACTGTACCTCGATCTCGTCTATCTCACTGCCGACCTCTCGCCACTGTCATGCCTCTGTCCAGGAACGCCATCCCTCTTTATTTCTGGCAGACAATTACTCTTCCCTCCTTCAATACCTTATTGAAGGCACATCTCCTCCAAAAGGGCTTTCCTGACCAAGCCCTCCTTTCCTCTTCTCCCACTGCCTTCTGCATCATTCATTCATTCATTCATTCATTCATTCAATCGTATTTATTGAGCGCTTACTGTGTGCAGAGCACTGTACTAAGCGCTTGGGAAGTACAAGTTGGCAACATATAGAGACGGCCCCTACCCAACAACGGGATCACAGTCTAGAGTCAAGGCATCACCTTAACTCCCTTCACTCATCCCCAACTCCCAGCCCCACAGCACTTATGTCCATATGTAATTTCCCAAGATGGCAAGCTTGTTGTGAGCAGGGTACGTGTCTGTTACATTGTTCTACTGTACTCTCCCAAGCACTTAGTACAGCACTCTGCACACAGAAATTGCTCAGTAAATACTATTGATGGAATAGTAGTAATACGAGTAGTAGTAAGAGTGTAGCAGTAAGAGTAGCAGCGTAAATAATAATAATAGTAATAATTATGGTACTTGTTAATAGTCACCATGTGCGTAGCACTGTTCTAATTGTTAGACACTAGTAGCAGTAGCAGTAGTGATAGTCTTAGAAACAATAGCAATACTAATAATAGTAGCAGTAGTAGCCATGGTAGTAGTGGTAGTAGCAGCAGTTGCAGCGGTATTAGTAGTAGTATAGCTTGGCCTAATGGACATTACACAGAATGTGGATTCAAGAGACCGAAGTTGTAATCCAGGCTCTGTCACTTGCCCACTCAGTGACCTTGAATATGCTCCTTAATTCCTCTGTACCCTAGTTTCCCCATCTGTCAAGAGAGATTTCAAATCCTGTCCTGCCTCCTCCTTACCTGTGAGCCCCTTTGTAATTACACCAATGCTTAGGGCATGTTTTGGCACACACCGACCACTTACCAAATCCCAAAGGTAATATTACAACGACCGTGTTACTGGTGGCTCGGTATTCTCGTCCGGTCTGGTTCCAGGGTAAATGGGGCAGACGAGATGTGGGGAGGGGAAGAAAGGTTTAGGTGGGAAAAGGAAAATTCCCCAGGCGGACTCTGGTCAGGAGACGCCCGTTGCCCCTCCCCAGCCAGTAGGCCGGTGGGGCCGACCCACCTTATTATTAATGTGATCAATTATAACAATGATAATAACAACAATAACAATGATTATGGTGCTTATTAAGCATTTTCAAAGCATCAAACACTGTACCAAGTGCTGGGCTAGAAGCAAGATCAACAGGTCAGACACAGTAACTGACCTACTTGGGGGGTCACAGTCTTAATCCCCAGTTTACAGATGAGGGAACTGAGGCCTAGATAAGTGAGGTCACTTGCGCAAGGTCACGCAGCACACTAGTAGTGGAGTCGGGTCTAGGGTCCAGGTCCTCCGACTCCCAGACCTGGGCTATTTGGACACAGTCCAGGGCCCGAGGTCAGGTGATGCCCTGCCTACTTCAGAAAATCTTCCCCATGCTCCGCCCACACCTCACCAAGCCCCTCCTTCAACAATGGTGCCCGTGGCAACGGAACCCCCTCCCTCCACCCCCGCCCCGCTGGGCTCTGTCCCTGGGAGAGAGCCGAGCGAGCAGCTGTGCAGCTACTAGGCTCAAGTCGGGACCCATTTTTGGGTAGTGAAGACGGCTGCGTGTACTGATTTTCTCCAGTTTAGCGCAGAGTCAAGAACCGGCCTTGGCCCCGGTGAGGAGTGTCTGTGTGTTTGGGGGCGGGGAGATTGTCTGCATGGTTGGGGGATCGAAGGCAGCAGGCCGGGGCGGGGTCGCTGGTCTGGCGGGGCGGGAAGGGGAGGGTCTCGCCCCAGGCCTCCCTGGGGCCAGTTTTCCAAAGTCCAGTGCTTCCTGGGAAGGAGCGGCAGGGAGGGGAGCGCATCGATGGAAGCGCTTGCCGTGAGCAGAGCACTGTACTGAGCGCTGAGAGAGCACCGCTGCCTAAGAATCAGGCCCAGCCCCTGACCCTCGGGGTCTCCCGGCTTAAGGGAGTCGGCAGGAGGGGGCACCTGGGGTCGACCCATCCGGAGAGACCAAACGATCTAGTACGGCACAGTGTCAGACTACCGTGGGGGCCGATGCGGTGGGGGGGGGGGGGACGCGGGAGAGGAGAGAGAAAACTGGTGGTCGGCGAGGGGCCGCCGCCCATCCCCACTGACGGCAGGTTTTCCCACGAGTCGCTTCCTTTCCAGAGCTGCAATGGCGGATCGAGACTGGGAGGCTCGCAGTCAGGAGAGATTCTGCATGTGCCGGCGGGGAAGGTGGTGAGTCTGAGGGGGAGACAAGGCCTGGAGCCGCCCTGGGACTGGAACCGGGAGCGAGGAAGGGAGGAAGGGAAGGAGAAAGTAAGGGAGGGACAGGGCCCATCTCCCCGATCCTCCCCTTCAACTAATCCAGCGAGGTATTCACCGAGGGCTTGCTGCGTGCTGAGCTCTGTACCAAGCGCTTCCCGGGCTCCCTGGGTCCGCACAGCTGACAGGGATCCTGGAGAGTGTCAGCCTGCGGGGAGGGTTAAGCCCAAGGGAGAGGATGAAGAGGGGAGAGTTAGATAGGGGGAGAGTGACAGATGCGGGAGGGTCAGATGAGGGGAGAGTGAGACAGGGGAGAGTGCCAGGGGGAGAGTCACGCTGAGGAGAGTGAGATGGGGACGGCCATACAAGGGAGAATCAGATGGGGGAGATTCAGGCATAAGAGAGAGTCAGACGAGGGGAGGGTCAGATGAGGGGTGAGTCATACGCGGGAGAGTGAAAGGGGGAGACTCAAACAGGGTGAGAAAGTGAGGAGGTGTCAGCCATAGGGGAGAGAAAACAAGGAGAGTATCAGCGGGGGGCAGATTCAGGCAGGGGGAGAGACAGACAGGGTGAGAGCTTGGAGGGGCCTGCCATAGAGGAGGGAGCTAAGACAAGGGGAGAGTCCAGAAAGGGAGAGTCAGACAAGAAAAAGAGAGTCAGACGGGGCGAGCGTGAGACAGGAAGAATCAAAGGGGAGAGCGGATTTGGCCCACCGACGCCGTGCCCCCTTCCCCTTCCTGTGCCCTTTTTGTCTCCTGTGTGCCCCACCCTCTCCGGGCCCCACCGTCCCCTCCAGGCCCCCTGAAACCGTCGCCTTTGGGCCCCTCCCCCCTTTCCTCCTGACTGAAGTCACAGGGCAGGGCAGGGCAGGGCAGGGGAAGGAGGCCTCAGTTTGACAGTTAAAGATGGCGTCAGAGGGAGCGGTGCCGCCTTTAAAGGGGTCGCGGCCCTTACCCCGGCAGGATGATGGGGTGGAGCAAGCCCAGAGCGGCCTGGGCCAGGAGCTCCGGTAGAACATCCTGCCTCAGCTTCAGGCAGGCTGCGAGAGAGGGCGGGGCCAACACCACGTGCGCGCGCTCGCACACACGCACACACGTGCACACACGCGCGCACACTCATCCGCGAGCAAGAGAGGAGCTGCCGGGTTCAGGTGGGAAGGGGCGGAGTGAGCCTAAAACGAGTAGCCAATCAGCGAGGGAGAGAGGAGCGGCGCGACCGGGGAGGGGGCGGGGCCGGCACGCCAAGAGCAGCCAATCCTGGCAGCTCCTAGGAGCTCCTCCCTCCCCGCCCCGAGGAGGACTCGAGCTGGTCCTGGGCGGGACAGGCCGGGGCTGAGGGGACGAGGGCAGAAGCGCGCCATGTTTGAGGGCGCCGCCTGACACGCCTCCCTGCCCCATGGCAGAGGTCTCTGTAACTGGAAGGAGACCGGAGGTGGAGCAGGGATCCGCCCCCGCAACTCCCGTCCCCTCATGGCCGACCCGCTAAGTCGTCCCCCCGCCCGGCGGTGACATCACCGAAGGTCGGGCTTTCCCGCCCCCTCCCTACGGCGCAGTCCGCCCGGGACCCCCGGGGTCTCCTCAGGCGCTGTCCGTCGGACGTGGGCCAGGGGCCCTGCGGGCAGCAGGGCCGGCAGGCCCGTCCCCGGGGCGGGTGGGTCAGACGGTCCACTCTTCCCCTTCACCGCCGACCGAGAGCGACGACCGAGAGGTGGGGGACCGGCCTTCCGGGGAGGGAGGCTGGGGATGGGGCGAGTGGGGAGGGGAGGCGGTGGCAAGCCTGGGCATGGGGAAGGAGTAAGGGCAGGACCTGACAGCTGCTGGGGGCGGTGGGGCAGAGGGGCGGGGCATGGGGGAAAACAGAGATCCCTCCCGGGGCAGACTGGAGACGGGGGCGTTCGGTTGGCGGGAGGAGGGGACCCGGGAACCCCTGACTCTACTTCTCTGGCCTCCTGGCTGCCACAGGTTTGAACACCTGGCGTACACCACCAGGGCCCGGGAGTACCAGCAAATTCCCCGCATCGAGGAGGAGAGGGAGGAGGACCTCGAGGAGGAGGAGAAGAAGGTGGTGGAGGAGGAGAAGAAGACGGTGTTGGAGGAAAACGCGGGGCAGGAAAAGGAGAGGAAATGGAAAAAGGAGAAGGTGGAGGAAGAGGTGGAGGATAACGAGAAGGAAAAGAACACGAAATTGGGAAAGAATATAGAGGTGGAGGGGGGCCAGAAGGAGAGGGAAAAGAAGAAGGACTTGGAAAAGGAGAAGATGGAATGGGAAGAGGATGTGGAGGAGTGGAAGGTGGAGGAGGAGGAAGTTCGGGAGGATGAGAAAAGGGAGAAAGAGGAGGGGAAACTTGAGGGTCCAAGCACGTTCTTTCCCCAGAGCCCACCGCAGGTGGAGATATTCTGCGGGCTGGGGACGCTTTTCCCACGGCCTCGAAGAATTTGCCCCGAGGCGGGAGATGGGGCCAAAGAGAAGGGCAAGAGAGGGGTGTTGGGCTGGTTGGGCCGTGTCCGCAGGTGGGTCCTGAATTCCCTGAGGGGGAAGAACAGGGTGCAACCCCAGGGCAGGGAGTGAGCACAACAACGGCCTCTCCCGGGGCCCTGGCGATGCCCAGCTGGAATCCCATGCCAGTTGCTGCTCAACTATTCGTCAATTGTTCCAGTGGAGGGGCAGCTTGAGAGTCTCAGAACTCCTCACTCATCTGCCACTTGCACCCTGTGGCATTTTTGAAGCCATTCTTTCCCATTTAGGACAGAGAGTGCATCAGAAGAAGATGGAGAAAGTACAGAAAACACCATAGTTTGTTAGTACACTTGTTACCAGGTTCGGGGAAATAGAAATCATGACTAGGCCTCAGTTATCCTAAACCTATCCACCCCAAACCCCATAACTGTTTTTGTTCTCATAATCTAGATAGAGTGAACCAAGAAGTTACAAATAAATGGAACTTCCAGTAGTAAGTTCTATCGAATACATGTTTCAGTTCAAAGGAAATTTGTTTCCATGAAACAATATTTCAAGCACTAGATTGGAAAGGCTTAGAGTAAATTACCGCCATGATTCCTAAGAGAATAAGGAAGTGTTTACTCCTGATGAATGTGTGTGTCTTTCTGGGATTTTCTCACTTGTTTGAGGGGGAACTTGGATCATTTTAACCTACAGAGGAGATTGCATCCTCCAGGTGCCCCAGCTCCAAGAGATAAAACCCAACAGAAATACGTTCCCTGCAATGTCAACATCGATGTGTATGAAAGTAACTGAATACACTGTTTCCCCAGGCAGTGTACAGTAGAGACGCCTGATATTACTACCAATAGCAAGGGATAGCTCACCATTTGACAATTCTAGAATTACCCAGAGGTCCAGTGTCAAAATAAGAAAAAAGTGGCTTTCTTGACAGATGGCTGCGGAGGGTTAGAGAGTGAATGTTAGCGTAAGAGAGCATTGGAGGGTTGAGTGGCATTGTATGAACCACTCACATTAATAATAATAATAATAATAAATTGTTAAGCACTTACTAGGTGAGAAGCACTGTAATTATGCACCGGGATAGATAGAAATATTCTGTCTGACAAGCTCAGTTCCAAGGGTCTCCAAGTGTAAGTAAAAAGGAATAGGGTTTTATCCCTCTTTTACAGATGAGAAAACTAAGGCACAGTTTAAGTGACACTTCAGTGACTTGTTCATGTTCTATTATTCATTTATGTATTCACTTTCTTGTATTATTATGGTATTTGTTAAGTGCTTACTATGTGCCAAGCGCTGTTATGAGTATTGAGATAGATACAGTTGATCAGTTAGAACAGAGTTCTAGTCCCACATGGTGCTCACAGTCTAAGTAGAAGGGAGAACAGCAAGTGAATCCCTGAGGAGACTGAGACCCTGAGAAGTTGTCATTGCCCAAGGTGACACCTCATACAACTGGCAGGGCCAGGATTAAAACCCCGGACCTCTAACATTCAGACCCGTGCTCTCTCTAGTAGGCCAAGATCTTTCTTCTATAATTCCTTTGCACGGCTTTGTCCTGAGATCTCAAAACTGAGACTTGTCTGTCATTCTCAACAGGGGACTCCATCACCATTCGTCAGCAAGAAATGGCGCTAGCCTGCTGACTAAATCATTCTCCTAGCCTTCTGGATGAAAATCATCCATTTTCCTTCATGTATTAGCAAAACCTTTCCACAGTATCCTTTTCCATACCTCAAAATAAGAGACTTTATTTCAAACCCATTGCCCCTTCAGCAAAAACCATTGTTCTTCTCCAAAACTTCCTGATGGCATCTCTGACCTCCACATTACTAAAAATGTAGAGTTAGGGGTTTAACCGGGTTGTTAAAATGGTGTAAAATACCACCACCATTTTATCGGAGAAGGTGGCCGGTGGCCGTGTGTATATGAAAATCCAGGGGACGAAGAAGAAGAAGACAAGAGTGATATGGGCACCACAGGTGGAGAGAGCTTTGCGCCTCCCTTCAGAGCTGTGAGGCTTCAGGGAGCATAAGACGACACCATAGGATACGATCAGCAGTGAAAGGTTCACAACAAATCATCCCGCTGTTGGCAATGACCAAAAGTCGTGGGATGCTTGTCTCGGTGCAGGCGAGCTTCACACAGGGGATCCAAGTCACACATGAAATGGTCTATCACGTTGGGGCTGCAGAAGGGTAACCGGAACATGAAGAGGACCTGAATCATCGAATGCAGGAAACCCCCGGCCCAGGCCAGCCCCATCAACTGGCCACAGGTCTGCTGGCTTATAATGGTCATATAGTGCGGGGGCTTACAGATGGCCACGTAGCGGTTGTAAGCCATCACAGTGAGCACAAACACTTCCACCCCGGCAAAGAAATGTTCAGAAAAGAGCTGGGCCATACAGCCTTCATAAGAGATGGATTTCCTCTCCTAGAGGGAGTCTACGATCATTTTTGGGGCGATGACCGAGGAGAAGCAGGAGTCTAAAAAGGATAGGAGGGCCAGGAGGCTGTGGCTGGTGGTGATGGTGGTCACGATGAGCATATTCCCTCTCACAGTCACAAGGTACACAAACAGAAACACCACAAATAGGGTTTTCTGCATCTCTGGCTTCTGAGACAGTCCCAGGAGGATGAATTCAGTCATGTTGTTTCTACTGCCCATGATTTCTGTCTAGGATGGTTAAATAACAAAGGAGAGCCAGACCTCTGCAAGCAGCAGAGAGAAGGAACATCAGCCCAAGTGGTGGTGCAGCTAAAACACCAAGGTTATGGACCTACTCGCAGTCCCAGAGTTCTTTCTTATAAGAAAGATTATTCCTCCATTCTTTCAGAGCAACAGGCAGCAATTTCCTAGAACAGGCATTATTCCCGAAAGGAAATTTTCTGTAGAAAATACACTTTTTGGCCAGAATTCATCATGAGCGAACCTAAAATTAGATGCTAATTTAGCATCAGCAGGCAAGCAAAGCACCACTCACCTCACCAAACCCCAACTGCACCTCCAGGCTCCTGGTACCTTGCCAGCCCTGTTCCTCCACCTGCTGCCAGGTTGATATGCGGCAGCACTCCCAACACCCGACAGGCTGGAGCCAAAGTGAAGTGGGTAATGCCCAGGATCCAGCTGTGCTCAATGAGGAGCCATGTTTGGGCGCCAATCCCCTGGAAAAATGATCTGGATTCTCCAGCTTCGGGGCCGCTTAACTTTCTACAGGATAGCTGCAACAAAGGCTAACAAACACCAGTAACAAAAAAAGGTACTTGCTAGCTGCCCTGAATATTAGCGGATGGAATGGTAGCTGCCCCTTGAATGGAATAGGCACAGATTGATTAATTTGAATAATTTCAATCTGATATTTGATTTGCCCCTTGAGCTCTCAGGTCCAGTTTTGATTGTGAGTTATTCTATACACCTACATACACGCACTAGTACACAGACACACAAACACACAGACACACACACACACACACACATACACACACTCCTCGCTCGCACACTGCCTATCTCCTTCCCTCCCTCCCTCTTTTCTCTATATCTTTATTGATTTATGTCTCTCTTTTCCCTCTTCCTTGACTAGGGATGAAGACACGCTGAGAGAAGGAAGGACTTTTACAGACACATTGGGATGAGGGAGAGTTTTCTCTTTATTCCCCTCATTTCAAGTCACCAACATCGTTACCCCTTCTAGAATGTAAGCTCATTGTGGGCAGGGAATGTGTCCTGGGCAGGGAATGTGTCCCTGTGACTTGTCACGCTGCCTTCCCTGCCCGGAATAATATCTATTAATTTTGGCATTTGCTCAGTGCTTGTGACATAGTAAGAGCTTAAACAAATACTACTCATTGGAATTTTCAACAGATGCCATATGGGCAGTTGCATGCAAGCTGGATGGAAGCAGAGAGAAGCTATACTTTAGCTTTGCCAAAATTCCCCGCAACTTTCAAATCTCCCTATAGAGAAAACCAACAACTCTATGAGGCATCCTCTGATTATGGTCCCTACGGTGCCATTCTACCTTTCACGCTGTCACTTCAAAATTGCCTGTGTATTCAATTGTATTTTCAGGTTTTTTATATCATCCCCAATATTAATACTACCACCTGTTTTAGGCATGTCCTTCTTCCTGCTTGCTCCCACTATTCATCAGTACTTTTAGTTCACCTCCCTCATTCGATTAAGTTCCTTGAGGGGAGGATATATGTGTTTTACTTCTACTTAACTCTCCCACGTATAATGCTCTGTGATGAGGGTAATACCATCTGCACTCCTCACTGGTGTAGCGGTACTGTAAGGGGGACACAGAAATGCTTTTAGTGAAAAATAAAAGTACTTAGCCTAGTAACACATAGAAATCTTCTGGACCTCTTTAGCTTTGGCTGTTCGGCCATGTAACTTAGCTTGAGCTGTGAGTTTCATAGCAGGATTTTGCAAGCCTCTGTTTAGCTGGGTTCATGAGAACTCTCAGAGGCTGTTGATGTACTATTACCTGTTTTATTGAAAGTAGCTTTTCAATAGCCGAATTCTATTCTTCAACTCAGTCTTGATGTTTTTTCTTTGCCAGATCTGCTGTTTTGATGGTTGCCCATTGAATGAATCTCTGTGAAGTGTCTATTCATGGGCAACATTATCCTTCGTTTTGTTTTGTTTTCTAATAGTATTTACTGAGCACTTATTGTGTGCATAGCACTGCCCTAAACACTTGGGAGAGTACAAAATAACAGATACAATTGCTGCCCACAGTTTCTTGGGCACTTACTGGCTGCAGAGCACTGTACCTAGCACTTCGAGGAACATGATACAATACAGTTGGTAGACAGGTTTCCTGCCCACAGGGAGTTTAAGGTCTACAGGCAGAAAATGCGAATGGTTACCGTTAATTTGTACTCTCCTAAGCAATGATCTGCACACAGTAAGTGCTCAATGAATACGACTAAATGAACGAATGAATACAGCGAGAGATCCTTTGATCTTACGGGGCTACTAGCAGTAATTCCACACTGATTGCATCACCCTTTCATACGCAGTCATTTCTTATTGTTTTCTCCTCCTGTCCTGTCCACTATGGGATGTCACCAGCATTCCTGATTCATCCTCTGTACTGCCCCTCATCTCAACCATCCTCAGCCTTTTTTTGCGCAATTGTCCCTTTGTTCGTTCATTCAGTCAGTCAGTCAGTCATATTTATTGAGCACGTACAGTGAACAGAAAACTTTTCTAAGTGCTTGGGGGAGTACAATGGAACAGTAAACAGACACATTCCCTGTCCACAACGAGCTTACAGTCTATAGGAGGAGGGGGGAAACAGACATTAATATAAACAAATTACAGATATATACCTAAGTGCTGTGGGGCTGGGAGGAGGGAGGAGGAAAGGGAAGAAGGCAAGGCAATGCAGAAGAGAGTGAGAGAAGAGAAAAGTGGGGGCTTAGTCAGGGAAAGACTCTTGGAGGAAATGTGTCTTCAGTAAGACTTTGAAGTAGGGGAGAGTAATTGACTGTCAGATTGGAGAAGGGAGGGTGTTCCAGGCCAGAGGCAGGACACGGGCGAGGGGGTGGTGGCTAGATAGACAGGACTGAGGCACAGTGAGAAGGTTAGCATTAGAGGAACAACGTGTTTGGGCTGGGTTTTAGTAAGAGAGTAACAAGGTGAGGTAAGAGGGGGGCAAGGGATTTGAGTGCTTTAGAGCCAATTGTGAGGAGTTTTCTGTTTGATGCAAGGGTGGATGGGCAACCACTGGGCTTTCTGAGTGGGGTGACATGTCTTGAACGTTTCTGTAGACAAATGCACTAGGAATCAGATAGAAGTATGTACTGTAGTGGGGAGAGACAGGAGGCTGGGAGGTCAGCAAGGAGGCTGATGCCATAATCCAGGAGGGATAGGGTGAGTGACTGTATTCACTTGCGAGCAGTTTGGCTAGATAGGAAAGGGTGGATTTTAGTGTTGTATTGAAGGTGGGACTGACAGGATTTAGTGATGGACTGAATGTATGGGTTGAATGAGAGAAATGAGTCAAGGATATTGCCAAAGGTTACTGGCTTCCTTTCCCCTTGCCCTGGGAGTCCTATAGTGGGAGTGTCTCCATCATCTCACCCAGGCTCAGGGTCTCATTTTTTCTTCTCTTTATCATCAGATAGGCCTCACTTGTAAGACCTGTAACTTTTGATCACTTAATGATAGCCACCCATAATTGTCATTCTGGATAGTCCTACAAACAGACAGAAAGTCAGAAAGATGCCTGCCCATTTTCCTGGCCTACCAACTTCAAAGGACCACCTAATAACACAAGGAGCCAGGCTCTTTCTAAGAGGATTGTAAGAAGGAAAATTCATCTACATACGTTCTAATTGTCCTCACCTTTCACTCAACTCAGGGGCATTGAGTTCAGTACAGATTCCACAGGCCCCTCCAATGTGGATATTGATACATTAATAGTGCTAATCTTTCCTAGGGAGTTGATGCATCCACAGAATAGTACAGGCAGACCTAGACTTCTACAGACTGGCATAGGCTAATGGAGACAGACAGAGACAAATGTTACACCACCAGCGTCCATTTTGCTGCGGGAAACCCTTGTAACATGGCCACACACTGAACGCTCCATGCTTATTGACTAGAGTTCCTAGTCTGGGAAGAAGCCACTGGATGCAGGGGCCCGCAGCCTTTATTTTTTAACATCAGAAATAGCCGCTAGAGGCCCAGCGGGCAAGCATTCAGAGAGGGAGTAAGGGAAGAAAGGAAGATGGAGAAGGAAGCATAGAACCGAAAAGGCATAGAGACGGGGAGAGAGATAGAGAGACAGAGAGAGAGAGACAGACAGAGACAGAGACAGAGAGAGAGAGAGAGAGAGAGAGAGAGAGACAGAGAAAGAGACAGAGACAGAGACAGAGACAGAGAGATAGAGTCTATGGTTGGGATTCACGCTGTGGAAGGAATTTCAAGTCTTGCTCGGAGAACCACAGATTTTCCAGATTGATGGTAATGCCGAGGGGACAGGAAACATGCCGTTAGTTTCTATTTTCATCATCTATCCATCTATCCTCTTCCAGGAGGGATTACTCTGGAGGAGGAGCACTAAGAGGGGCCTCCCCTCGGGACCGGTCAAAAGAAGGGACTCTCCCTCTTTTCCCTGCTCAGTTTCTAGATTGATGGCGTTGGTGTATACTGAGGGGGAAGGAACCGAACCATTAATTAATCCTTTGTTTGTCCATTCATCTGTCCACTCGCTTTCTGGATGAACAACTGCCGCTCGATTTCCTACTACTCTGTCTGGTTTTGGCCCTCCGCCTCCTCCTGGTCCTAGTCCACCTCCATCCCGTGGTACTGATCTATCTCCTCTGACTGGCCCTGGCCCTCCTCCTCTAAGGGATCATGACCATACTCTTCTGCCTAGTCCGGACCCCCCGTCTCTCCCTGATCCTGGGCCCTCCTCCTCCTCCTGGTCCTGGCCTCCTTTGTCGGGGCCTGCTCCCCCTCCTCCATCTGGTCCTGGCCCTTGTACTCTACCCGGTCATGGCCCTGCTCCTCCATCTAGTCCTGATCCTCCACCTCGCTCTGGTCTTGGCCCACCTACTCCTCCTGGTACTGGACCACCTCCTCGCCCTGGTCTTGGTCCTCCTACTGCGCCTGACTATGACCTCCCTTCTCATCCTGGTCCAGGCCCTCATTCTCCACCTGGTCCTGGTCTTCGTCCTGCAACTGATCCTGGCCTTCCTCCAATCCCTGGTCCCAGGCCTCCTTCTCCACCTGGTCCTGACCCTCGTCAGCCTTGCCCTGGCAAACCTTATCCCCCTTCTCCTGGTCCTCCTGCACGTCCATCTGTTCCTTGCCCTCCTCCTCCCACGGTCCTGGCCCACACCTTCTGCCTGCTCTGGCCCTCCTCCTCCGGCTTTTCCTAGGCCTCCTCTGCCTGGTCCTGGCCCTCCTCCTCCACCAGTTATTAGCCGTCCTCGTCCACTTGATCCTGGCCTTCCTCCTCCTCCGATGACATCAAATGGACAGGCTGGAACCAAGTTCTGGCCCCAATCCAAGTGCCATTCCCAAGCGCTTATTACAGTGCTCTGCACACAGTCAGTGCTCAGTAGATACGATTGGATTGGTGAATGCCATTCCAACCCCCTCCTGGGGCACCCATGCCTCACCAGAAGTGTTCCCAAGCCCTGCACTTAAAGTTATTCGGGCTCTACCCTGGTAGGCGGGTCTCCCCCTCCCCGGCCCACCCCCAGACTCGAATGGCGCTCCACTGTCAGCACCCCCACTCCCTACCGACCCCGCTGGCTGAAGGAAAGGCGGTCCCAACCTGGAAAGGAGGTAGGGTTTTGACACTGGCGTGGTCCAGTTCCCCCCGTCCCCGAGTCTTGGGGTTAGAGTCCACCCCCCTCATAGCCTCCTTCCTCTCGCTGGCGGCCAGAGTAAAAATGGGGGATGATGGAGAGGGCCGGGCCCCCTGAATCTGCTTCTCTCACTTGGCTGTCTTTGGCCGGAATCCTCTCAATTCTTCGGAGACCTGAACCTATGGCACGTCACAAGGCAGCCCCCATTGACTCAGACCTGGAGCCCCAGGACAGTCCTGTTGCCACCTCGCCCTCCTAGGCTTCTTCTTCTCCCACGGGATCGGAGCCCTCAGAAGAACTGGCCATCGTTCTCTGCCAGTCTCCTCTTGTAGGGTCTCAGGAATCTGCGAATCCTGTTCGAGCTGTCATTTTCTAGAGTTTGAATTTCTGAAAAGATGGTGGTAAAGAGCACATGAGATGTAGGTCAGAGAGAGAGAGAGAGAGAGAAACGGGGGGGGGGGGTATCTGTATTTGAGACTCTCTCTGGAAAAGGATTCCCAAGTCCTCAACGGAGAGCAGCGGGCTTTCTTGAATGATGGTGATGGTGTGTACTGAGGGGAAAGGAAAAGAGCCATTATTTTCTCGTTTTTTTGCCCATCCATCCGTCCAACCGCTTCCCGGAAGGACTGCAGACTCTCGGTTTCCATATCCATCCCACGTTGGCAGGGAGGAGGAGCCAAGAGAGGACTCCTTTGGGATCCGTCTAAGAAAAGGGGCCGGGACTGATAATGAGGCATATTTTGAGTTTTTTGTTTGCTTCTTTTTTCTTTCCCAAGCGCCCTCCTCTCCCCACTCACTAAGGAAGACAATGGCCACAAATTTCACATCTGGCTGTGGGCAGTTGGTATATGCTAGAGGTTGGGACGAGAAAATTGGATGGCTATACTCAAAGCTCTCCATCTGGGTAGGAAGAGAAGGAGAGTGAGAGACGCCAGCCCACCCCCAACCTCCTTGCAGATGCACCCCAACTTTCCAACTCCTAGTTCCACCCCAGGGCACTGGGCTCTTAACCTCCTCCTAGTCCCTTTCGCAAATCACCACCTCTAGACTCTAAGGTCATTGCAGGCCGGGAACGTGTCCACCATCTGTTCAACCGTACTCTCTGAGGCACTCGATGCAGTGCTCTTCAAACCGTAATTACCCAAGGTATCCCACCCATGTGTCCCCCAGGAGGGTTCCGCACCCACAATTCCCACCCCGCACACATCCCAGAAGTACTCACCAAGGCCTCACAGATGGTATGGTACCGTAGGCCGTGCTCTCCCTCTCTTCCCAGCTCAACATCCACCCGACTACTTTGGAGTGCCTCCAGCCGACTTTCTGGGCCAACTAGAAGAATGTATATCTGGCTTTCTGGAAACGGGGAGCCCGAGGGGTGGGTGTCAGAGGGCGGCAGAGCCCAGGACCAGGGGCCCAGAGAGGAAGCGCACTGTGGAGGGTGGGGGATACTCACTTTGATCACTATTGGGTGCTCGATCTTCAGGTAGGAGAGGACGGGGAGGAGGCAACAGATCAGCTTCTGATGGAGGCCGGCTTTCCTCTCAATCACACAGCTGCTGTCTACTGATGCCAGCAGCTCCAGGGCTGCTACCCGCGCCTGGGGTCTCTCCTGAGGAGAAATCCCCGGTGAAGTGTGTAGGGGGGGCAGGAGATGGGTGGGGGCTGCTGGCACCCTGGCAGGGGATGGGGACCCTAGGGCAGAAACAACAGGGATACTGAGATCTCCGGGGCAAGGGCAGCGCTGGCAGATGGGGAGACACAGTACCGGGCGGAGGGTGGGGGAGCGCCATGGGTAGCCGCTGGGGTGACGAGCTGAGGAAGTGCAACAGATTCCCCACACTATATGGGAGCTGTGGAAACGGTCGCCCGCACTTTGGTTCTCTCTTGAGGAGAGACACCTGGTGGAGTGTGTGAGAGGGGCCAGAGATGGGTGGGGAGCTTCTGGCACCATGGCGGGGTCTGGGGACCCCAGGGCAGGGATAACCCGGGGAGAGACGTCTGCCGGGGAACTGTAGGGAGCGAAGGCAGCGCCGGCAGAAGAAAAGCTGCGCCCGGGTACGGGGGAAGCCGTGTGGCTCGTTGCGGGGGTGACGTTATTGTGAAGGGCAGCCGATGCCACGAACCCAGGGGCAGTGGCCCCCTCTGCGTTATGGCACAGCCGGGTCGGGGGCCGGGAAGGTTCAGAAGGATAGGAAGGAAGGAAAGGAAGACGGACGAGGAAGCACAAAAAACGGAGGAGGAAGCACAAAACAAAGCGAGAGAGATAGGGAGAGAGAGAGAGAGAGAGAGAGAGAGAGAGAGAGAGAGAGAGAGAGAGAGAGAGAGAGAGAGAGATACAGACAGACAGACTACGATTGGGACCCACCCTGGGAAAGGAATTCCAAGTCTTCGCTGAAGAGCCACAGATTATCCAGAGCGATGTTGATGCTGTTTATTGAAAAAGAGATGTAGGCCTTCCAGAAGGCCTTCTGGAAATGGAGAACAAGAATGGGGGTTGCGGGGGGAGGGGGGTGTCAGAGGGAGAGGGAGGCGAGGACCAGACGCCCAAAATGGGCAGGGACTGCAGAATGTGGGTTAGACGCACTTTGCTCACTGTAGGGTGCTGGTCCATTACGTGGAAGAGGACAGAGAGGAGGCAGTGGAACATCAGTGTTGCAGTTAGCAGGCTTCCTTCTCCATCGACCAGCCACCAGCCACGGTTCCCAGCAGCTCCACGGGAGCAGCCTGTATTTGGGGTCTCTCCTGAGAAGAAACCCCCGTTTGAGTGTGTAGGAAGGGCAGGAGATGGGAACGTGTCTGGTTCTTGTCCCGGGCAGTGGTTGATGGTCCCGCCGGTTTGTATTTTTATTTTCTAATTCGTTTGCCTATCCATCCATTCACCCGTTTTCCAGAAGGACTATCGCCACTCGGCTTCCATATCCAGTCCCCAGAGGCATGGAGGAGGAACCAAGAGGGGCCTCCTCTGGGACCCGGCAAAGAAAAGGGGCTGGGCCAGAACATGACGCTTTTTTGTTGGTTTTTGCTTGTTTTCTTTTCTTTCCCCAGGGTCTTCCACTCTCCACTCACCGAAGAAGAGCACGGCCGTAAATTTCACATCTGGTTGTGGGCAGTTGGTATACGCCAGAGCTTGGGACAAGAAAATGGGATGGTTGTCCTCAAAGCAGGACATCTGAGCAGGAGGAGAAGGAGAGTGAGAGACCCCTGCCCATCCCCAACATGCTTGTAGATGCCCACCCCCAAGTTCCCAAAACCTAATTCCACTCCAGGGCACTGGGCTCCTAACCTCCTACTGGTCCCTTTCTCACATCAACCCCTCTAGCCTGGAAGGTCACTGCAGATCGGGACCGTGTCCACTAGCTGTTCAGCTGAACACTCCGAAGCAATGAGTACAGTGCTCTGCACACGCTAAATACCCCCGATATCCCATCGATGTGCCCCCCAGGAGAGTTCCGCGCCCACAATTCCCCCTTAGACTCAAGGACGCCCCTCCAACCCCCCACCCATCCCAGTAGTACTCGCCAAGGCCTCCCAGATGGTACCACAGGCCGTGCTCTCCCTCTCCTCTCCGCTTAGTGTCCATCCAACTACTTGGGTGTACTTACAGTCGATGCTCTGGGCCAGCCAGAAGAATATGTATCTGGCTTTTTGGAAATGCAGAATCCGAGGATGAGTTTTAGAAGGCAGAAGAGGCCAGGACCGGGACCGAGATGAAGGGGACTGTGCAGGGTTGGGGAGACTCACTTTGCCCACTGTCGAGTGCTCGTCCTTCAAGTGGAAAAGGACGGGGAGGAGGCAGCGGATCAGCTCCTGCTGGGGGCAGGCTTCCTCCTCCATCACCCAACTGCCAGGCACAGCTGCCAGCAGCTCCCGGGTTGCCACCCGCACTTGGGGTAGCTCCTCGGGAGAAACCCGTGGTGGAGTGTGTAGGAGGGGAAGGAGATGGAAAGAGGGCAGGTCCTTGATCCGGGAGGTGGTCGATCATCCTGCCGGTTTGTAGCCCGGCCGTGGGGAGATCTCGGCATCTTCGTGGAGGTCTCTAACCCAGGCGGTGGTTTATTGTCCGCACCGGTTTGTGGACTTTCGGGCCTCACACTTGGCTCTGGGCCTCGTTCTCACAGGCTTCTTATTCTCCCCCAGCCTGGGAGTACAAAGAATAGCCTCAGGTCATTCATGATTCTTATTCTGCCTCTGCACGTGGGAGTTGAGAAATGTGCAGATCGTGTTCTCATCACTTGTCGTGATAGTTCATTACCGCTCCTGCACTTTAGCCCAGTGCCTGGATCAAGCCACAGCTGTGGCCTGGGAGATGCAATCGGCCCTGTTCCCATCGGAGTGGAGCAGCAATGGTGGCCATGCAGACAGTGGTTATTCCCAACACTCCACGATAGGTTGGTTCAGGTCCACACGCAGTAAACTGCTTGGCATCCTTGGGAGTTGTCCTCCCTTCCCTGGAACCTCGGTGCGTGAATTTTCCTATTCTATTTCGCTTTGTCCTATTGGATGTACACTGCTGTTGGAAACCGCAAATGAATAGCATGGAAGTGAGGAAATGGGATACCTCTCATGCCTGTCCAGATAAGGCATTGGCTGTACGGTCGTCAAGAGCCCCACTGGGCCACGGGTGAACCAGTGCCAAAGCGTGGGATAGAACAAAGGGGGATACGTCCCGATGGGTAGAGATTAAGCTCTGTCTTTATTTGTAACAATTAGCTAAATTTAGTGTCCGAATTGGAGAACTAGTCTGTAGATCCATCAGATTTCTTGAGATCTTACTGCGTGCAGAGTACCTTGCTGAGTGTTTGAATGTCTACAATACCACAGAGTGTGTGGACACATTCTCCGTCCACAAAGAGCTCACAATCTAGAGTACATAGTATTTACATTACTATAAATAAGATATGTTTATAATATAAATAACTAAGGTCGGTCTAGCCCTCAGTCCTGAACTGCTTGATGCCTGCCATCAAGGCCTCCAGGTGACTCGGGGAAATCAGCTTCTTTGGCCAATCGATGGTATTTATTGAGTGCCTACTTGGGGCAGAGCACTTTACCGAGCGCTAGGGAGAGTAGGATTCAAAAATCGGCTCAGCTTCTGCTTCATTTTTAGGAAGGTGATTGGGGAGTCTGAAAAATTATAATGATGGCATTTGTAAAGCGCTGACTAGGTGCCAAGCACTGTTCTAAGCACTGGGCTAGATACAAGATCATCAGGTCAAAATATAGTCCCTGTCCCAGATGGGGCACCAGTCAAATAATAATAACTGTGGTATTTTTTAGTCCCTTGCTATGTGCCAGGCACTGTACTAAACACTGTGGTGGATAAGACCAGATCTGGTTGGACCCAGTCCCTTTCCCACATGGGGCTCCTTCTCTTCATCCCCATAGGTACGCAACACCCACGAGTTCGCCTCCTCCAGGATGTTGATGATGATGATGGCACTTACTAAGTGCAAAGCACTGTTCTAAGCCCTGGGGGGGATACAGGAGACCATCCAAGACTAAACCCACCTTTTCCTCTGCTCCTCCTCCCCTCCCCATCACCTCTACTTCCTCCCTCTGCAACCTCTCCCCACCACACAGCACTCGTGTATACATGTTCATATTTATAATTCTACTGATTTTATTGATCATGTGTATACATCTATAATTCTATTTATTTATATTGATGCTATTGATGCCTGTCCATTTGTTTTGTTTTGTTTTGTTTTGTTGTCTATCTTCCCCCTTCTAGATTGTGAACCCATTAGGGAAGGATTGTCTCTATTGCCGTATTGTACTTTCCAAGTGCTTAGGACAGTGCTCTGCAGACAGTAAGCAAGCAGTGAATACGATTGAATGAATGAACGAATGAATGAAGGATGTCAGACTAGGAATGTAGGCTCCGGCTTCGCACAAGAAAATATGCGAGGAGGACTTGGCCAAGCTCGTTGAGCATATTGTCCACACGGCTCACACTGGATTTGCCCTCCTAAACCAGACGGCCCAGGTATGGGAGACCTGGTCCCGTACGTCTACAGGACTCGGGTAGGACCGAATAGACTCTGAGAAACTGGAAGTTATTTGGGCATTCCTTTCCTCATATTTCCCCAATGTTGCCTCCCCCATTGGTTCTGGCATATTTTGACTTTCCTCGCTCAAGACATGGCTTAAATGGTGTCGTGCTCTGTTGTTCTCCAGCTTTCTCTATAGCATTTTTCCCCTCTGTTGCTCCACGAAGATCCACCTGCACGCGCTCTGCTTAGAGCAACATTGGAGCTGACTGGTCGGGATGCTTTGGGAGTGTCCCAACCAAAGCTAGCCAAACCGACCCCATTTTGGAAAGTCCCTCCTTCTCTTCTGTTATCAGGGAATTATTACATGCTCGGAGTTGTTTATGTATGGGTAGCAAAGACTTGTCTTTAGAGGCCACACCTTGCGGATATGGCTCAAGGCAACACTTAACAGGGAATAAACATCTCACCCAAATACCCCTATATTTTCCCGTCTGCCACGTCCACAAAAACATGTTTCTATGTAGAGCAGGGTTCATGCGGAAGAAGCTCGATGTTACTCGTTACAGGCAGATAATCTTTTCCAAACATGGCGGTCATATTGGATTGCTCGCCTGGTTGGTCGGGGAATATGATCGCCCAGCTGCCACTTCCACGCCCACCCCCATCAAAACAATGTACACCTGGGCTAACTAACTCTTGCTCTTTGCAACCCAGAGGGGAGACTAGGACAGTCCAGAGTGTTTTTGGCTTAGCCTGGGACTCTCGGGCCGAGGCTCTGTAAAGGCCCCGACAAGTTCTAGAGAGGAAAAGGGGTTCGAGGACCTGTCTATCTGAGATTGAGTTTGAGGCATGAACTCAAACCTCCCCGTGGTGGGGCGAGACATTGGGTCCCTAAAGGATGTCATACCTTTCGTTTGAGGTTTAAGCATGTTTTGTAAACGGAGGCACAGCTCTTGTAGGTTTATGCAGTAAAGCCACAGCTTTTCCATAGACACATGCATCAAAGCCTTTGGGTTTACGTAGGTTTTCGTAGTAAAGCCATAGTTTTCATGACCAAACTCACTGGTTCTGTTTGCTTCCTTCTTCCATGCCTGACACTAAGTGTCCACCAATGAACTCCCTCCTCGGGATACGGCGGTAGTCCAGTGTTTTCCTGAGGCTGCAGAGCCGGGATGGGGGAAGCAGACCAACAGCTCCACCTGCCACAGAGCAGGGTAGCTAGAAAGAGGGGATCCGGTGGGCCCGACTGAAGGACCGGCTGGTGGAGACCTTTGAACGTGGGATGCTCTCGCTGGTCTTAGTCAGTACTCGGACCAATCACCTCGCGGGAGGAGAAATGTCAATGGCCCTTAATCCTACTGCTCTGGGGTGAGGGCTTAACGGTGTCTGAAATCTCATGTCGGATAATTAATTAATGATGGCATTTACCAAGTGCGTCCTCTAGATGATAAACTAGTTATAGGCAGGGAACGTATTTGCTAATTCTGTTCTATTGTACTCACCCAAGCGCTTAGTACAGTTCTTGGTCCATAGTTCGACCTCAATACATACGAATGATTGGTTGAATGATTGATTGATTATGGGACAAGCGCTGTACCAACTGCTGAGGTAGATACAAGTCAGTCGGGTTGGATTCGGAGCAAGGAACCTAACTCCCAGGTGGGCGACTGCATCGTGAACATGGAAAACAAGGTCGTCGGGATTGGCTAGAACGGGATGCCCAACCCCCGAAGCAATGACTTGCTGCCCTGGAGGAGGGTCGCGGACAGCCGACTGGACACCAAATATCCCTACGCCCAGACTGAACCCTCCGCTCCTCTGCTGCTAATCTCCTCACTGGGCCTCGTTCTTGCCTGTTCCGCCATTGACCCCCTGCCCACGTCCTCCCACTGGCCTGGAATGTCCTCCCTCCACACATCCACCAAGCTAGCTATCTTCCTCCCTTCAAAGCCCTACTGAGAGCTCACCTCCTCCAGGAGGCCTTCCCAGACTTAGCCTCCTCCTTCCTCTCCCCCTCCTCCCCCTACCCATTCCCCCCGCTTTAACTCCTTCCCCTCTCCACAGCCTCGGTATACATGTATATATGTTTGTACATATTTATTACTCCATTTATTTATTTATTTTACTTGTACATTTTTATTTATTTTATTTTGTTAATATTTTTTTTTGTTGTCTGTCTCCCCCTTCTAGACTGTGAGCCCGCTGTTGGGTAGGGACCATCTCTATATGTTGCCAACTTGTACTTCCCAAGCGCTTAGTGCAGTGCTCTGCACACAGTAAGCGCTCAATAAATATGATCGAATTAATGAATGAAAATCCTGGCTCCACCACATGTCTACTCTATAACCTTGGGAAAGTTGCTTTTCTTCTCTAGGACTCACTTACCTAATCCTCAAATAAGGGAATTAAGGGTACGTGACCCATGAGGGACAGGGCCTGAGTCCATCCAACCTGGTTGACTTGCATCAATTCCAGCCCTCAGAACAGTGCTAGGTCACATCGAAAAGGGTTCAGCAAGTGCCATCATTATTATTACAAGATCCCTAAGGTGGAACAAGAGGGCAAAAGAGTAATCTGGGGTACGGGGATGGGGACTCTGTGGGAGACCGGAGGCTGTTGATGAATCAACGTCTGTATTTTCTTCCCACACTTACCACGGTGCTATACCCGTCCAAGGATTTCTTAAAAGTTTCTGATTGAGTGGTTGACTGATCTGGTCCCCGTATGGGAAGTAACCCATTACTTCATGGCTTGGATCACCCACACCCCCTCAGGACATTACCAAGAAAGGAGGCTTCTGTTACATACGCTTTTAAATATGTGGATGGAAGAAATAACAATCAATCAATCAATGGTATTTAACGAGCGCTTACTGTGTGCAGAACACTGTACTAGGCACAATATGTTGTGGCCTGAGGATGAGGCAAGATCATCGATTTTGACATAAACCCTAACCCACGTGGGGCTCACTGTCTTCATACCCATTTCACGGATCAGGAAACTGAGGCCCAGAAAAGTGAAGTGATTTTCCCAAGGCTGCACAGCAGATAAGTGGTGGAAGTGGCATTAGAATCCAAGACCTTCTGACTCCCAGCCCTGGCCTCTACCCACCAGGCCATGCTGCTTGTTGTTATTGTTGTTTAACAATGTCTATTAAGCACTTAATAAGTGCCAGACACTGTACTAAGCGCTTGGGATAGATTACAAGCTAAGTAGATTGTACAAAGGGCCTGTCCCACATAGGGGTCATACGACAGACAAGTGGCAGAGCTGGGATTAGAACGTAAATCCATCTGACTCCCAGTACCGTGCCTGATGCAATATGGCAGAGCTGGTAGACAAATTTCTCTGTGCACAAAACACAATCAGGAGAAAGGATAAGATACAGATAAAGCAGCTTGACTTAATGGCTAAAGCACAGGCTCCCAACAAGTTACATATAAGCAGCACGGCCTAGTGGATAAAGCATAGGTTGGGAGTCAGAGGGCCTGTATTCTAATCCCAGCTCCAGCACTTACCCACGGGGTGATCTTACAGTAGTCAGGTCAGTTTTCTAGGACTCGGTTTGCTCAACTGCAAAGTGGGGATTCATATTGGACATGGCTGTAATTGGCCGGATTAACCTGTAGAAGCCCCAGGGCTTCACACATGGTAAGTGCTTAAGAAATGCCATAGAAGTACAGTTTGTCCCTTTCCGTGTAAAAGGATAAATGGTGTTTCAAATCTTTATTTTTAGGGTACTGGCCATTCACTTCATTCATTCATTCATTCATTCATTCATTCATTCATTCAATTGTATTTATTAAGTGTTTACCATGTGCAGAGCACGGCTCTAAGCATTTGGGAAAGTACAGTGCAACAATAAACTGTGACAATCCCTGCCCTATGTGCCAAGCGTGTAACAAGCTTTGGGGGAGACACAAGCAAATCAAGTTGGACACAGTTCATGTCTCACATAAGGCTCACAGTCTTAATCCTCATTTTACAGATGAGGGCCCTGAGGCACAGAGAAATGAAGCGACTTGCCCCAGGTCATGCAGCAGACAAGGGAGGGAGCTGGGTCCTTCTGACTTCCATGCCCGGGTTCTTTCCAGTGGGCATGCTGCTTCTCAAACTATTACTCAAGAAGGTAACACTGAATATTTTCATTGGTACAGAATAGCTACTGAATGATCCAAGTGTTTCTCTTCATTGTTGCTAAGTAGCCCTACACTGACACCAGGTGACCAGAACTCGAGGATCCCTTAAGACACCCTGATGACCAGAGAAGCCTCCGTGGCCCACTTGTCCTTGATCCGGTCATGTGGGGGATGGCAGTGTGAGGAGACCAAGTTCCCCTATTAAAAATCCAGCCTCACCCTGAGTGTTTTGCAACATTTGGGGGCCCGAGAGCAAGTCACTGAAAACCTGATCCTGACTGGAAATTTCATCCCCACCACGAACCCTAGGGAATGTCAACATCAAAAGGAAACTGCATCGTCTCCTGTTAAGGGGCTTCGTGGGAGGCATTGCGGCCTGCTGGCAAGAGCATGGCTCTGCTACTCAGAAGACTACAATTTATCACTCAGTTAATCAATCGCATTTATTGAGCACTCACTGTGTGAGGAGCACTGTTCTAAGCGTTTGGGAGCGTCCAATACAACAGAGTCGGTAGACCCATTCCCTGTCCACAGTGGGTTCAGAATGTAGAGGGGGTCTTCTTCAAATGCCATCGAACTCTTTGGAATCAAGCGCAACTTCATGGAGACGCGTTTTCCAGAATGTCCCATCTTCTATCATCAAGTCATCCCGGTATGCATATCCATAGAGTTTTCTTGTAAAGATACTGAAGCGGTTCACCATTGCCTTCTTCCAAACAGTAAAAACTCGAATCTCTGCTGTTGTCTTTGCTCAACAAATCGACCATCCGTCATTGACTCTTCCCCATGCCGTGGTTGCCCAGCTCAGGCGATTCGACTCTGTCTGATGCTTCGGCTTAGTCCTTTCCATTATGGGTAACCCTAGATGGCATAGCTCCAAGCTTCATCAACTACAGGCAGACACAGACCTTAATACAAATGATCTTGTACAACAAGGTTCCTGCTGTGTGACCTTCGGCAAGTTACTAAATCTCTCTGTGCCTCAGTTTCCTCATCTGGGAAATAATAACGATAATCATAAGAATTGTGGCAATCATTAAGCGCTTACTATGGGCCAGGCACTGGACTAATCCCTGGGGAAAATAGAAGATAATCAGATTGGACACATATGTCCCACATGGGATTTACTGTCTTAATTCTCCTGTTAAAGACGAGGTCCAGAGCAGTGAAGTGACTTACCCAGGGTCATAAAGCTGACAGGTGACAGAACAAGGATTAGAACCCAGGTCTTTCTGACACCCAGGCCCGTGCGCTATCCACTAGGCCATGTGAAATGGGAAGAGAGTATAGTAACCTCTACTTCTTAGGCTGTTAGCTGCGAATGGGATAGAGACCATGTCTGATCGGATTACCTTATATCTACTCCAATACTTAGAACAGTGCTTGGCACATAGTAAGCAGTTAACAGATACCATAGTTATGATTATTACTCGATGCATAAACAGCACTAAATAAATAAGATTATCATTAGTAGGAGCTGTTATGGGAAAATCTCTCCCAAGAAGGCAATCCCGGCTCCACCTCGTGTCTCCTGTGTGCCCTTGAGCAAGTCACTTCAATTTTCTGGGCATCAGTTACCTCAACAGTAAACTGGGGATTAAGATCGTGAGTGTCATGTGGGAAAGGGTCTGTGTCCAAACTCATTAACTTGTATCTTCCCCAGAGTTTACTAGAGTCCCTGGCACGTAATAAATGCTGAACAAATGTCATGATTATTGGTGGTGGTATTGTATTCCCCTCCATAGTAAAGAACTCGAGCCCCCAGGTAGGAACGAGAATAACCTTTCTAGCTATGAACACCGCTTACTTTGAGTGAACCCCAAAGGATTCTCTCCACCAGTAATCTCACGGGTGAGCATACTCGATCCAGATTGAAAGATTTTCTTGTTTTCTACACTTCTAATCCTGGGACCTCCTCATTCATGACACCCTTATCGGTCACGGATTTTTTTTTGAGAAGTTCCCTTTTCTTTCCCTAGGGTCAGAGCACAGGGAACTCGAAGGTTGGATGGGTGCCCCCCTTCCCTTGACCTTGAACTCTATGCGGGACCCCCATCATAGGGAAGAGCAGTAATTCCTGTCCCCCTGCTTTAGCTTAGTCCAACTTCTCCAACTATTGGGATAGAAACAGGGAACTCCTAGACGGGGCGAGCTAGAGAGTCTTCTCCACTCTTTCTACCAATCAATCAATGGTATTTATTGACAGTAATTATAGTAATAATAATGCAACAATAATCATAATAAGCGTGGTATTTGTGAATAACTTACTATGTGCCAAGCACTGTAAGCTGACAGGTCTTTCTGACTCCTAGCCCGTGCTGCCTCTCAGAAGCACTTAGCTATGTGCACTTACAAGAGCTATGAGCTATGAGTGCTTACTACAAGTCACTTTAGCTCTCTGTGTCTCAGTTACTTCATCTGTAAAATGGGGGATGAGACGGTGAGCCCCACGTGGGACAGGGCCTGTGTCCAGCCCAATTTGCCCGTATCCACCCCAGCACAATATACAGTGGTCTGCACATTGTAAGCGCTTAACAAATACCACAATTACTGTTATTATTAATCTTATTACTATGTGCAGAACACTGTACTGAGCCCTTGGAAAAATCTGATACAACAGAATTAGCAGACCGGCTCCCTGCTCATAATGAGCTTCCAGACTGGAGAACTTGAGCAGCCCCAAATGCACAGGTTTGGGCGTCAGAGGAAATTGTTTCTAATCCCGGTTCTGCAGTTCGGCTGCTGTAACCTTGGGTAAGGTCACCTAACTTCTCTGAGCCTCAGTTCCCTCACCTCTAAAATGGGGATTCAGATTGTGAACCCCATGTGGGACATGGACGTTATTAAACCTGATTACTTTGTATCCAACCCAACGCTTAGGAAAATGTTTGGCACATAGTAAGCGCTTAACAAATTCCATGATTCTGATTCTGATTAGAGGACTGGCCATGCTCTGGGAAGGCTCCTCATTTCAGAGAGCCAAAGGGCACTACCCCCATCCCAAACTGCGCAGCAGAGACTGGACAATTTCTGACTTGTGCCCTTATGGGAGGGGAGGGGTGGGGCAGGGGGCAAAGTCCACAAAGAAAGCCGGGAAAGGCAGATCCTCAGGGCACATGGACGAAGACCGCAGGTCAGAGACCATAGATTGGGCGGGGGGAGGGTGGGTGGGTGGAAGGGATCGTGAGGAGGAAAGGAGGGGCGGGGGAGCGAAAAGGTGAGGGGCTCGAGCCCTGCCTGGCAACCGATTGTGATGTACTACTGATGTCAGAGCCCGGGCGCGAGGGGTCTGCCCGTTGGGGACGGGAACTGTTTATTGGACCGTTGGCCGAGGTGTTGGTGGTGGTTGTAGAGTTAGTGGTGCTTTCGGTGGCAGTTTGGTGGTTCGGAACTTGAGAGTGGATTGGAACGTAGAGAGGAGAGAGAACGATTTCGTTTATTTGTTGAGGGAAGGTGTTTGGGGAGGGCTAGGAAGAGGCGGCGGGACTTGTTGTGGGCTAGGGAGGGAGACTTGAATTAGAGTAGAGAAGAGTAGAGCAGAGTACAGAAGCGTCGAGTGATAACGATCAGCGGAATGTCTCGATTCATCCGGTCAGTCCACTCTTGTGTCCGCGGGCCCGGGATGTGGTCAGCTGGGAGGGCAAGAGAGGAGTAACGGGCGGGGGTCCAGACTGGGGCCAGGAGTTGGGGGCCGAGGGGAAGCAGGGGCTGAGGAGCAGGAGAAGGGAGGAGGCGAAGGGGAGGGGAGGAGGGTAGGGCAGCGGCAGTTATGGGAGGTGCTGGCGGTGCCTCCCCCATTCCTAACCTGCGAGGGGAGGCCGAGGCGGGGGACTGGGAGAGGTAGGTGCCCCATTCCAGGAGCCTCATTCAACCCCCTTTACGTCTCCTTCTCTTTCAACTCTTCCTACGGCTCCAGGAGAATTTTTTCTGCGAGTGAGAATTCCAGGATGCGGGGCTTCCTGGAATTGTCCCTAAAGGCTAATTCCAGAAGGCTTTTCGCCCGCACCTCCCGGGTCGCTGCAGCCCCTGAGGACACAGAGTTCAAGAGGAAGTGATGAGCAACGGTGAGGAGCCTGTGACACGGTAGTGGACAGAGTGTGGGCCTATGAGACAGAAGGACCTGGGTTCTGATCCCAGCTCTGTCCCTGTCTGCTGGCTGACCTTGGGCAAGTCATGTCACTTCCCCATGCCTCAGTTACCTCATCAGGAAAATGGGGATCGATTGTGAGCCCGCATGTGAGACATGGACTGTGTTCAACCCAATTACCTTCTGTTTACCTTAGCGCTTAATAGATTGTCTGGCACAGAGTAAGTGCACAGCAAGTACCGCAAACAAAGTTAATAGAAAGAGTAGATGGAGGGTGGGGTGGTGGCGAGGGGCCGGGTGCAGCCCAGTCCTCAGAATGCTCTGGAGCTGGCGGGGTGTTCGAGCTCCTCGGAGAGCACAGTTGAATGGTTGGCGGACACGTTCCCGGCCCGCAATGACCTTAACGTCTAGAGGGGTTGATTTGTGAAAGGGACCAGGAAGAGGTTGAGAGCCCCATGTCCTGTAGTGGAAGTGGAAGTTGGAGAGTTGGGGAGCATCGTCAAGGAGGTTGGGTATGGGTTGGGGTCTCTCACTCTCCTTCTCCTCCTCCCCTAATGAAGAGCTCTGGGGACTTCCATCCCATTTTCTTGTCCCAAGCTCTGGCCTATACCAACTGCATCCAGCCAGATGTGAAATTTGCGGACGTTGTCTTCCTCGGTGAGTGGGGAGTGGAGGGCACTGGGGAAAGCAAGCAATCATACAAACCAAAAACCAATAAAATAATGCCAAACGATCTGGCCCGACCCCTTCGCTTGGCCAGATCCCAGAGGTGGCCTCTCTTGGCTCCTCCTCCCTGACTCCGGGGGCTGGATATGGAAGCCAAGTCCTTCCAGTAGTCCTTCAGGGAAGCGGGTGGACGGATGGATGGGCATACAGAAGAGGAAAATAATGGTTTGTTTCCTTTTCCCACAGTGCACACCATCACTCTCTATACCGCAAGCCCGTTGCTCTCCTACAAGACGTTCAAAATCATTTTCCAGAGTTAGTCCCAAAGGCACGCAAACTTTCCATCTATCCCCTAATTTCTCTCTCTCTCTCTCTCTCTCTCTCTCGCTCTCGCTCTCGCTCGCTCTCGCTCTCCCCCCCTCTGTCTCTCTCTCTCTCTTTCTCTCTCTCTCTGGCTCTCTCTCTCTCTTTCCCTCTTCTGTCTCTCGCCATGCTCTGTGCTTCCTCCTCTGTCTTGCTTTTCTCTTTCACTCACCTTTCTGAATGTTGGCCCTCTGATCTTGTGGCAGCTATTTCCCCCTAGACCGCTAGCTCCTTATGGGCTGGGAGATCTGTCTGCTCATTCTAGTTGACTATATTCTCCCTAGCGCTGAATTCAGTGCTCTGCACATGGTTAGCGCTCTGGAAATACCATCGACTGAGGGATTGATGTCTCTGCCTTCTTCTTTCCTCTGTCTCGCGTTTCAGGCTTTCCCATCTCCGCAGCCCTGGGTGGGTGGTGGTAGAAGGACAGAACGAGGCGAGGGGAAGTTATGGGCTGAGGAGATTGGAGTTGGAGAGTGGAGGACTCTTCCCAGGTCCCCGGGGCATGATCAAAGTGGTGGAGAGGGACAGCTTCTAGTGGAGGACTGCCTTGCATCTCACGTGTTCTTTACCACATCTTTTCAGAAATCGAAGCTCTGAAAAACGACTCCTCGTCCAAGATCCGCAGATTCCTGAACACCTACGAGCGGAGACTGAAAGAGAAAGATGAACTGTTCTTCTTCTGAGGGTCCCCACCCCGTGGGAGAAAAGAAACCAAGGAGGACGAGGTGGCATCAGGACGGTCCTGGGGCACCGGGTCTAGAGGAGCTGAGGCTGCCTTCGGACGTGCCATGGGTTCTGGTCCCAGAAGAATGGACAGAATCCCGTCCCGAGACAGCCATGTGAGGGAAGGTGGCTCAGGGGACTCGGCCCTCTCCGAGATCCCCCAATTTTGCTTTGGTCGCCCCCGGGAGCATGGAGGCCAGGCTGGGTGTGGACTCTAACTCCAGGACTCTGGGACGATGGGGACAGGACCGAGCCGGTGTCAAAATCCCACTTCTTTCCAGAGGTGTGGGGCCTGACTTTCCTTCAGCCAGCGGGATGGTAGGGAATTGGGGCAGGGTTTAGATTGGAGTGCCACTAGAGTCTAGGGGTGCGGCGGAGAGGGGGTGACCTGTCAGCCCTGGACGGCTCAGCCCCCAGGCTTCTGGGACACTGTTCTTCAGGTCCCAAGGCCACAGGTCAGAACTGGATTCCAGGCACTCTGTGTGATGCCATCGGAGGAGAAGGAGGGCCAGGATCAGGTGGAGGAGGATGGCCAATACTGGTGGAGGAGGAGGTCCAGGACCAAGCAGAGATCAAGAAAGAGCCAGTGGAGGAGGACCAGAGCAGGTGGATGATGTGGGCCAGGACCGTGGGAGGAGAGGTGGCAAAGACCAGGTGGAGGAGGAGGAGGAGGGCCAGGAGTAGGTTGAGGAGGGGAGCCACAGAGCGGCAGATGAGGAGGGTCAGGGCCAGGTGGAGAAGGAGGTCTAGGACCATGGATTTGGGGAAGGCCAGGATCAGGTGCAGAAGGAGGATGAGGACCAAGTGAAGGAGGAATAATTGAACCAGGGGATGTAGGTGGGCCAGGACCAAGTGGAGGAAGAGAGTCAGAACCAAGAGGAGGAGGATGGCTATAATCAGGCACAGCAGGAGGACCAGGACCAGGGGGAGGAGATGGGGGCGTTGGAAAGAAGATCAAGGTCAGGCGTAGGAAAAGGACAAGGACCAGAGGGAGTAGAAGGGCCACGAACAGACAGAAGAGGGGGGCCAGGAACAGCCTTCCCCCGGTATTAGTAGACCAGGCAGAGGAGGAGGACCAGGGTCAAGCAGAGGAGGAGGGCCAGGGTCAGGCAGAGGAGAAGGGCCAGGACTCGGTGGAGGATGAGGGTTTGGAACAGGACAAGAAGAAGGGCCAGGACCAGGGGGAGGAGGTGGACAGTGCACAAGGCCTGAGAGTAGGGACAGGTCTGGGTAGAGGAGGAGGGCAGAGATTGTGCGGGGGAGGAGGGCCAGGAACAGCGAAAGGAGGAGGGTCAATAACTGACAGAAGAGGAAGTAGGAGGACCAAGACCAGGTGGAGGAGAAGAGAGGCCAGGACCAGGCCAAGAAGGAAGGCCATGACCAGGCAGAGGAGGAGGGCCATATTAAGCAGAGGAGGAAGGCCAAGACCAGGCGCCAGAGGAGGGTCTAGACCGGATGAAGGATGAGATCCGGGACCAGGCAGAGTAGACGAACCAAAGCCAGGTGGAGGATGGGGACTGTGGAGGGTCGGGGTGACTGTGGAGGGTGGGGAGACTCACTTTGTGCACTGTTGGGTGTTCATCCTATAGTGGAGCAAGACCCGGAGGAGGCAGCAGACCCTGCAGGTAGGCTTCGTCCTCAGTCACCCAACTGCCTGTCACAGCTGCTAGGAACTCCAGGGCTGTGACCCGCACTTGGGAGCCTACGCTGGAGTGTGTGGGGGGAGCAGGAGATGGGAGGGGAACGTCTGGCACCGTGGCGGGTCCTGGGGACCCGAGGAAGGTACAGCCGGGCCAGAGGGGTCTGTGGGGTGAGAGTAGGGAGCAAGGGCAGCGCCGGCATAGGGGAAGCTGCTCCAGGGTGGGGGGAAACCCCGTGGCTCTTTGTGGGGATTACATTATAGAGAAGGGCAGCCAATGCCACGAGCTCAGGGAGAGGGGCCCCTTCTGGGCACTGGCGCAGCCGGTGCAGATTCAGGGAAGGTTCAGAAGGAGAGAGAGCACCTGGATTAGCTGTGGGTTGGGATATGCGATCGTCCCGGTTCCCATCGATGTGGAGCAGTAATGGTGGCCATGCGGATATTGTTTATTCCCAATCCATCACGTAACCCTCCACTGTAGGGCAGCTCATGTCCACATGCAGTAAAACGCTTGGCATCCTGGGGAATGGATGTCTTCCGTCTCCGGGAACCTCGGTGCCTGAATTTTCCTTGCTTGCCTTGTAATTCTGTTTTGTTTTGTCCTATTTGTTTTACGGTGCTGTTGTGGTATCGAGTGCTGAGGCCCGGAAGAGAAAATACTCACTCTTTCAGCCTAGTCGTTAGCAAGGTGCTATGGATGGAGTGTAGGGGGGAAACCACGGAAGAATAGCATGGAAGGGGGGAAATGAGATGCCCCTCGTGCCTGTCCAGATATGGCAGATATGGCACTAGTCGTAGGGTCGTCAGGAGCCCCACTGGGCCACGGGATGGGATGTCAGCCTAGGAATGTAGGCGTCGGCTTCGCACAAGAAAATATATGAGGAGGACTTTGCCAACTTCACTGAGCATGTCGTCTTTGCAGCTGACACTAGATTTACCCTCTAAACCCAGATGGCCAAAGTAGGGGAGACCTGGTCCCATGTATCTATGGGACTCGGTAAAGCCCGAAGAGACTCCGAGAGACTAGAATTTATTTGGGCGTTCCTTTCCTCACATTTCCTCAACATGGCCTCCCACATTGGCCCTGGAATATTTTGACATTCCTCGCTCATGTCATGGCTGAAATGGTTTTGTGCTCTCTTGTTCTCCAGCTTTCTCTATACCTGATTTCCCGCTGCTGCGCCCCGAAGATTACCTGAAACCGCTCCGCCTAAAGTAACACTGACCTGATCGGTCGGACAACCTTGGCTACAGGCTGGAGTGTGAGACCGGCCCGAGCTGCGTTCAGAGTCGCCTGACTAGAGCCAGCCCAACCGACTCCAATTTGGAAAGGCCTACCTTCTCCTCTGTTATCTGGGAATTGTTCCATGCTCTGCGTTGTTTATGTATGAGTAACAAAGACTTATAGTTAGAGGCCACACCATGCAGATATGGCTCAAGATTGCACCTCACAGGGACTAAACATCACATCCAAATTCCCCGATAACTTCCCCGCCTGCCGTATTCACAAAAACACGTTTCTATGTAGAGTAGGGTCCATGCAGAAGAATCTCGATGTTACGTGTTACAGGCAGATTATCTTTTCCAAACATGGCGGTGATATTGAGTTGCTGACCAGGTTGGTCAGGGGAATACTAACGCCTAGCTGCCACTTCCACGCCCACCCCCATTAAGGCCATGTGTACCTGAGCTAACTCCTGCTCCTTGTAAACGGGAGGGGGAGCTAGGACAACCCAGACTGTGCTTGGCTTACCCGGGGACGCCTCGGCTGAGGCTTCGTAAAGCACCCTCCCACAGTACTAGAGAGGAAAAGGCGTTCGACCACCTGTGCACCTGAGATAGAGGTTGAGGCACGTATATCTGAAAGTCAACTTCTTCTTATCTTCCTTCAGCATTTAAAGACAATGAAACGCCTGAGTCTTCTTTGTGGTATTTCCGATCTCGTTTCTTTCATGTCACCAAAGATAAATTCATACAGCATCACTGACAACATCACATCACAGTTTAGAAAGAGAATCAAGACCAGTGACAAAAATAATACAGCCACTTACTTTAATCCATCTTCTTCTGCCCTTCATTCGAATGACAAACCTGTACAGGGTCAAGGATGCCTTCTCCTCAACTTCTTATTTAAAAGCAAGAGTCTCGAGGTACATTCACCAGACAAGCCCAGGATGACAAGAAATATAATTTCTGATCGGCAAACTATCAGTTGGGAACCATTTCTCTTTGGGAAGACTTGATACTGTTGATTGACATTTTTATTGGATGAAAGTTCAGTACAACCTCACAAAGAACAAAGACTTGTTTTTCAAATAGTTTAATAGAGCAGTTTGTAGTCAAATTCCTGGATTGGGTAAATTTAGAAGACAGCTTCAAATCAATGTCTGCTTTCAGCACGGGGCCCACAGTTCCCATATAAGGTCAGGAATTCAACCCCAAATCCTTGCTTCTTGTATTTTCCCTTCATTTCCTCTGCATTTGTCACAGTCTGTATTGTCAAAAAATTATCTGAGTCCTTGGTCCACTCTAAGTTCGGCAGAGTGTGACGAGGAGAAGGAGGAGGAGGGGATTTACAGTCTGTCTCTGGGAGAAGGTTAGAAATCCATTACTACCAAGTCATTGCTGATTGAAGTTAGGACAGAGGTAGGAGACCCTGTGCCATTTGTAATGATGTGGGTCTCAGCAGAAGCATAAGCATTACCTCACCTCTGAGAGGGATCTGTCCATGTGGGCTGACTAGTGTGTTAGCCATTGATCATAGAAAACTGACAGTGTTTGCTGCAACTTTGTGCTAATACTTCCACTGGGGTGGTGGGGGATAGAGGATTTCTCGATTTGCCACTCCTTGCATTAAATGCTTCCTTCGTGGGAAGATTTCCTGGGACAGAGTTTTCTGATCAATTGTTTACATTTTGCTTCCCTAAGATATGTAGGGATGTTTAATTACTTACCCAGGCAGGATTTGATCTGTGGATCTTTTCCCCTGCTTCTAGAAGGAAGTATGGCAAATCTAGTGGTGGTGGTGACGGGGGTGGGGGATGGGGGCAGGAGTTGCTATTTGGAGTTGGATGTATATGTATCAGAAAGAGAGAGAGAGAGAGAGAGAGAGAGAGAGAGAGAGAGAGAGAGAGAGAGAGAGAGAGATCTCAATCATTATTCTCAGAGCAGGTTGTAACACTCTACTTGTCTAACTGAAACTGAAACAATTTCAGATGTGACAAATCAGCATATACATGAAGTCACTGATCATTGGTCATAGCTAGGCTTTCCTGGGAACACCTTCTCTGGGCAACCGGCAACGTCCTCATACCACCCTCCTGACTCCACCTCTGACCAGCCGACACCGTGATCGTGCCACCCTTCTTGATACCACTTCCAGGCTGCCAGCCCCATCATCGTGCCTCTTCCCTGACACCGCCTTTCAGTGTCTGTCACCGTCATCATGTCATCCTTCTCGACACCAATTCCAGGCCACGGGACCATCACTGTACCACCCTCACTGACACCGCCTCTGGGTCACCGGCATTGTCCACCGTGCCACCTTCTGTCGGCACCACTACCGGGATGCTGACATTATGATCCTGCCATCTTCTCCGATACCTCCTCTGGGCAGCCAGTAAAGTCACTGTGTCAGCCTCAATGTCACCTCTGGGTCGCCGGAACTGTCATCGTGCAACCCTACCTGACACCATCTCTGGGTCGCTGGCATTGTCACCGTGCTACCGTCCACCACCACCACCTACCTGACATCTGTGGCACTATCCCAGCTCCAGCCTCCCCA
The DNA here is from genome assembly GCF_015852505.1 of Tachyglossus aculeatus. Lineage (NCBI taxonomy): Eukaryota > Metazoa > Chordata > Mammalia > Monotremata > Tachyglossidae > Tachyglossus > Tachyglossus aculeatus. Next base: position 3,976,802 of record NW_024044838.1, on the reverse strand, counting down.
ACGCCTCCTCTGGGCAGCCAGCACAGTCACCTTGCCTCCCTCCCTGACAGCGGTCCCATCACTGTGCCACCGTGCCACCTTCCTTGACGCCTCCACTGAGCAACCAGCATCATCATAGTATCACCCTTCTCGACACCACCTGAGGCTGTCGATACCATCATCAATACACCTTCCATGACAGCTCCTCTGTGACCCCGGCACCGTCATCGTGCCACCTTCCCTGCATCGCCCCTGTGTCACTGGCAATATCACCATGACACCCACCCCTGACACTACCACCAGGCCATTGACATTGTCATCGTGCCACCTTCCCTGAAACCTTTTATATTCAGCCGGCCCTGTCAACAACGAGCCTCCCTGACAACTCCTCGGAGCCACAGACAAAGTCAACCTGTAACCCTTCCACACATGTTGTCTGAGCCACTGGCACTGTTTTCGTGCCACTCTACCCGACACCTCCTGTGCAACCGGCATCGTCATAGTGCCACCTTTCTCGACACCACCTCTGGGGCCACCGGCACTCTCATTGTGCTACCATCTGGGCCAGAAGTTACCATCATTGTGCCACCCACCCTGATATCTCCTCTGGGCAACTGGCATCGTCATTGTGCGATTCTTCTCGCCACCACCTCCAGGCCACCAGCACTGTCATCGCGCCACTTTCCCTGACAGCTCCTATGGGCAACCGATACCATCACCGTGCCACCCTGACCGACACTTCCTATAGGCTGTTGGCACAGTCACTGTGCCCCCCTACATGAAACGTCTGGGCCATTGGCACAGTCATTTTGCCACCCTTCTTGAAACCCTTCTTGAAACCACTTCCGGGCCGTTGGCACTGTTATCATGGCAGCCTCTCTAACAGCACCTCTGGGTCACCATGCCACCCTCCGCTGACACCACCACCAGGCCACTAGCACTGTCATCGTAACCCCCCCCCCACGCCCGACACTACCTCAGAGCAGCTGGCCCTGTCACGGTGCCACCTTCCTGAAGCCTCCTCCAGGCTACTGGTACAGTCTCCATGTTACTGTCCCTGACACTCCTCTGGGCTGCCCCAATATTCAGAAAACCAGCCACCTCAACGCCTCTTCTGAGCCAGCTGGGCCACCTGCTATGACACCTTCATTGGGCAACTGCATCCTGTCATCCCAACACCTCAGCCCTGTCACCTCCGCCTCCCACACCGACACCACTGGGCCGCTAGCACCACTGGCCTCACCTCCTCTGCTGGGCTACCACACGAGCCGCCTGGGCATCTCAGCTGGGCCAACGCACCAGCCGACCTGACACCTCCTCCTGGGCCACTGCTGTCAATCACTCCCGACAACTCCAGGGCCACCAACACCTCCATTCGGCCACCAGACCAGCCATCCTGACCCCTCCTGCTGGGCCACTACCGCCTCCCACCCTGACACCTCTGGGCCACCGCACCTGCCACAACAAAACCTCAGGTGGGCAACCACTACCACCCACCTTGACACTACAGGCTGGCCACCACACCAGCCGACAGACAACTCCACTGGGCCAGTGGTGCCACCTGATCCAACACCCCTGACAGACCACTGCGGCCACCCCCCGGACACCTCTTCTGGGCCACTTCACCAACCGCCATGATGCTTCCACTGGGTCACCGCCAACATCTGCCCTGACACCTCCGCTGGGCTACCACCATCACCCATTCTGACATCTCCACCAGAACACCACATCTGCTCTGCCGACACCTCTGCCAGGCCACTTCGTCAGTCACCACAAGATCCTGAATCTGGCATTGAGTTTGCCCGATTCAGACGGGTCCAGTGAGTTTCACAGATGTACTAACTGCCCGACAAACCACAGGTCATCTATCACCTCTTCTCATCTCACCATCTCCTCTTGAATGTCCAGGTTTAGTCATGGATGGCTATTGCAGAGAAAAACTTAGACTATTATTATTATTATTATTATTGTTATCATTATTATTATTATCATTATTATTATTATTATGTGCCATCGAGTCATTTGCGATTCAAAGTACTCCATGGATATACTTTCTCCAGATTGTCCTGTCCTCTGCCATAATCCGCAACCTTTCTAACGGTTCTTCCATTATTGCTGATTTGGTCCCTATCTAGCTGCCTATCTACCTCTTCTACGTTTTCCCTGGACTTTTCCTAGCATTAGTGTCTTCTACAGAGAATCAGTCCTCCTAATTGCATGTCCAAAATAAGCTAATGTAAGTCGAGACTTTTGGGCCTGAAAAGACCACGTGGGTTTAATTTGTTTGGTTTTCAGGCAGTCCATGGTATTTGCAAAAGCCTTCTCCAATACCGCATTTCCAAAGAATCGATGTTCTTTCTGTCCTGTCTTTTCACTGTCCAGCTTTCAGATCCATGCATTGTCACTAGGAATACCATAGAGTTCAATCATTTGTGTTTTTGTGGCAATTGGTACATCAGCAGAGCACATTTCACGTCTTTTCTGGGCTCTTCATAGCAACTCTCCTATCATTAATCTTTGGAGTTTTACTTGTCTACTAGATCCTTTATTATTGATTATCGATCCCAAGATAGAAAAATTATCAACTATTTCAAACTTCTCTCTGTCTAGGACTAAAGTGTTAAAACTTTCATTTGCCATGATCTCTGTTTTCTTGACATTGAAATATAGGCCAATCTTTTTGCTCTGTTCCTTAATTTTTAATATTAAGCCCTTCAAGTCTTCTTCACTTGAAGAAGGGCTTATAGTAGGGTTATATCATCAGCATAACGAAGCTTGTTTGTATTTCTCCCTCCAATCTTTACTCCCCGTTTGTCTTCATCGAGTCTGACTTCTCTCATTAGGTATTCTGTGTAAAGGATGAGCAGATACGGCAATAAGATACATCCTTGACATACAATCTTGGTAATGGAAAACCAAACTGTTTCTCCCTATTCTGTTCTTATTGTAGCCACCTGTCTGTCATACAGAGAAGCAGCGTGGAGCAGAGGAAAAAGCACGGGCTTTGGAGTCAGAGGTCATTGGTTCAAATCCCAGCTCTGCCAACTGTCAGCTGCTTGGCTTTGGGCAAGTCACTTAACTTCTCTGTGCCTCGGTTCCCTCATCTGTATGATGGGGATTAAGACTGTGAGCCCCCCACAGGACAACCTAATCACCTTGTAACCTCCCCAGTGCTTAGAACAGTGCTTCGTAAACAGTAAGCACTTAATAAATGCCATTAGTATTGTAATTATAATTATTATTATTATATAGGTTCCATATTAATGCACCTTATGGTCTGGTACGCCCATTTCCCTTAATGTGCTCCAGAATTTCTTGTGATCCACACAATCACAGGCCTTACTATAATCAATAAAACACGTGCTGACTTCCTTTTGCTATTCTCTTGTCCTTTCAATTACCCAAAGGACATCAGCTATAATATCTCCTGTCCCTCGTCCTTTCTGGAATCCTGCCTGAGCAACGGGCAATTCATATTCCATATAGGCCTCCATTGGACGCTGTATAGCTTTTAGCAGTACCTTCCTGGCATGTGAGATCAAGGAAACTGTAGGTAATTGTTGCTTTTAGTTATATCTCTTTGTTTCAGTATCGGAGCATGAACTAATCTTTCCCAATCAGATGGCCATTAAAGGGTTAGCCATATTAGCCATACCTGTTGACATAATTTGGTAATTACTCTGACCTCTTCCTCTTCAGCTGTCTGAAACATCTCAGTAGGAAGCCTATCAAGCCAGGTCCCTTGTTTTTGGTGAGGTAGCATAAAGCTGACCTAAAACTTCACTTCCCATGATAAGTGGCTCTAATTCAAAATGAACTTCCTCAAATACTTTTTTTATATTGCTATCTTTAGGGTACAGTTCCTAGGTGTATTCTTTCCATCTCTGTTTGATTACACTTGGTATCATTTATTGTCAGGCCATCTTCATTTTGACAAAGCCAATCCGAGAACGACACATTCCCTTAATTTCCTTAATCCTCTGAAATAGTGATCTTGTCTGCCCATTTTTATTACTGACTTCCATTTCTTTCCATATGCTGTTCTAATATTCCTGTTTGTCCTTCGTGGTTCAATGCTGGACTTCTCGGTTCAGTTCATTAACCAGGTCGTTTTGTCCTCTGATTTTTTGCTTACTTCCCTTTCTTGGCTACTTCGTGAGTTATATTTGACATCCATTTTGGCATTTTCTTCTTCTTAACCTTTTGTAATACTGTGTCACTTTCTTCCTTGATGACATTTTTAGTCTCCATCTACATTTCCTCTGGTTCCTTGTCTGTGAGATTAAGCGCATCAGATGTATTTTTTTACATGATTCTGTTGCCGAATTGTACTCTCCAAGCAACAAGTACAGTGTTCTGCACACAATAAGCTCTCAATAAATACGATTGAATGAATGAATGATCCTTAAATACAGGGGGAATATTCGTCAGTTCATTTTTGGACACCTATGAAGCATGATTGATCTTCCTAAGTTTTATCCTGAGTTTACACAATGACAGCTCGTGGTCTGTTCCACAGTCAGCCCCAGGTCACGTTTTTGATGCCAAAATAGAACTTCTCCATCTCGTTCTGCAAATAATATAGTCTATTTGATTTCTATATGGTCCGTCTGGTGAAGTCCATGTCCACAGTCGTCGTTTAGGTTGGAAAACGAAAGTGTTGGCAATGCAAAAGTCATTTGATTCATAGAACTCATAAGTCGGTCCCGGGCTCGATTCCTATCTCCAAGACCATATTTTCCAACAACTTTCACTTCCATTCCATTACTAACTTTTGCATTACAATCCCCAGTGATAATCAACACATCTTGCATGCAGCTTTTATCAAATTCTCTCTGTACTTCACTGTAAAACCTCTCTATTTCTTCTTGCCCTGAATTTGTTGTTGGGGCATACACCTGAAGTATGGTCCTACTGAATGGTTTTCCTCTGAACCTACTAGATATCAATATGTCATTGACAGCTTTATATCCAATAAGTGTCTTAGCAATTTTCTTTGTTTCGATTATTGCTATGACACTTCTTTTTTCAGCACGGGCAGAGTAATATATGATGTGCTCATTCTATTGGAAATGCCCAATACCAGTCCATTTCAGTTTGCTTATTCCTAATATGTCAATCGTCAATTGGTCCATTTCATTCTTGACAATTTCCAACTTACCCTGGTTCATATTTCATACATTCCATGATGTAATAATAAGAGTATCTTTGCAGCTTCAGATACTCATTTCTTGTGTGGCAACATCAACGACCGGGTGTTCCAAAGGCTTTATTCTGGACACGTCATAGACACCCATGATACTCTGAGACGTCACATGCTCTTCCCGAACAGCTCATTGAGCTCACCTCGTCCAGGAGATCTTCCCTGACAGAGCCCTTCCTTTTCCTCTCCTCCTCCTCTCCTCCCTATCCCCCCCCCACCTCCCTCTGCTCTGCCACCTTCCCCACCCCACAGCACATATGTATATTTGTGCATATTCATTACTATATTCATTTTATTAATGATGTGTATATAGCTATAATTCTATTTATTCTGATGGTATTGACACCTGTCTACTTGTTTTGTTTTCTTGTCTGTCCCCCCCCCTTCTAGACTGGGAGCCCGTAGATCTGTAGGAACCGCCACTACATGTTGCCGATTTGTACTTCCCAAGCGCTTAGTACAGTACTTTGCACACAGTAATCGCTCAATAAATACGATTGAATGAATGAATTAATGAATGAGTGCCTACCAACCTGAGGAGCTCATCTTCCAGCACTATATAATAATAATAATAATAATAATAATAATGGCATTTATTAGGCGCTTACTATGTCCAAAGCACTATTCTAAGAGCTGGGGAGGTAACAAGGTGATCAGGTTGTCCCAAGGGGGCTCTCAGTCTTAAACCCCATTTTACAGATGAGGCAACTGAGGCACAGAGAAGTTAAGTGACTTGCCCAAAGTCACACAGCTGACAATTGGCAGAGCTGGGATTTGAACCCATGAACTCTGACTCCAAAGCCCGGGCTCTTTCCACTGATCCATGCTGCTTCTCTGCTTCTCTGATATCTGTAATCATTCTGGTATATGTATCCATATAGTTTTCTTGGTAAAAATACAGAAGTGTTTTACTATTGCCTCCCTCTGCTTGGTGAAAACTTGAGTCTCTGGTGTTGTCCTTGATCAACATTTTGATCATTTGATCAACCGCATTTTACTCTTTCCTATAGCACTGTTGCCCAGCACAGGTGAATAAACTTTGTCTGATGCTTCCGTTTAGACCTTTCCATTATGGGTAACCCAGCGAGGGTATCATGCAATGGCATAGCTTTAAGCTTCATTGGCATACGCAAACTCTTCTGCCACGGTAAGGCATTGATTCATAAGAGAGCTTCTTGCCATATCCAACAGCATAACCTATTTGTCCTCTACCTCTCATCTGCCTTAAACACTGACAACATTGACAACCTCTTTCTCCTGGAAACATTATCCAAATTCGGCTTCATTGACACTGTCCTCTCCTGGTTCTTCTCTTTTCTCTCTAGCCACTCATTCTCAGGCTCATTTTTTCTCAGATTTCTCCTTTGCCTCCCACCCCCAAACTGTGGGGGTCCCTCAAGGTTCAGTTCTGGGTCCCCTTCTATTCTCTATCTACACTCATTCCCTTGGAGAACACATTCGCACTCATGACTTCACCTCTAAGATGCCCAAATCTACATCTCCAGTCCTGATCTCCCTCCCTCACTGCAGTCTCGCATTTCCTCTTGGCTTCAAGACATCTCTATTTGATATCCTCCTGTCACCTCAAACTGAACATGTTCAAAACAGAGCTCCCTACCTTCCCACCCACACCCTGTCCTCTCCCTGACTGTCCCATAACTGTAGACAGTATCACCATCCTTCCTGTCCCTCATTATCATTTACTCCTCTCTCGTATTCCATCCCAATATTCAATCCATCATTAAATCAAGTCAGTTCCACCTTCACAACATCACTACAATCTGCTCTGTCCTCTCCATCTAAACGTCTACTACATTAATCCAATCACTCATCCTAACAACCTGGATTACTTTATCAACCTCCTTGCTGACCTCCCTTCCTTCTATATCTCCCCAGTCCTGTCCATATATCACTATGTTGCCCGGATCATTTTTATACAAAGACCTTCAGGTCATATTTCCCCACTCCTCAAGAGTCTCCAGTGGTTTCCCATTCACCTCCACATAGATCAAAAAGTCCTCACCACTGGCTTTAAACCACTCAATCACCTTGTCCCCACCTACCCTACTCTCCCACTACAACCCAGCCCCAACACCTAGCTCCTCTAATGTTAACCTTTTCATTATATCTCGATTTCATCTATCTTGCCACCAACGCATTGCCCATGTCCTCCCTCTGGCCTGGAATTCCCTGTCTCCTTCAGATCCAACAATTACTCTCTCTCCTCCAAAGCATTGTTGAAGGCACATCTCCTATAAGAGGTCTTCCCTGACTAAGCCCTCCTTTCTTCTTCTCCTATCCCCTTCTGCATTGCCCTGACTTGCTCCCGTTATTCATCCATCCTCCCAGCCCCAGAGCATTTATTTACATATCTACACTATATTTCCTCATATTAGTGCTTCTCTCCTGCTCTATACTGTAAGTTTGTTGTGGGCAAGGAAAATGTGGATTAATGGTTAAACTGTATTCCCCATGCACCTAGAACGGTGCTTTACACAGGGTAAGTGCTCAATAAATACTACCGACTAACTGAGTGGGGGAAAGAGAGCTGAGGGGTGTAGAGCAGAGAGCTGAGGGGTAGTGCTGCAGAGAGCATAGACCTGAGGGGCACATTTATTTATTTATTTATTGCTTCCGGTGTGCAGAACACTGTACTAAGTACTTGGGATAGTACAATGTAACAATAAAAAGACACATTACCTGCCCACAACAAGCTTACAATCTAGAACGGGAGACAGACATTAGCAGAAATAAATGAATGACAGATACAGACATGAGTGCTGAGGGGCTGGGAGGGGGGAATAAATAAAGGGAGCAAGTCAGGGTGAAGCAGAAGGGCGTGGGAGAAGAGGAAAGGAGGGTTTAGTCAGGGAAGGCCTCTTCGAGGAGATAGAATGACCTACATCCATACCACACTGTAAGAACAGTGTGATAACCAATTGCACCACTTCAGCTCCAGGAACCGCCAAGATGAGCATGGAAACTGGTTCATCACCCTCACTCAATCTCCTGAGATGGACACCCTAGAGCCAATCAGAGGCCGGCATGGGGTCCTCGGGAGCAGGCAGGAAAGGATGCTAAATTCAGCAACCAAGTCATTCTAGAATGGACAAGGAACTCCACAAACTCATTCATTCATTCATTCAATTGCATTTACTGAACGCTTACTGTGTGCAGTACTGTGTACTAAGCCCTTGGGAAGTACAAGTTGGCAACATATAGAGACGGTCCCTATCCAACAGTGGGCTCACAGTCTAGAAGGGGTACAAATCTGATACTACTACTACTACTACTACTACTACTACTACTACTACTACTACTAATAGTTATATTAATAATAATGGCATTGATTAAGTGCTTACTATGTGCAGGTTGCAAGGTGATCAGGTTGTCCCACGTGGGGCTCACAGTCTTAATTCCGAATTTACAGAAGAAGGAACTGAAGCACAGAGAAGTTATGTGACTTGCCCAAGGTCACACAGTTGACAAGTGGCAGAGTCAGGATTTGAACCCATAACCTCTGACTCCAAAGCCCGTGCTCTTTCCACTGAGCCGCACTGCTCATCTGTCATCTGATCTATCTGATCTGCCTCTGAACAAGACGGCGCCTCAAAAAGACCTGCACAAAGAGAAACAAATCAGCATTAGCCATAGAGAAACGGATCCAACATCCGGCCACCCACCTGCCTGTCAATGTGTTGTCATACCTGAAGAGGTAGGGGCCAGGATGCTCCACTGTCCACCTTTTCAGGTGGAACCGAGGGCCTTTGGGCCCTTCCGATGCTCCAAGTTGCTTCGAATTTGGCTGGGGTCCAGGGCCACCCTACGTTCTGGCCTAATCCTTGGGCAGTGGTAAGGGACTGGAAAGGGGACACGCTGTCTTCCTCGAAGGATTCTTAGCTAGTATTCTGCGGTCTGTTCCATCCTCCATCACTCCTCAGGAGCCCAGGAGCTTGGCTCCTGCCAGCCCCTCACTAATCCCTTCTAGAAAAGGAATCTATGAAAACTCAGTCTGACAAGGCCGGCTTTTTTATTGATTATTTGTAAAACACTTACTAGGTGTCAGGCACTGTACTAAGCGGTGGGAGAGATACAAGCTAATCAGGTTGGACATAGCCCAGGTCCCACCTGGGGCTCGCAATTTTAATTTCAATTTTACAGATGTGGGAACTGGGGCCCAGAGAAGTGAATTCATTTGGCCAAGGTCACTCAGCAGATAAATGGGAGAGCTGGCATCAGAACCCACGTCCTCTGTCTCCCAGGCCCATGCTTTAAACATGAGGCCATGATGCTTCCCAAGGGAGAGATGGAGGCCAGTGATAAGCCTCTCTAATGTGGGAGAAAGCACCACGCCAAACCACTCAGGGGTGAGAGGTGGGGTCCCTTGCCATTATCTAGAAGGGTGATTCCTCCTCCTCTCCCAAAAAAAACGCTGCCCAGTTCCCTCATTCATTCATTCAAACGTATTTATTGAGCACTTACTCTGTGCAGAGCACTGTACTAAGCATTTGAAAGATACAATTCTGCAGCAGATAGAGACAATCCCTACCCAACAGCGGGATCACAGTCTAGAAGGGGGATACAGACAAGAAAACAAAACAAGTATACAGGCATCAATACCATCAAATTAGATAAATAGAATCTACTCTATTCTATTCTTGGCAGTCCCTGATCCTCATGTCTCCCCACATAGAGAAGGGAGGGAAAGAACCCTATCCCTCCTCTCCTGCTGCCATTTGGGCCCACAATTCTAACCTCCATTCCTTCTTAAAATCCCACCCTCTCTTTAACCTCCCTGCCATGGACCAAATGTCAGAACCCCAGAGTCCAGTGGATCATAGAGACCCTAACAGTGATTTAGAGATCTGAGAGACAGGGAGCCGAGAGGCATAGAGCAGAAAGCTGGGGTGCAAAGAGCAGAGAACTGGTGGACAAAAAGCAGAAATCTGGGGTAAGATAGAAAAGAGCTGGGTGTGGGCAGAGAGCAGAAAGCCTAGAGTGGGCAGGGAGCCTGAGGAAGAGAGGAGAGAGCCTGAGGGCAGAGGGCAGACTGCATGGGGGCATGGGGAAGAAAGGTTGGTGAGGCAGAGAGCAGAGTGCTGGGGGGGCAAAGAATGCAGCGGGGGCAGAGAGTAGAAAGGTGGGGGGCAGAGATCAGAGAGCTGGGGGGCAGAGACCTGAGGTATGGGGCCAGAGAGTAGGAGGGGAATAGGGAAGGGAGCTGGGGGGTAGAGAGCTGGTCGGGCAGTGAGCTTGAAGGCTGGGAGCAGAGGGGAGGTTACAGCGCTTAGTGACAGGGATCTGAGGAGTAGAGAGCTAGGGATCCAAAGAGCTGAGTGTCAGAGAGGTTGGGGCAGAGATCAGAGAGCTGTGTGCAGGGGAGTCAGAGCAGAAATTTGGGGGAGCAGAGAGATGGGGCAAGGGGCAGAAAGCCAAGAGCTGGGTAAGGCAGGGGACAGAGAGCTAAAAGTCAGAGAGCAGGGGGGAAAGAGCTGACAGGCAGAGAGCTGAGAGGAGAGAGAGCTGGGTGGGACAGAGAGCTGGGGGGTGGGGAATAGAAAGCTCAGGGGAAAGAGTATTGGGGGACAAAGAGACTGGGATGAGGGAGCAGGGAGTAGGGTGAAATCACAGAGCTGGGAGAGGGGGAAAAAAGCAGAACACTGGAGCCAAGAGCAGTAAGTACGGGGGCAGAGAGCCAGTTGGACAGGGAGCTGGGGGAGGAAATTGAGCTGATTTGCCGGGAGCTTGGAGGAGCAGGAAGTGAGAGAGAAAGAGCAGAGACATGGGGTAAGACAGCAGATAGCTGAAGAACAGGCTGCAGAAAACTGGGGGACGCAGAGCAGAGAGCGTGTGGATGGAGATCTGAGAACTGGGGGGCAGGGCAGAGAGCTTATGGAAGATAGCAGAAGTCCAGGGGTCAGAGAGCCTGGGGTGGAGAGACCTACGAGGCAGGAGTCTGTGAGGTAGGGCTAGGGAGCAGAGAGTAGGCGGGCAAAGAGCAGGCAAGAAGAGAGCAGATTGGAAGAAAGCCGAGATCTCGGGGTCAGAGAATTGAGGGGCAGAGAGCTAAGGGACAGAGGATTGAGGGAAAGAGAGCTGAAGGGCAGAGAGCCTAGAGCTCAGGGACAGAGAGATAGTGACAGAAATCAAAGAGTTGTGGGACAGAGAATGGGGGGGTCTTAAGCAGGGGGAGCAGAAAGTGGGAGGGCAGAAACTGTTGAGCCAGAAAGTGGGGGGGGGGGCGGGCTAAAACTGAGGACTTGGAGCTGAGGGGCAGGGAGATTAGTAGTAGAGAGCTAGGGATCCAAAGAACACCGGGGCAGAGTGTGAGAAGCAGAGAGGAGGAGGCAGACAATAGGGGGAACAGAAAGGGGGGTAAAGAGTATGGGGACAGAGGTCAGGAGCGAAGACAGCTGAGGGGCAGGCAGTGGTGTAGCAGATAGCAGAGGGACAGAGAGTAGAGGAGTAGAAGACAAAGGGGCCGAGTGGCAGAAAGCTTGGGGGATAGATAGCCAGGGAGATGGAAAGTTGGAAGGATAGAAAGCTGGGCAAACAGAAAGCTGGGTGTCGGAGAGCAGAGAGCTGGGGGCAGAAAGCAGAGAGCTGGGGGGCAAGAGATGAGAGAGCTGGGGGGCAGAGAGCTGGGGAACAAAGAGCAGAGAATTGGGTATAGGATAAAGAGCTGGGAGATGGCACACATGGCTGCGGGCAGAGAGCTGGTGGCAGAGAGTTGGGGTTAGAGAGCGGGTGGCAGAGAGTGGGTGGTAGAGAGCAGACATCTGATGGGTAGAGAGCCCGGGTGCAAAAATCAGGGAAGGCAAAATAGCAGGGAGACAGAGAAGCAGGGCAGGGAGTCTAGGGGCAGAACGGCATAGGGCAGTGAGCAGAAGGCCAGAGAAGAAAAGGGAAGAGAGCAAAAAGCAGTGAACGAAAGGGCAGCGAACTGAGGAGCAGTGAAATGAAGCGATTGGAGGTGAGAGTTGAGAGGCAGAGGGAAGAGAGATGAGTGGTAGGGAGCTGGAGCTAAGACACAGAGAGCTGAGGGTCAGAGGGAATAGAGTTGAGGGACAGAAAACTGAGGGGTGGAGCACAGGGAAGTGAGAGCTGAGGGGCAGAAAGCAGGGAGACAGAGATTCAGAGAGCAGGTGGATAGAGAGCAGGGAGTCAGAGAACAAGGGCCAGAGATCAGAGGGGAAGAGATTCAAGGGGAAAGTTTTGAGGGGCAGAGAACTGAAAGATACAGACCTTAAGGGCAGAGATCTGAGAGCTGAGGGGCTGAGAGTCAAGAGCTGGCGGGGGGGGGGTGGAGAGGGCGCGGGCAGAGGGACAGGGAGCAGAAACTAAAGGGGCATGGAGTAGAGAACTGAGAGGCAGGGCAGGAAAGCAGGGGACAGAGAGAAGGGGGTCATGGAAGTGAGGGGCAGGGACCAAGGGGAGCTGATACCCGGTGGCAGAACGCTGAGGCGTGCAAATCTGCGGATCCAGAGAGCTACGGGCAGAAAACATAGAACCGGGGGGCTGAGAGCTGGGCTTTAGAGTCTAGGGGGGCAGAAACACTGGGGACAGAGACAAGGGGACAGAGACAAGGGGGGAAGAGACCACGAGGGAAAAGACCAGGGGGTAGAAAGTAATGGGGCAGAATGCAGAGGGTAAGAATGCAGATGGGCATAGGGGCAGGGAAGTGAGAGCAAAGGGGCAGGGAGCCGAGAGCAGAGGGGAAGAGAGCTGGTCGCAGGGTGGAAGGAAGGTAGAGAGCAGAGGGGAAGGGAGCATTTATTCATCCATTCAAGCGTATTTATTGAGCGCTTACTGTGTGCAGAGCACCGTACTAAGCACTCGAAAGTGCAATTCATCTACAGAGAAAATCCGTACCCAACAACAGTCTCAGAGTCTAGAAGGGGGGAGATAGACAGCAGAAAACAAAGGCGAAGAGAAAGGAGGGCTGAAGGGTAGGGCGAAGAGAGCTGAGGCACAGCAGGGCAGAGGGGTAGAGGAGTAGAGGGTTGAGAAGCAAAGGAGTGGAAAGCAGAGGGGTAGAAAGTAGGGGGCATTCATTCATTTTATAGTATTTATTGAGCGCTTCCTGTATGCAGAGCACTGTACTAAGAGCTTGGAAAGTACAACGTCATCAACAATCCGTACTCAACAATAGGCTCACAGTCAAGAAGGGTGGAGACAGACAACAGAAAGCAGAGGGAAAGAGAAAGGAGAGACGAAGGGTAGGGGGTAAAGAGCTGAGGGGCAGAGGGTCTGAGAAGCAAAGGAGCAGAAAGCAGAGGGGTAGAAATCGGGGGCATTAATTCATTCATTCAATAGTATTTATTGAGAGCTTACTGTGTGCAGAGTATTGTACTGAGATGGGGGGGGGGGGTTAAGGAGTGGGGACATGTGCCCAGAATATTTTTTTAAGAAAATGATCTGGGTAGAAGATTGAAGGTTGAAGGCAGGGCAGTAAAAAAGAAGGCTTGGGCAGCAGTCAGAGAAAGTAAATCTACGGGAAGACGGTACTATATTGCAATTAATTCATTCATCCAGTAGTATACATTGAATGTCTGCTGTATTCAGAGTACTATACTCTATGAACTTACTGTGGTTGTTCTCACTACGTGCTAGCTGCTGGGGCAGAGAAAAAATAACCAGAATGGAAAGAGCACCTTTTTCCACACAGAACGCATAGTCAATGAAGGAGGCAGGACAAGAATTGAATTCCCCTTTTACAGGAAACAGGCCCAGAGAAGTTATGTGACTTGGTCAAGGTTACCCAGCAGACAAGTGGCAGAACCAGGATATGAACCCAAGTTTCCTGTCTCCCAGCCCTGTGCTTGTTCCAATAGGCCACATTGTCTCCCTTGTCTCCAAGCTGTGACGTCCTCTGGAAGACGGGGAAAAGCAAGTTGAACTGATTGACACATCTGTTTTTCACTTTATGAAGCCAGAATCAGAGCCAGAGCTATGCTTTTCTAACCTGCCTTCCCGTTGGTGAGCAGGGCCTACAAGATCCACCCAGGATCTGTCTCAATAAAGAAGTCCCCATTTGGACTCTCATGATACCGGGCCTACCCTTACGACTAATTACCAAAGAACGACCGCCTCTCACCTCGGTATGTCCAAATTGAGAATCAGATTGATTTGGCCAAATTCCAAACCTCAGACTGGAAAGCTCAGCTCAACTCTTTCCCTATGCTTTGGCATGGTAGACTCTGTTTATTTTCAACAAATCTTTTCTAAAAGGCAAATGTGAGTCTGTGAATGGTTGATTTGGTTAGAATAAGTTATTTGGCTCTCATTTCAATCAGGATGTTGACAATGCTTCATTGGCATGCCTTGACCTCAAGCGGAAAGTCGAATCCTTACAAGAAGAGTTAGTCTTCTTGAAGAAACTTCACGACGAGGTAATGGACTTCCTCTTAATCAGGGAATGTAAATTAAGCCGATCTTGTCAGGGAAGCCAGCAGGAACTTGATCTTCTCTACTTATTCTTCACCAGGAAATCCAGAAGCTGCAGGCCTGGAATCAGGAGCAGCACATCCAAATCGATGTGGATGTAGCTAAACCCAATCACACTGTTGCCCTGTGTGATGTTCTCAAGCAGTACCAGAATGTGGCTCCAAAGAACCTCCATGAAGCTGAAGAATGGTACAAATCCAAGGTGTGACTCTACAGGAAGGTGTTCCTTGAGAGCGGGACCCTAAACCAAGTCCCTAAACGAGCTCTCTGGGGATTAAACCAAGCAGTTGGCATAGGTCACCCGTCTGGAGAGGGGGTGCAGGGATTGGGGGTACGGTGCATGCATGCATACACTCACTTTATCAAACCGGCAGTCAGAGGGTAGGGAGTCCCTCTGGGAGTATATGTGGCATGCGCAGGACTCACCTATTTCCCTAGATGGGTTTCTCAGGACCACACTGTATGCTACGGGAGGTGGCCCTGGTGACTGTAGGAGAGTGGAATAGGGAATTCATTGGTAATCCAGCTTTCCAGTTGACAGCTGACTGGTCCTCTGTCCTCTTGGGACCAAGGGGCTGCGATCCACCCTTGGGTTGAGATGTCCACTGTGAATGCTTTCTCAACAGTTTGCTGACCTCTCTGAAGCTGCTAATAGGAACAATGATGCCCTGCGCCTGGCCAAGCAGGAATCAAATGAGTATCCCTGGTAGGTCCAGTCTCTCACTTGTGACGTGGATTCACTGAAAGGGACTGCGAGTACATGCTGGAGGGTGTGGGTGTGGGGGATGAAATACCACAGGTCCACTGTGTTGGCTGAAGTTGGCATTGTAGGAAATTCTCCCCTTTGCTTCGTGATGGCTAATTTAACACCAACAATGGGCTTCGCTCTAATATCCTAGCCTCCTAAATTGGCATCCCACCCCTTCTATGAGGACACCCAACAGACATTTTAAACAGGACTATTTAAACCATTTGCCCCATGAACACATATTCCCATAATCCCAAATGTGTTTCTAACCAAAGTAGAAGACATCGGCAATCAAAACTAGTGATTAAATTCAAGTTTGAAACAAAAGAAGTTTAGGTTTTTAACCAAGTGTTAAGCTCGCATGAAAGACCAGATGATTCCTGAACCACACCTCTGGGCCCCGTGTCTTTGATTATTTCTGCTTGACTGACTGTGAGAGACTGGACCTACCAGCGATACTCATTTGATGTATTTGATACTCATTTGATGTGTACGTAAGTGGTAAGGGTTGCCCTGAGGTCACAGATCCGAGGGCTTAGAAATGAAGAAGGAAAAGGGAGGAGGGGAAATGAGGGCTTAATCAGGGAAGGCCTCTTGGAGGAGGTGTGTCTTCAGTAAGGCTTTGAAGGTGGAGAGAGTGGGGGTCTTGAGGGGAAGGGAGTTCCAGGTGACGGGGGAGATGTCAGAAAGGGGACGGCGGTGAGGTAGATGAGATCTGGGCACAGTGAGTGGTCTGGCGTTAGAGGAGCAGAGTGTGCAGGCTGGGCTGCAGTAGGAGACCCATGAGGTGAGGTAGGGTGGGGCGAATTGACTACACGCTTTAAAGCCAATGGTGAAGGGTTTCTGTTTGATGCAGAGGTGGATTGGCAACCACCAAAGGTTCCAGAGGAGTGGGGAAAACATGGTCTGAACCTTTTTGTAGAAGCATGATCCGGACACCAGAGCGAAGTACAGATTGGACTGGGGAGAGACAGGGGGCGGGGAGGTCAGTGAGGAGGCTGATGTAGGATTCAAGGCCCGGTGTGTAGGAGGGTCCCAGAGGCTGACTTTGGGGGGATGGGGAAGCGGCGGGGCTGGGGCGGGAGATACAATGGGTCCCGGACTCTAGGAGTGTGAGCTGGAAACTCACCATTCGGCTCCTCAAAAGAGCCCCGTGAGGACAGAGGAGGAGAAGGAGGAGGGGGAGAAGGAGAACAAGAACAAGACGGACATGCTCCGCCCTCCTCAACACCGGCCTCCTCATCGCTGTCACCAATTCCTGGGGTCTCACGGGCGCCATCCTCCGGCTGATTTTCTGCGGGCTGGTCGCTGTCGACCAGTTCTTCTGTGAGATTCCCGCCCTGCTGGCCCCTCTTCTGCAGCCCCGTTCGGGCCAACGAGGCGATGGTCTTCGTGGCCGACATTGCCCTGGCCATGGAGGACTTCCTGATGACCTGCCTCTCTTACAGCTTCATCGTAGCCGCCATCCTCCGCATCCGTCAGTCCGAGGGCAAGAGGAGAGCCTCCATCTGCTTCCCCCACCTCTTCGTGGTCTCCCTATACTATTCTCCCGTCATCTACACCAACGTCCGGTCCGCCTCCTCCTAATCCTTCGAAAGGGACAAGGTGGTGGTGGTCACGCCTACACTAAACCTCATCGTCTACAGCCTCCGAAACAGAGAAATCCAGGCGGTCGTCTGAAAACTTTTATCCTCCCTGAAGCACCGATAATAATAATAATGATTATCATTAGTATTATGGTACTTCTTGAGAGCTTACTGGGTGCCAAGCGCTATTCTAAATTCTAAGTTGATCAGGTTGGACGCGGTCCCTGTCTCACATGGGGCTTCCACTCTTAATCCCCATTTACATCTAGGGAACTGAGGCCCAGAGAAGTGAAGTGACTTGGCCAGGGTCACACAGAGGACATGTATCAAGACTAGGATTAGAACCCACATCCTTCTGACTCCCAGACCCGAACTCTATCCACTAAGCCCCACTGTTTCTCTCCTTCTTTCGCCAATGAAGAGCGAGATTCCTCCACCACCCCCTCCAGTAATAATAATAACAATAATGATGATAATAATGATGATAGGTTTTAGGCACTTACTACGTGCCAGGCACCGTACTAAGCATAGGGGAGTATACAAACAAAGTCTCTGTCCCACCTGGTGGTCACAGCCTCAATCCCCATTTTACAAATTAGGTTACCGAGGCCCAGAGAATGATAATACTAAAACCTGTGGTGTTTGTTAAGCACTTCCTATGTGCTAGGCACTGTACTAAGCAGCTGGGGTTGATACAAGCAAATCGGACTGGACGCGGTCCCTGTCCCACATGGGGCTCACAGTCTTGATACCTATATTACAGACGAGTTCACTGAGGCTCAGAGAAGTGAAGTGACTTGCCCTAGGTCGCACAGCAGATGAGTGGCAGATCCGGGATTAGAACCTGGGCCTGTGCTCTATCCACTATGCCACGCTGCTACATAGAGGAGCATAAGGGAAAACTAAATATTTTCTCAGCCTAATCCCTTGGAGTCCATGGAAGAGGATGGAGATACATGCTGACCATTAGAATAATAATAATGATGGTATTTGTTGAGCTCTTACTATGTGTCAAGCACTGTTCTAGACGCTGGGATAGATACAAGGAAATCAGTTTGTCCCACGTGGGGCTCACAGTCTTAATCCCGATTTTAGAGATGAGGTAACTGAGGCACAGAGAAGTTAAGAGACTTGCTCAAAGTCACACATCTGATTAATGGCAGATCCGGGTTTAGAACCCCCAAACCTGTGCTCTTTCCACTAAGACACGCTGCTTCTCTATACCTATGGTATCTGTTAAGCGCTTACTATTTGCCAAGCACTGTTTTAAAGGCTGGGGTAGGTTCAAGGTCATCAGGTTGTCACACGTGGGGATAACAGTCTTAATCCCCATTTTACAGGCGAGATAGCTGAGGCACAGAAAAACTAAGTGGTTTGCCAAAGGTCATACAGCTGATAAATGGCGGAGTTGGGATTAGAACCCACGATAAGGACTGAACTCCTTATCTTCCTTCCCAAACCCTGATCTCTTCCTGACTTCGTCGTCACTGTAGACGGCACTTCCATCCTTCCCGTCTCACAAGCCCGCAACCTTGGTGTCATCCTCGACTACGCTCTCTCGTTCACCCCTCACATCCAGTTCGTCACCAAAATCAGCAGGTCTCACCTCCGCAACATCGCCAAGATCCACCCTTTCCTCTCCAGCCAAACCATGACCTTGCTGGTTCAATCTCTCATCCTATCCCGACTGGATTACTGCATCAGCCTCCTCTTTGATCTCCCATCCTCCTGTCTCTCCCCAATTCAGTCTATACTTCACGCTGCTGCCCGGATCATCTTTGTGCAGAAACGTTCTGGGCGTGTTACTCCCCTCCTCAAAAATCTCCACTGGCTACCAATCTACCTATGCATCAAGCAAAAACTCCTCACTCTCGGCTTCAAGGCTCTCCATCACCTCGTCCCCTCCTACCTCACCTCCCTTCTCTCCTTCTACAGCCCAGCCTGCACTCTCCGCTCCTCTGCCGCTAACCTCCTCAATGTACCTCGGTCTCGCCTGTCCCACCATCGACCCCCGGCCCACGTCCTCCCCCTGGCCTGGAATGCCGTCCCTCCGCACATCCTCCAAGCTAACTCTCTTCCGCCCTTCAAAGCCCTAGTGAGAGCTCACTTCCTCCAGGAGGCCTTCCCAGACTGAGCCCCCTTTTTCATCTCCTCCTCCCCATCCCCCCCGTCCTACCTCCTTCTCCTCCCCACAGCATCTGTATATATGTTTGTACAGATGTATTACTCTATTCATTTTACTGGTACATATTTACCATTCTATTTATTTTGTTAATGATGTGCATCTAGCTTTATTTCTATTTATTCTGATGAACTGACACCTGTCCAGATGTTTTGTTTCGTTGTCTGTCTCCCCCCTTCTAGACTGTGAGCCCGTTGTTGGGTTGGGACCATCAATATGAGTTGCCAACGTTTACTTCCCAAGCGCTTAGTACAGTGCTCTGCACACAGTAAGCGCTCAATAAATACTATTGAATCCATGAATAAATGTCCGATCTCTGACCCCCGCCCCCCGACCAAGCCCGGGCTCTTTCCTCTAAGCCAAGCTTCTTAGCTCACCCACCTCACCTCAACAAGACTGTCAGCCCGTTGAGGGCAGAGACTTTGCCTTCTTCAGGTCATCTACCCCTTCCTCAGCCACCTTGCTTTGGGCACTCCAAAATCACTTTCTGTTCACCAGCCCGAGGGCCTGAAGAGTGTAAGGGATAATTTCCATATCCGATGACAAACGACGAGAAAATTTGTATATTTGATATCCTATGTGAGAGCCTCATCACGTTTGCACCCACATTCTCCTGTAGTCCTTTTGAACACCACCATTTCCATATGTGATTGTATTGGCCATCTCTTCCTCCTGTCAGCAAATTAATAAATGGCACTGTTAAGCGCTCGCTAGGGGTCGAGCACTGTCCTAAACGCTAGGATTGGTAGAAGTAACTCAAGTTGGACACAGTCCCTCTCCCACAATATTAATGATAATGGTATTTGTTAAGCACTTACTAAGTGCAAAACCCTGTTCTAAAAGCTGGGGTAGAGATGAGGTAACTGAGCCCCAGGTCACATGACAGACAAATGACAGAGCCGGGATTAGAACCCAGGTCCTCTGACCCCAAAGCCTGGACTCTTTCTACAAGTCCACACTGCTTCACACTGCTCACTGCATGTCTGCCATCGCCTTTAGAGTGGAAGCTCCTTGAAAGCAAGGATCAAGTTTTCTACCTGTATTCTACTCTCCCAAATGCTCAGTATAGTGCTCTGTACCCACTAGGTGTTCAATTAAAACTACTAGAGTGTAGGTCCGGGATCTGATCTTCTACCTCTATTCTACTCTCCCAAGTGCATGGAAGAGTGCTCTGGACACAATTAGTGCTCATCCTATTAAAGTGTAAGCTTCTTGAGGGTAATGAGCCATTCATTCATTCATTCATCCAATCGTATTTATTGAGCGATTACTGTGTGCAGAACGCTGTACTAAGTGCTTGGAAAATACAGTTCAGCAATAAAGAGAGGCAATCCCTGCTCACACTGGGCTTACAGTTTAGAAGCGGGGAGACAGACATCAAAACAAGTAAACAGGCATCAATAATATCAATATAAATAAATAGGATTATAGATCTATACACATCAAAACAAGTAAACAAGGATTAATGTAAATAAATAGAATTATAGATATGAACATATGTACCCAAGTGCTGTGGGGCCGGGAGAGGTAGAGCAAAGGGAGAGAGGTGGGGTGATGGGAAGGGGAGGGGGAGCTGAGGAAAAGGGGGGCCCGATCTTCTACCTTTATTAGACCCTTCCAAATACTTAGTACAGCCTAGCTGCAAGAGCACGGGCTTGGGAATCAGATGTCGTGGGTTCTAATCCCAACTCCACCATTTGTCTGTTGTGCGACCTTCGGCAAGCCACTTCACTTCTCTGTGTCTCAGTTACCTGATCTGTAAAATGCTATTGATGCCTGTCTACTCGTTTTGTTTTGCTGTTTGTCTCCCCCTTCTAGACTGTGAGCTCATTGCTGGGTAAGGATTATCTCTATCTGTTGCCGAACTGTACTTTCCAAGAGATTAATTCAGTGCTCTGCATACAGTAAGAGCTCAATAAATGTGATTTAATGAACGAAATGAATGAATAAAATGGAGATTGAGACTGTGAGCCCCACGTGGGACAGGGACCTTGTTCAACCTGATTGCCTTGTATCTACCCCAGTGCTAAGAACAGTGCTTGGCATATAAAGAAGCAGCACGGCTCAGTGGAAGTAGCATGGGCTCGGGAGTCAAAGGTTATGGGTTCAAATCCTGGCTCCGCCAATTGTCAGCTGTGTGACTTTGGGCAAGTCACTTAACTTCTCTGTGTCTCATTTACCTCATCTGTAAAATGGGGATAAGACTGTGAGTCCCACGTTGGACAACCTGATCACCTTGTAACCTCCCCAGCGCTTAGAACAATTCTTTGCACATAGTAAGCACTTAATAAATGCTGTTATTATTGTTATTGTAGAGAAGCAGCGTGGCTCATTAGGAAGCCCGGGCTTGGGATATAGAGGTTATGGGTTCTAGTCCCACTTCTTCTACTGTCAGCTGTGTGACTTTGGGCAAGTCACTTAACTTCTCTGGGCCTCAGTTGCACCATCTCTAAAATAGGGATTAAGACTGTAAGCCCCATGTGGGACAAGTTGATTATCTTGTATCCCCCCAGTGCTTAGAACAGTGCTTGACAAATGCCATTATTGTTATCATTGATATTATTATCATTATTATTATAGTAAGCTCTAAACAAATACCATAATAAGTAGTAGTAGTTGTAGTAGCACAATCCTCTGTATATAGTAGGTGCTCAATAAATGCCATTGATTACTTGACCCTGGGTCTTGTTTCTATTTACTCTCCCAAGCATTTAGTGCAGTGCTTAGCACTCAAAAAGCACTCAATAAACACTATTGGTCATTGATTGATTTATTGATTGATTGACTAAGTGACATATTGATCGATGCCAAGAAGCCCTGTCCACGAGAAACAGGGCATGGGTAGAGCATACCGAGACTACAGCACTGAGCCCATTACAGGTTCGAAGTGAATATTGCCTGCCGCAGTGAGAATAATAATTATGGCATTTGTTAAGCACGTACTATGTGCCAAGCACTGTTCTAAGCGCTGGAAGCAGCATGGCCTAATGGATAGAGTACAGGCTTGGGAGTCAGAATGACCTGGTTTCGAATCCCAGCTCCACTCCTTGTCTGCTGTGTAAGCCCCTTTAGACTGTAAACTCGTTGAGGGCGGAGAATATAGCTGCAAACTCTATTATACTCTACACTCCTAAGCGTTTAGCACAGTGCTCTGCACATAGGAAGCGCTCAATAATTACTATTTACTGATTGACTGGTATAGCCGAAGAGGCAAATCAACGTGTACAAAAACGTCAAGGAAGGATGTGATTTCCAAAGAGCTGAGGAAGCTGATTTTTATTAATAATAACTTAATAGATGTGTTTTATTATTAATATCAGTTCATAATAAATAATCTCATAACAATAATAATAGTAGTGGTATTTGTTAAGCACTTACTCTGTGCCAATCACTCTACTAAACATTGAGAGAAATATAAGATAATCAAGCTGGGCACAGTTCCTGTTTTACATAGGGTTTACAGGTTAAGTAGGAGGGATAATCCTTCAATCAATCCGTCAATCATATTTATTGAGCACTTCCTCTGTGCAGAGCACTGTACTAAGCGCTTGAGAGAGTACAATATAAAAGAGTTGTCAGAAACATTCTCGGCCCACAATGAGTTTATAGTCTAGGGGAATGAATCAATCAATGGTATTTATTGAGTGCTTACTGTGTGCAGACATTATACTAAGCGCTTGGGAGAATGCAATATAACAGAGTTGGCAGACATATTCCCTGACCACAAAAAGCTCACAGTCCAGAGGGGAGAACAGGCATCGAATCCCCATTTTAAAGATGAGGAAAATGAGGCCCTGAGCAGTGAAGTGACTTGCCCAAGGTCATGCAACAGAAAGAGCTGGGATTGGAACCCAGAGCCCTGTACTAAGCGCTTTCCTTCCTGATGAACTTTCCCAAGTGCTTTATATAGTGCATTGTCAACAATGGGCACCTAATAAATACTTTTAATACTACTGAAGGGAACTGGACTCAGTGAATTCAATTTCAAACCTTTCCTAAAAAAACCCCATCTCCTCCGAGAAGACTTCTCAGACTAATTCCCAACCTTTCTTTCCAATACGTCTTTGCACTTTTGTACTTTTTTCCTTTCCTCAGCATATATGCCTATGCAATTTTTATAACGCTGTTTTTTATGGACCCAGCACCGTGAAGTGCTGAGATGGATACAAGATAAACTGATTGGACACAGTCCTTGGACTAATATTCTAAGAGAGAGGGAAAACGGGTATTGTATCCCCATTTTACCAATGAGAAAACTGAGGCACAGAGAAGTTAAGGGGCTTTCCAAAAGCCACACAGCCAAAAATAGCAGTGCCAGTTCTCGAACCCATATCTCATGTCTTTCAGTCCTGAACTAGGCTAGGATTGGTAAAGTCACATCTGACAGTATCACAAAGGATAATCAGTCAAACAAGCAATCAACGGAATGTATTGAGTGCTTACTGTGTGCAGAGCAGTGGACTAAACACTTGGGAGACTACAGCAAAACAAAGTTGGTAGTCACTGTTAAGCACTTACTATTTACCAGACACTGTACTAAGCACTGGGGTAGATACAGGCTAATCAGGTTGAGCCCGGTCTTAATCTCCATTTCATAGATGAGGAGACTGAGACACAGAGCTGTGCCTTGCCCAAAGTCACACAACAGACAAGAGGGGGAGGTGGAATTAGAACCCAGGTCTTTCCGACTGTCAGGCCCAGGCTGTAGTCACTAGGTCATGCTGTTTCTCAAGTTCCTCCTCTACCTCTCAGTCGGGGTGTGAGCTGGGGGATCCCCTCTAAGAGAAAATATAATCCCTCCTGCTAGCCCACGGGTGCTGACAGGGTCCAGCGATCTGAGGAATTTAGAGGAGCAGACAGGAAGCAGGCCCAAGAGGGAATCAGGATAAAGTCCAGCATTCTTTCACATCCGCTGTTCATTTCCCCCGCCTCTCCCTCCTCACTGTGTGAGAACCGGGCCTCCACGTGACTTGATTTCCCTCTAGGGACCAGAACTAAACTTTTCAGGTAGCTTTTGTCTTTTTTTGTATTATTTTCCCTCAGCCCTGAGCAGCCTCCGCCGAATGCTCCATCAAAATGGTAGGCCCCTGAGACCTCGTTAGGAAGTCCACCCTCTTGCGTCTTATTAATAACTTCCTGAAGCGCTCCACGCGTCGCACTTTTAACGAGTCCACAAGAGACTCCCTGCAATGGGCAACGCTTGGTTGCTAATTTCCACCGAGCTCTTTTTAGCCTGGGAGAGCCAAGTTTCAGAGCAGTAAATAATGCTTCTGGTGGCTCTTGGGTTGCTGGGTTGGAGGGAGGGAGGAAGGGTCCCCGGTAGGGTCGAGGTGGGGGCAGAAGATACTGACACCCTCTCCCCTCCCGTCTCTGCTGTGTCCTAAGAGTGACCCGAGGCACAGTCCCAGCGGAGAGGAGGCCGAGGATGGAGTCGGCTGGGGAAATCAGCCAGCTTCATTCCTGATTGAAGCGAAGTCCTCCCGACTCTCAGCTCCCAGGCAAGCCTCTTCGGACAGTTTTCCTCAGCTGACTAGTTGGATTCTTGCCTAGGCCTCGAGGCTTCGTTAAAATGTTGTGGACGAGGTTACTGAAAACACACACATGCACACATATACATACATTTACATTTATAGCCATATGTGCATAGCCCCATACTAACACACACATACATAAACATGCTCACACACATACATGTTTGTGTTGTACCTATATGCATATGCATGTTTGCAGCCATACATATGTGGAAACAATAACGATAATAATGATGATAATGGTATTTATTAAGCACTTATTACGTGCCAAGCATTGTTCTAAAAGCTGGAGTAGATACCAGGTAATCAGATTGCTCACGTGTGGCTCATAGTCTCAATTTTATGGATGAGGGAACTGAGGCACAGAGAAGTGAAGTGACTTGTAAACACATCCACAAGCACACATATGTATACACTATACACATTATAAATATATATATATATTTTTATACATGATATGCATATATCATGATGCTATTGATGCCTGTTTACTTGTTTTGATGTCTGTCTCCCCCCTTCTAGACTGTGAGTCTGTTGTTGGGTAGGGATTGTCGTGGTTTAGTGGAAAGAGCTGGGGCTTGGGAGCCAGAAGTCGTGGGTTCTAATCCCAACTCTGTCACTTGTCTGCTGTGTGACCTTGGGCAAGTCACTTAACTTCTCTGTGCCTCAGTCACATCATATGTAAAATGGGGATGAAGACTGTGAGCCTTACATGGGACAACCTGATTACCTTGTAACTACCCCAGCGCTTAAAACAGTGCTTGGCACGTAGTAAGCTCTTAACAAATACCAACATTATTATTATTATTATTGTCTCTGTTGCTGAATTGTCCTCTCCCAAGCAATTAGTACAGTGCTCTCCACACAGTAAGTTCTCATTAAATCCGATTGAATGAAATAAAATTGAATGAAATATAATTGAATAGCATATTTATATATGTTATATATATACTTTATATATATATACATGTTGAGAACAAAATATATATATATATGCTTGCATATATATGCATATGTGCAAACATACACCCACAAGTATTTGGGCATACATGCATGTGTATATGTACCTAGATATGCATGCACACTCACAAGTCATGTGACGGCATTCACACATATGCATGAACACATATGCAGATGTATAAGCACATTCTTATGCGGGGGAAGCAGCCGTGGCTTGGTGGAATGAGCCCGATCTTGGGAGTCAGAGGTCATGGGTTCTAATCCCGGATCTTCCACTTGTCAGCTGTTTGACTTTGAGCAAGTCACTTAATTTCTCCGTGCCTCAGTTCCCTCATCTGTAAAATGGAGATGAAGACCGTGAGCCCCACGTGGGACAACCTGATTACCTTGTATCTCCCCCAGCACTTAGGACAGTGCTCGGCACATAGTAAACACTTAACATATACCATCGTTATTATCATTATTACCTACACTCTCACACATACTTATGCATACATACATGCACACTAGGGTGGCCATTCACCAAACATCTGTACAGTACAAATTTGGTTTACAGCTGGTTTTTCCCCTATCCGATCAATGATTCGGCATTGTTTATGCAGAGACGACTGTGTCCTTAGTACTGAGCTAAGCATTGAGCTTTGTACTGTACGAACCATTCAGCTGGAAGTACTAAGTACTGAGAAGAGTTCAAGAGGAGCAAGAAACACACTGCCTTGCCCTCAAGGAGCTTACAGTATAATGGGAGGAGATATCAAAAATATTTAAAAGAATAAAAGCCGAAGGAAAAATGAGGATTTAACAGGAAATGAGTCGGGATGAAATGGTTGAATAAAAAATTGAGTAAGTGTAGGTATGTATAAGGATAAATATAACAATCAATGAAAATATACATGCATATGTATCAATCAGTTGACAGTATTTATAGAATTTCTTCTCTGCACAGAACACTGTACTAAAGGCTTGGGAGAGTCTCCTCCTCTGGAATGTTAAATTCACTGTGGGCCGTATGTGGGATATGAGCTATTCCAACCAGATTAACCTGTATCTACCCCCAGCACTTAGTACAGTGCCTGGTACATAGGAAGCACTCAGCAAATACTATTTAGGAAAAACAAAAGCATGGAATCAGGATTTCAACCTTCCCTAATTGTGGCAAATATTCCCCACAATCCTCCAGGGAAACAGGCTTCCTGTGTTAGCCATTTTTGTGCTATTTGGAGCTACAAAAACACAATACACAATCGATCACTTGATGGCATTTATTGAGCACTTACCGAGTGCTAACACTATACTCAGTATTTTATTATTATTATTATTATTATTATTATTATTATTATTATTTTATCATTATGATATTGGTACTAAGCAGAGGTGTAGATACAACTAAATCAGGTGGACTCATTCCCTGCCCCACACTGGCCTCACAGTCTATTACATTTTCTGCTTATTATGGTATTTGGTAAACACCTACCACGTGCCAGGCACTGTACTGAACTCTGGGGTAGATGCAAGATAATCGGATCGGAAACAGACCATGTCCTACATGGAGCTCACGGTTTTAATCCCCATTTTACAGATAGGTTAACTGAGGCACAGATAAGTTAACTGGCTTCACTGTGTAGATGATAGGGAGAACAGGGATGGGAACAGAGAAGCAGCGTGGTTTAGTGGAAGAAACACAGGCTTTGGAGTCAGAGGTCACGGGTTAAAATCCCTGCTCTGCCATTTGTCAGCTGTGTGACATTGGGTAAGTCACTTCACTTCTCTGTGCCTCAGTTACCTCATCTGGAAAATGGGGAATAAAACTGTGATCTCCGTGTGGGACAACCCGATCACCTTGTAACCTCCCCAGTGCTTAGAACAGTGCTTTGCACATAGTAGGCGCTTAATAAATGCCATTATTATTAATCCCCATTTTACAAGGAGGCTGAGGCAGAGAAAAGTCAAACGACTTGCCCAAGGTCACACAGCAGACAAGCGGAGGACCCGGGATTAGAATTCAGGTCCTCTGACTCCCAGACCTATGCTCTTTCCACTAGGCCAGGCTGCTTTAAATCCTTGAAGCACATATGACAGTAGCGCTCATTACAGTGCTCTGCACACAGCAAGTGCTAAATAATACAATTGAATGAATAGTAGGTCATACGTTTCCTTCCCTCGAGAAACAGTATAATGGAGATCCATGAGATCAATCTGTCACTGGCAGTTATTGAGCCCCTACTAGGTGGTAGGTATTGTACTAAATGCTTGGAAGAATACAAGACACTTGTCCCCGGCCCTCAAGAAGTTTACAGGCCAAAGGAGATAACGTGCAATCAATTTTGCTCTTTTCATTCTATCCCAGACCTACTGAGTGCTAGACACTGCACCAAATGCTGGGGAGGGTACATAAAAGAGTAGCAAAACACATAATAATAATGATAATAATAATGATGATGATGATAATAATAATAATAATAATAATAATAATAATAATAATTGGTAAGTGCTCACTATATGCCAAGCACTGTTCCAAATGCTGGGGAAAATACATGGTAATCAGGTTGCCTCACGTGGGATTCACAGTCTTCATCCCCATTTTCCAGATGAGGCAGCTGAGGCACGGAGAAGTGAAGTGGCTAGTATTCCATTCTCACACATAATCATAATATCATTATTAACAGTATTAGTATTAATATCATCATCAGCATCAACACTATGGCATTCATTAAGTGCTTACTCTGTGTCAAGCACTATACTAAGCACTGTGGTAGACACACAATAAACATGTCAGACACAGTCCCTGCCCCAAATGGGGCTCAGTTCGAAGTAAAAGGGGCAACATGATTTGAATCTCCATTTTATAGAACAAGAAACAGAAGCACAGATAAGTGAAGTGACGAGCCCAAGGTCACACAGCAGGCAGGTGGCAGAGCTGAGAGTAGAATCCAGGTCCCCTGATTTCCAGGCCCGTGCTCTATCCACTTGGCCACACTGTTTCTCTAAACCTGTCTATGCATTTATGTATAACTATCAATCAAGCTGGCAAGCAATCATATTTACTGAGCACTGACTGTGCAGAGCACTGTACAAAGCACCTGGGAGAGTACAATAAGCTTGCAGACAACAGGGAAAGACAGACATTCAAATAAAGCATAGATTCAGTGTTCCTTTAATCCTTTATTCTGGGTCCACCAGTTGTCAGCCCCTTTTGATCTGTTTCACTGACTACAGTACTTGTTAAAGAGCGTACTATATGCCAAACACTGTACTAAACACTGGGGTAGACACAAAATAATCAGGTCCCACATGGGAATCACAGTCCAAGTAGCAGGGAGACAGGTATTGTACCCCCATTTTGCAGATGAAGGACCTGAGACATAGAGAGTTCATTTAACTCATATTCGCTGAACACTTATCATGTGCAGAACACTGAACTAAGTGCTTGAGAGAGTCCGATGTAACAATAAACAGACAAGTTCTTTGCCCACAACGAGCTTACAGTGTAGAGCTACACTCTTGAACTGCAGTCTGGAGACGTGAAGTGACTTGCCCAAGGTCACACAGCAAGTGGGGGGCGGAGCCAGGATCAGAAACCACTGCGAGCTCGTTGTGGGCGGGGAAAAGGTCTGCTTATAGTTATATTGTACTCTCCCTGGTGCTTAGTACAGTACCTTGCATGCAGTGCTCTGCACACAGTAAGCACTCAATAAATACAATTGAATGGAAGAAGGAATAAAAGGAAGTGCTCAATAAATGAACTGACTGAATGATTCATAGTGAAGTCCTCTGACGTCCAGCTCCGTGAGCTTTTCACTTGGCCACGCTGCTTCCGAGGAGTGTAAGCCCCCCGTGAATAGGGAATGAGTCTTCTCTTGCGTTTTATCGAGCGCTCAGTCCAGCGCACCTACTCCCGGGGGAGTCCATTCCATAGCGGTCCTATGGGTGCCAAAGAGATCCCAGGGGGCCTAACTTCTGTCTCAGCAACTTGACCTCCTCATTCTTCAGACTGTCGATGAAGGGGTTGAGGACGCCAAAAAGCATGCCCAGGAGCCTTTTGCTTCCTGGAGAGTGGCCGCAAGATGGCCGGATGTAGGTGATGATGGCGGGGTCGTAGAAGAGGCCGACGGCCAGCAGGCAGGAGGTGCAGATGGACCAGGTCCGGCGCTTCCCCTAGGCCGAGAGGCTCTTCATGGTGGCGCCCACGACGCGTACGTAGGAGCCTAAAGTGACAGAGAAGGCGCCGATCCCGCCCACCACCAGAGCGGGACAGGCCCGTCACCGAAGGGACGTCGCAGTAGTACCGGTCCACCAGGTTGGAGAGGCAGAAGGTCATCGTGAAGGAGAAGGACACGTGCAGGGGAGAGTTGAGGAAGCGGGTCGGCCAGGCCCCTGCCGCCAGCGCGACGCACACGCTCCAGTCCATGAGAACAGCGTAGTGGAGAGGGCGGATGACGGCCAGGCGATGCTCAGAGGCCGTGACCGCCAGGAAAAAGACGTCCTTACCCTTCGGAGCCACCAGGAAATAGAGTTGAAGGGCGCACCTGGCCAACGATATCGCCGGTCTCCGGTGGCGAGGCCCCGCAGTATCTTGGGCACCGCGGCCATGGGGCAGAAGACGTCCAGCAACGACAGGGTGTTGAGGAGGAAGTACATGAGCGTGTGGAGACGGTGGTCGCCGCGGAGGGCGAGGAGGAGGGCACCGTTGGCCAGGAGCGTGGCCGTGTAGACGGCACCAAAGGCCGCGAATCGCACCTCCGGCAGGTCTGACAGTCCCTTCAGGAGGAAGCCGATCACCCCGGTCCCGTTTTCCTCTGCCATCCGCGGGCGGTTCACTCGATCCGACCTTGGGCAGGAAGGACCTGGGTGCTAATCTCGCTCTTCTGCTGGGTGACGGCGGGCGAGTTCCTCCACTTCTCTGGGCTTCGGTTTCCTCATCTGTAAAATGGAGATTGGGAGTGTGTCCTGTCTTATTATGTTGAACCTAACCCAGAGCTTAGTACAGTGCCCGGTACACGGTAAGTGCTCAATAAATACCCTAAAGAAAAAAAAATATCCGTGGAGTGGGACAGGTCTGGGACTGGAAGTCAGATGACCTGGGTTCATACATTCATTCATTCAATCGTATTTATTGAGTGCTTAATGTGTGCAGAGCACTGTACTAAGCGATTAGGAAGTACAAGTTGGCAACATATAGAGACGGTCCCTACCCAACAGCGGGCTCACAGTTTAGAAGGGGGAGACAGACGACAAAATAAAACACATTAACAAAATAAAGTAAATAGAATAAATATGTACAAGTAAAATAAATAAGTAGAGTGATAAGTATGTACAAACATATATACATATATACAGGTGCTACGGGGATGGGAAGGAGGTAAGGCGGGGGGTGGGGAAGGGGAGGACGGGGAAAGTAAGGAGGGGGCTCAGTCTGGGAAGGCATCCTGGAGGAGGTGAGCTCTCAGTAGGACTTCGAAGGGAGGAAGAGAGCTAGCTTGGCGGCTGTGCGGAGGGAGGGCATTCCAGATCTGGGAGAGGACGTGGGTCGGGGGTCGACGGCGGGACAGGCTAGAACGAGGCACAATGAGGAGGTGAGCGGCAGAGGAGCGGAGGGTGCCGGCTGGGCTGTAGAAGGAAAGAAGTGAGGTGAGGTAGGAGGGGGCGAGGTGATGGAGAGCCTTGAAGCCGAGAATGAGGAGTTTTTGCCTGATGGATAGGTTGGCTGGTAGCCACTGGAGTTTTTTGAGGAGGGGAGTAACATGCCCAGACCGTTTCTGCACAAAGATGATACGGGCAGCAGCATGAAGTATAGACCGAAGTGGGAAGAGACAGGACGATGGGAGATCAGAGAATAGGCTGATGCAGTAATCCAGTAGGGATAGGATGAGAGATTGAACCAGGAGTGTAGCGGTTTGGATGGAGAGGAAAGGGCGTATCTTGGCGATGTTGTGGAGGTGAGACTGGCAAGTTTTGATGACGGATTGGATGTGAGCGGTGAACGAGAGAACAGAGTCGAGGATGACACCAGGTTTGTGGGCTTGTGAGACGGTAAGGATGGTAGTGCAGTCTACAGTGATGGGAACATCAGGGAGAGGGCAGGGCTTGGGAGGGAAGATAAGGAGTTCAGTCTTGGACATATTGAGTTTTAGATGGCGGGCAGACATCCAGATGGAGATGT
Organism: Tachyglossus aculeatus; assembly: GCF_015852505.1. Classification (NCBI taxonomy): domain Eukaryota; kingdom Metazoa; phylum Chordata; class Mammalia; order Monotremata; family Tachyglossidae; genus Tachyglossus; species Tachyglossus aculeatus. The sequence goes on along the minus strand of NW_024044838.1, from coordinate 3,945,006 downwards.
CCTAAAGGCAGGAAGAGACACGAGCCTGAAGGGAGGGAGAGAGAGCAGGGGCAGAGATGTAGATTTGGGTGTCATCAGCGTAGAGATGATAGTTGAAGCCGTTAGAGCAAATGAGTTCACTGAGGGAGTGAGTGTAGATAGAGAACTGAAGGGGACCAAGAACTGACCCTTGAGAAAACCCTACAGTAAGGAGACGGGAGGGGGAGGAGGATCCCAAAAAGGAGACTGAGAATGAACGGACGGAGAGATAAGAGGAGAACCAGGAGAGGACGGTGTCTGAGAAGCCAAGGTTGGATAGCGTGTTGAGGAGATTGGGGTGGTCCACAGTGTCGAAGGCAGCTGGAAGGTCGAGGAGGATTAGGATAGAGTCTGTGCGGTTGGATTAGGCACGAAGGAGGTCATTGATGACCTTTGAGAGGGCAGTTTCGGTGGAATGTAGGGGACGGAAGCCAGGTTGGAGGGGATCGAGGAGAGAGTTGACGTTGAGGAATTTGAGGCAGCCGGTGTAGGCGACTCGTTCAAGAAGTTTGGAAACGAATGGTAGGAGAGAGATAGGGCGATAACTAGAAGGGTACGTGGGATCAAGAGAGTGTTTTTTAGAATGGGGGAGACGTGGGCATGTTTGAAGGCGGAGGGGAAGGAACCAGTAGAGAGTGAGTGGTTGAAGATTGATGTTATGGAAGGGAGGAGGGAAGGGACGAGAGATTTCATAAGATGAGAGGGAATGGGGTCAGAAACACAGGTAGCCAGAGTGGCACTTGATGGGGGGAAGAGATCTCATCTGAGGATACTGCTGGGCAGGAGGGGAGAGTAGCGGAGAGGGTTGAGACCAGGGGGTTGGAGAAGTGAAAGGAGTGACTTTGGGGAGTTCAGAACTGATGGAGTTAATTTTACTAATGAAGTAGGAGGCCAGATCGTTGGGGGTGAGGGAAGGAGGTGGGGGAGGAACAGGGGGCCTGAGAAGGGAGTTAAATATACGGAAAAGCTGACGGGGATAATGGGCATGGGTGTCAATAAGGGAGGAGAAATAGTTTTGTCTGGCAGAGGAGAGGGAAGAGTTAAGCAGGAAAAGATAAACTTGAAGTGTACGAGGTTGGCCTGGTGTTTAGACTTTCGCCAGCAGCATTCAACAGCTTGAGCATGAGCAAAGCAGGCGTACAGTGGCAGTGATCCAGGGCTGTGGCTTAGTGGTACGAGAACGGCGAAGGGAAAGGAGAGCGAGAGAGTCGAGCTGAGTAGAGAGGGTAGAGTTGAGAGCAGTAATCTGATCATCAAGATTAGCTAGAGAGGAAAGGGAGGCGAGGGGGTGTGTGAGGCGCTCAGAAAGATGGATGGGGTCGGGAGAGCGGAGGTCTCTGTGAGGTAGCAATGTAGATTTACTGGGGACAGGAGAATGAGTGAGAAGGCAGGTGAGAAGTTTATGATCAGAGAGAGGGATTTCAGAGTTGGTGAGTGTGGAGATAGTCCAGCGGTAGGAGATGATGTCGAGGATGGTGGAGGATGTGGCCATGTTGGTGAGTGGGCGAGGTGGGGTGGAGCAGGATGTTGGCAGCGTCAAGGAGAGATAGAAGGCCGGCGGCAGAGGGTTCACCATCCATGTGGATGTTGAAGTCTCCGAGAATCAGAGTGGGCATGGAAAAGGAGAGAAGGAGGGTTAGAAAGAGGTCACAATCGTTAAAGTTGGAGGTGGGGCCGGTTGGGGGGGGCGGTAGATGACGGCTACAAGAATCTGGAGAGGGTGGTAGAGGCGAATAATGTGGGCTTCAAAGGCAGGGAAGGAAAGGGAAGGGGAAGGAGGTATAGTGCGAAAGCGACATTGGGGGGCGAGAAGGAAACCGACACCTCCTCCTTTTCCTGTGAGTCTGGGGGAGTGGAAGAAGAACAGCCCTCCACTGGAGAGAGCAGCAGAAGAGACCGTGTCGTCCGGAGACAGCTATGTTTCAGTTAGGGCGAGGAGGAGTGGAGAGCTGGAAAGGAACTGGTCCAGCATGAAAGGGAGCTTACCTATAATGGAGCGGGGGTTCCAAAGGCCACACTTGGCAGAGCTGTGTAGGGAGGGGAAGGAGGGGGAAGAGTGCGAGAGGTGGGGAAGGTTTGGATTAGGATGAGTTTGTGGGGGCCTGCGCTGGGAGAGTGGGAAGAGGGGTGGTGATGAGAAAGGAGAACTGGGATGGGGTGTGGGCAGGGAGGAGGAGGGGGGGCTGGTAGGGAGTAGTTGAGGGTTGGCGCTGGTACAGAAGGATCCTGGGTAGGAGTTGAGGGGTTGGGGTGGTGGGGGGAAAATGGAGGGAAAGAGCTGGGTGGGAGAGGGGAAGGGGAAGGTGAGGAATGGGAATGGCATTTGGGAGCAGGGGAATTGATAGTTCATGGTGAGGTCAGTAAGGTAAATGATGGCAGAGCTAGAGATTAACAATTAAAATGCAGTAACAATAATGTAGTAGCAATGATATGAGTAGGTGATATTTCAGAGAGGGTAGTTAACAATTAAAATGCGATGAAAATAATAAAATAGGGAGATGATAGTATCACAGAGAGTAGATAACAACTACTACATGATGGGAAAAAATAAGCAGATGATGACATAGCAGACAGCAGTTAACAATTAACATACGATGGCAGTAAAATAAGCAGGTGATGACATCATTGAGAGACGTTAGCAATTAACATTCGATGAGAATAATAAAATAATCAGACGATGACATCACAGAGAGCAGTTAACAATTAGCATGCAGCAGCGACCATAAGATGGGCAGATGATGTTCAAAGCAGAAGGATGAATTGTCCATAGGTCAGTCAAATCAGATAAAAGAGGTTAATGACACGCAGAGTCCAGGGGCTCTTGGCAAAATTGTCTCGGAGGTGGAGGAGGATGGAGTACTGTGGATGGCAGCTCTGGAGTAGGGCGGAACTGTTAGGAGCGGAGATGCCTTGGGAGAGGAGTTAACAGCCAAATAGCATGGGAGGGCTGATTAGGTGCGAATGAGGTTGTCGTTAAAGTAACTTGGTAATAACAAGGGACTTTTTCCCGGGGCAGGGGAGGCGGGGGTGGGTGGAGATCAGTCAGGTCCTGACCGGGAAGGGGGGAGTGGGGGGCTCTTCAAAGACGGTCGCTGAAGGGTTGGGGGGATGGAAGCAGTGGGACCCAATGAATCACGGACAAGCAAGGGGATACAATAACCCATGAACAAGCAGGGGGACACAATGTGTCACGATCCAGCAGGGGGATGCAATGTCTCACGATTCCAGTTGGCTACTTGGACAGAGTGGACGTGGCTTCGAGGCGTAAGTGTAGCGATGGTGGGGTGGGTGGGGGCCCAATCACAGGGTCGGGCGGGAATGCAGATGACCGGGTGCGAGATGGCCAGGAACCCGGCCGCGGGGCATAAGCTCCCGATAGCAGGCTGCTCGAGGATGGACGGACGGGCTGACGGAGGGAGGGAGGGTGGGGGAGTCCCGACCCTCGCGGTGGTTTCCGGAGGACAGGATCCTTCCGGAAGCAGCGGGGACACGCGGTTTGATGGCGGGTGGTCGGGCCTCTAGGGAACGGAATCCCGGGCTCCTATGGCCCTCCACCCAGTCTTGGCCCTCCTCCTCCCCCTAGTGCTGACCCTCCTCCTCTATCCGCTCATGGCCCCACTCCTTTGTCCGACCCTGGCTCCCTTCCGCCTCCCTGGCCTGATCCTTCTCCTATGCCTGCTTGTGGTCTTCCTCTTCGGTCTCGTTCTGGCCCTCTTCCTCTAACCAGTCCTGGCCCTCATTCCCCATCCTATGCTGGCCCTACTCCTCCATCCTGTCCTATCCCTCCTCCTCTGCCGTGTCCTGGACCTTCTTCTCTTCCCAGTCGTGGATCTCCTCCTTTGCTCGGGCCCAGCCGTGCTCCTCCATGCGGTCCTGGTCTTCCTCCTATGTCTGGTCCTGGCCCTCTTCCTCCTCTCGGTCTTGGCCTTCCACCTCGGCCTAGTCCTGGCCATCCTTCTCCTATGCCTGCTCCTGGTCCCCCTCTTCGGCCCGGTTCTGGCCCTCCTCCTCCATCTTGTCCTGGCCCTACTCCTCTACCCGTCCTAGCCCGCCTCCTCCGCCGGGTCCCGGCTCTCCTCCTTTACTTGGTCCTGGCCCTTCTCCTCCTCCCGGTCTTGGTCCTTCTCCTTGGACACATCCTGTTCTTCCTCTTCCGCCCGGTCCTGGCCCTCCTCCTCCATCTTGTCCTGACCCTCCTCCTCTACCCCATCCTGGTCCTCTTCCTCCGCCCGTTTCTTGCCATTCTCCTCTACACTGTCCTGGCCCTACTCCTCCACTCCATCCTGGCCTTCCTTCTCTGTCCAGTCCTGCCACTCCTCCTTTACCTTATCCTGGTCCTCCTCCACCGCCCGATGCTGGCTTTCCTCCTATAACTGTCCTGGTCCTCCTTCTCCGCCAGGTTCTGGCCCCCTTCCCCTAACTGGTGCTGGCCCTCCTCCTCCTCTTTGTCCTGTCCTGGTCCTTCTCCTCCGCCCAGTCCTCTTCCTTCTCCTCCACTCGGTCCTGGCCCTCCTCCTCCACCTGGTCCTGGGCCTCTTCCTCTACTCGGACCTGGCGCTCCTCCTTCATCTGGTCCTAGCCCTCCTCCTCTATCCTAGCCCTCCTCCTCTACCCTGTCCTGGCCCTACTCCTCTACTCGGTTCTCGTTCTAGACAACGTACCCCTCCCCGTAATGTACAACCACTCCCATCATGCCCCGTGGCGATATCTGGCTGTGTCGAGAGGTGAGTGTAGTGGTAATGCCCCTGCCCCGACCTGCTCTTCCATGTTATGTTTCTTGGTATGCGTCTCTAGACTGCTGTCTCATCACTCTGGGCGAGCGGGCCATTTTCCCAGGGTGTCTATCTGATTGGGAACAGTTCCCGCTTCGCACCCTTTACTATTAGTGTAGTTTTGCGATGGGTTGCTTAGGCGAAGCCCCCTCGTACAGGTTAGCCCTCTCTGTGTTCCCAGGATGTTGCTATAAAAAACTGATAGCACGTTCATAGTCTGCGGCGGCTATATAAACCCCGCCCATAACGTTGGGGGGTTGTGGTGTGCTATTCGGGGCCCTGCAGCCAGCCAGGGCCTGTCTGTGAGTATACCTCCCCACAATAAACCTCTATAACTCGGCAAACTGGCGTGGTCTGCCTCCTTCTTCGGAATTCCTGGGCTGTCCCGTTACGCAGGGACGACATCGGGCGGGATGTTCCAGAACAATTAGCGTAGTAGCAGGATTCCGAGGAATCAGGTATGAGGAAGTGGACAGTGGCGGGGGAAATCCCGGGGTGACCCTGGAAACGGGGGGCAGCGGCGGTAGCCTGGCCCCTCCTGTGGGCTGCCCTCTTGACGACCGAAGCACAGTTAAGGGTGGAAGCCCTTCTCCGGAGTCAGGAGGATGAATTAGCCCGGGAATGGGTTGCCAGGACCTCCACTACACTATTGGCCTCTGGGCTATCGGACCGCCTGGAAGAGCAGAGGAAGGAGACAGAAGTTAGAGGACAGAGGTTGGGGCATTTTGCCGGCCGCTTTGTGATACTAGGGGGGCGACGAAGGCCCCGGCAACAATTGCGCACCATTATCTCCCGATCGGAGTGAAACGCGGAAACATGGAGCCCCTGGGAGGAGGGGGAGGATACTGATGAAGCCGAGGGTGACGGGGCGGAGGCGGAAGACCCCAAGGGGTGGGACCCATCACGACCCTTCCCCTAGGAAATTGGCCAAGGTTTCCCCCAAAGTGCGGACCTGGTGGGTGACTGGAGGCCTCAAGTGGAGCTAGTGATTTACTGGCCCCGCTCTAACAATGGCCGTGTTTTAGCTTTAGTAGGTATGGGGAAGGAGTGCACCCTCATCTGCGGTAACAGCTCCCGCTTTCAGGGCCCCATAATTGCTATTGACAGTTACAGTGGGACTCCTGTCAGGGTTAAGGTGACCCTCAAGATCAAGATCAGGTGTACATCTCCCCTCTACTGGAGCATATTCTGGGGGTGGACATACTGCAGTTAAGGCATGGGGGTAGGGAATTTAACCAATTTGCCTTCAGGGTCATAGTTATCAGTTTGGAAGGTCAAAGGAAATTCCTTTTGAGAGAAGGCACCTCCATCTAGCAAAGGGTTGCTTCCCTCAAGTGAATGATTGCACTACTCAATGTAAGGCACCTCCCTCTAGAAACTAATTGGGAGTGAATTTGCCAGGGTGCTCCCAGCCTAGGAATAACAGTAGGGGCGGTGATTTAATCATTGTTTCTGAAATTCTACTACAGTAAATCTTGCTAACTTGGTAAAAGAGGTATATGAGCAAATCAAATACAAAAAGTCATCTTGATATATATGGAATATATATGGAGTATATATATATCTGGTATAAGTGCGATGATTTGAATAAGGAAACTTGCCTCTATATATTCATTATGGAATTAGCAAAATGTGTGGTGAAAAGAAAATGTGGTCCTTTGTAAAGACATGTGGTCCTTTGTATAATTTTGATAAACTGGAATATTAAGATTTGGCATAAAGGAATATTGTTGGGGTAAAGGAAGTAAAGATTAGGAGGGAAAACTTGGAATGATAACTGAATCTGGAGTTGTCCTCTCCTTAAGTGGATTTTAAGAAGTAACTAAAATAGAGTTAGGCTGAGAAACCTTGTCTCTGCCATTGATTTTAGGGTGTCTAATAAGGGGGCAACTGCCCACAAAGTACAGATTTAATCGCTAAATATTACAAATTGAACGTCAATAATGGGTGGTACTTATTCATCCTTGTGTGCTAGATTGGTTCAAGTGGTCTTTAATATAAAATTTCATTATGTTAAGGGTTAACAATGCAAGTTTTGTGTGATGTCTCTGCTATAGCCCAGCCTAGGGGGATAAAAGCAAATGTATGTTATTCGGTATCATTATATATGTACAGATTTGGACACCTACTTTGTCTTTACGATTTTCCTTTTAAGGGACTAGGAAGGTTTAGTCATCATATCCCGAGGATTTGGAAAGAAATACAAGGATAATAATTGGAAAATTGTTAAATTGTTATTAATACTTTTAATAATGAATTAAGAATAATAGTTAAATGTTATTAGGAAAAGCTACTACTTCTAACTTTATCAATTGTATCTGGCCATATGATGCTCCTGTGTTCCTGTCTGCCTCACAAGTCTGTGGTTAGGATGGCCTGACTTCCAGACAGGTCCAGCAAAAGAATCATCACTGAACTGCCTCCTCGGCCCCTGAATGGCCAGGAATTCGCCGAAGCCTATGACCCAGAAGTACAGGATTGCTTTCTTACAGTACTCATAGGTAAGTCCTCAAAGCAGCGTTGTATTTAGGCGTCGGCCTCGCGCAAGATCATTGTACTCGAGGAGAAAGGGTTAAGGTTAGCTGGAGGAATTGCAAGATCGTTCTTTCCTCCGCTCACCACTAGCCCCTTACCAGATTCGCACCAGGCCACAAGCGCATGTCGTAGTTTTCCCTAACGAGGCTCTGTTCTGGCAACTCCCCGTGAAGAGCAGTGATCCGTATGTGTATGAAGGGTTAGAGGAAGTGTATGTAAAGGAGAAAGAGAAAAGGCCCAGGGAATCTAAGATGCCCTCGACAGGAAATTTCGAATCTTGAAATGACCCTGTGGCAACCTCTCGGTCATCTAGGGTTAAAGGGGAGAATGTTGCAGAAAAAAAAATCGTGCGAGCCTCAGCCAATCCCTGAGCCCTCATTTGCTTATCCGCACGATAAGATGCTGAACCGGTATTCAGTAAAGATTCGCTAACCCCCGAGGTATCCGAACGAGTCTCAGCCAATCCCTGAGCCTTAACTTGCTTATCCCCCAGCTCATGCGTAGAGCAGGTTACCTTGAACGAAACTCGAACTTTGCGGTGGAGGGGGCGACAATAATTAGATGTACATGAGAAATTCCGCCTTTTTTTAAGATAATGAGAACCTGCAGGCGGGACTTCACAAAGTCTCCATTGGCTCCATGGCAACCCGCTAGTCACGAACCCCAGCGAATGATCAAGATTCACCCTAAAGCTGTAACCCTTTAAAAACTGTCGCTAACAATAAAGAGCGCCTTTCTCCTCTTCAGCCCTTTTAGGGTTAATCTCAAGACTAGTCATGCCTGTCTGTTCTGTGTCTGTGTAACTTCCTTGTCTGTTGCGCCAAGTAGGACGACCTCCCACGAGGGGGACGAACTCTCCCTCTCGAGACAGGCTTATGATCCGAGGATGCGAGAGAAATTTCCTTGACAATTTCGGCGACCCCGAAGGGACTATACGATCCAGACTCCTCGGGAGGCCCGTCGGAGGACGCGAGGCCTGTTCAACACGATGTACATCATCGGCCTCCACTTGATCCGGATGGGGCGAATATGGGTTACTGCAGCTTCGGGGCAACTGGAAAGTACGGTTCCCCTGTGTTGGGAACAAACAGTGGACTCCACCGCCTTCTGAATACGAAGTTCAGAGTCCGGTGTCCACGCCCAATGGTGAGCGTCCTCTGGGCCCCCCACGGACTGTACACCAGATTGCAAGGTCAGGGCGGGAGCGGTGCAGTGTAGTGATAATGCCCCTGCCCCTACCCGCTCTTCCATGTTCTGCTTCTTAGTATACATCCCTAGAATGCTGTCTCATACCTCTGGGCGAGCGGGCCATTTTCCCAGGGTGTCTATCTGATGGGGAATCGTTCCCACTTCGCAATATTTAGTGTAGCCTTGCAGTGGGTTGCTTTGACGAAGCCCCCCTCGTACCGGTTAACCCTCCCTATGTTCCCAGGATGTAGCTATAAACAACTAATAGGGAGCTCATAGTCTTCAGGGGCTATATAAACCCCTCCCACAGCGTTGGGGGACTGTGGTGTGCTGATAGGGGTCCTGCAGCCACCCAGGGCTGGTCGGCGAGTATAATTCCCCACAATTAACCTCTATAACTCAGCAAACTGGCGTGGTCTTCCTCCTTCTTCGGAATTCCTGGGCCGTCCCATTACGCAGGGCGGGATTTGCTGGAACAGTGAGGGGGGGGTGGAATGGCGGCTCTGTGACAAAGACCTCTGGGAGTTATAGTATGATGGTCGTTCTAGACAGCGTTTACCTTCGTCTACAGAACTACCACTCCCGTCATGCCGCGTGGAGGAGAAGCGGCCATTTACAACAGCTCAGAAGGCACGGGTGGAGGATGTTCAGAGTAGTTTCCCATGCACAATGATAGTAATTATGGTAATTGTTAAGTACCTGAAACCACTTCTCATGAGGTGTACCATAGAGAACGTAGAGAATGATTGTAGTGTGATCCTCCTTCTAGACAGCGTTCACCTCCACCTACCGAGCTACATCTCCCGGCATGCCCCACAGAGAGGCCCGCCGAAAGTCAGACCCCATGGGGAGGAGAGGGAGGGTGGCATGGCGGCTCGGGGCACAAAGACCTCTGGGAGTTGTAGTGCGATTCTCGTTCTCGACAGCGTTTACCTCTGCCTACTGAACTACAACTCCAATCATTGCCCGGAGGGAGACTAGGCCATGTCGGGCTTCCTAGCACGTAGAAGGAGAGGGTCCTGGCAGCTCTATGCACAAAGATTTCTGGGAGTTATAGTGTGATGCTCGTTTTAGATAGCGTTCACCTCCGCCTACCGAACTACCACTCCCATCATGCACAGCTTGGAAGCGGCAGCAATTTACAGGAGCGTGGAATGTGCGGGGGGTGGATGTTCAGGGCGTTTTTCCATTCGTAATAATGGTAATTATGTTATTGGCCAAGTATGTATTACCACATCCCCGTGAGGTGTCGCATAGAGAACAAAGAGACCCCAACCTCACTCCAAATCAGGCTTCTTTAAGCCCATCCGCCCCGTAAAGAGTTTACCGCACAACCACATGTCAAGGCACTGAGTGGCCCCATCTACTCTGTTCGGGTATCTTACCCGAGCTGGGTTACAACACACCCATGCCTTTGAATAAGCCCGCTCCGCTCTGTCAAATGCAGTTGTCCTTGTCTATCTCGACGATGCTGTCACAAGAACCAACCCTCACTCGTCCCCACCCTATCCATAGAGTTTCTATATAGTCGAGCCCAGTCACCGACACGGACATTCAAGACCTGTCACGAGGTGAGGCTGAGTGGCTTGGCGGCTCGTGAGACAAAGAGTTCTGAGAGTTCTATTCCGACTTTTGTTCCAAATAGAACATATCTCATCCTCATCCGAGAAGCAGCGTGGTCAGTGGAAAGAGCACGGGCTTTGGCGTCAGAGGTCATGCGGCCGAACCCCGGCTCCGCCAATTGTCAGCTGTGTGACTTTGGGCAAGTCACTTAACTTCTCTGTGCCTGAGTCCCTCATTTGTAAAATGGGGATTAAGACTGTTAGCCCCCCGTGGGACAACCTGATCACCTTGTAACCTCCCCAGCGCTTAGAACAGTGCTTTGCACTTAATAAGCACTTAATAAATGCCGTCATTATTTTCATTATTATTATTATTATCCGGTCTGGGTTATAACATATCCCTGCTTTTGAATAAGCCCGCTCCCCGCTGTCAAATGCAGATGGCCTTGTCTCTATCAAAGATGCTTCCACAAGAGCAAAGGTTCACTTTCAGTGAGAGCCCCTCACTATCTGTAGGGTTCCTATGAGGTCGAACCCGGTCACGGACACAGACATTTAAGACCTGTCACGTGGTGAGGAAGAGTGCCTTCGGGGCCCCTGAAACAAAGAAAAAACCCTCTCTTGACCCCACCTCACCTTCTAGTTATCGCCCCATATCCCTCATATCATTCCTTTCCAAAATCCTTGAACGAGCTGTCTACACTCGCTGCCTCAGATTCCTCAACACCAACTCTCTCCTCGACCCCCTCCAGTCTGGCTTCCCTTCCCTACATTCCACGGAAACTGCCCTATCAAAGGTCACCAATGACCTCTTGCTTGCCAAATCCAAGGGCTCATACTCTATCCTACTCCTCCTCGACCTCTCAGCTGCCTTCTACACTGTGGACCACCCCCTACTCCTCAACACGCTATCTGACCTTGGCTTCACAGACTCCGTCCTCTCCTGGTTCTCCTCTTATCTCTCCGGTCGTTCATTCTCAGTCTCTTTTGCAGGCTCCTCCTCCCCCTCCCATCCCCTTACTGTGGGGGTTCCCCAAGGTTCAGTTCTTGGTCCCCTTCTGTTCTTGATCTACACGCACTCCCTTCGTGACCTCATTCGCTCCCACGGCTTCAACTATCATCTCTACGCTGATGACACCCAGATCTACATCTCTGCCCCTGCTCTCTCCCCCTCAATCCAGGCTCGCATCTCCTCCCACCTTCAGGACATCTGTATCTGGATGTCTGCCCGCCACCTAAAACTCAACATGTCCAAGACTGAACTCCTTGTCTTACCTCCCAAACCCTGCCCTCTCCCTGATTTTCCCATCTCTGTTGACGGCACTATCATCCTTCCCGTCTCACAAGCCCACAACCGTGGTGTCATCCTCGACTCCGCTCTCTCGTTCACCCCTCACATCCAAGCCGTCACCAAAACCTGCCGGTCTCAGCTCCGCAACATTGCCAAGATCCGCCCTTTCCTCTCCATCCATACCACTACCCTGCTCGTTCAAGCTCTCATCCTATCCCGTCTGGACTACTGCATCAGCCTTCTCTCTGATCTCCCATCCTCGTGTCTCTCCCCACTTCAATCTATACTTCATGCTGCTGCCCGGATTGTCTTTGTCCAGAAACGCTCTGGGCATGTTACTCCCCTCCTCAAAAATCTCCAGTGGCTACCAATCAATCTGCGCATCAGGCAGAAGCTCCTCACCCTGGGCTTCAAGGCTTTCCATCACCTCGCCCCCTCCTACCTCACCTCCCTTCTCTCCTTCTGCAGCCCACCCCTCACCCTCCACTCCTCTGCCGCTAATCTCCTCACCGTGCCTCGTTCTCGCCTGTCCCGCCATCGACCCCCGGCCCACGTCATCCCCCGGGCCTGGAATGCCCTCCCTCTGCCCATCTGCCAAACTAGCTCTCTTCCTCCCTTCAAGGCCCTACTGAGAGCTCACCTCCTCCAGGAGGCCTTCCCAGAGTGAGCCCCCTCCTTCCTCTCTCCCTCGCCCCCCTCTCCATCCCCCCATCTTACCTCTTTCCCTTCCTCACATCACCTGTATGTATATGTTTGTACATATTTATTACTCTATTTATTCATTTATTTTACTTGTACATATCTATTCTATTTATTTTATTTTGTTAATATGTTTGATTTTGTTTGTTTTATTTATTTATTTTATTTGTGCGTATCTGTTCTATTTATTTTATTTTGTTAATATGTTTTGTTTTGTTGTCAATCTTCCCCTTCTAGACTGTGTGCCCGCTGTTGGGTCGGGACCGTCTGTATATGTTGCCAACTTGTACTTCCCAAGCGCTTAGTACACAGTAATCGCTCAATAAATGAGATTGATTGATTGAAAGAGTTCTGAGTTATATTCTGACTTTCGTTCTGGACAGCGTTTACCTCTGTACAACGAACTACCACTCCAGTCATGTACCGCAGATAGGCCCGGGGATACGTCTGGCCCTGCCACATGGTGAGGGAGAGTGGCATGTCTGCTCAGGGCACAAAGGTAATTGGGGATTGTATTGTGATGCTCGTTCTGGACGGCGTTCACCTCCGCCTACTGAACTTAGATGCTCATCATGCGCCTTGGCGGAACCTCAGCCATGCCAGGCCCTTTTCCCGAGGAGGAGAGTGGCGTGGCGCCGCGGGACATAAAGTCTTCTTGGAGTTGTAGTGTGATTCTCGTACTAGACGGCGTTCACTCCCGCATACCGCACTACCCCTCCCGTTATGCCCAGCGGTGGGGCCAGGCACCATGTCTATCCCTGTCTCGAGGTTAGAGAAAGTGGCATGGTGGCTCGGGGCACAAAGACTTCTGGGAGTTGTAGTGTGATTTTCGTTCTAGACAGCGTTCACCTCCGCCTACCGAACTACCACTCCCATCATGCCCTGCAGGGGAACTGCAGCCAGTTTACAGAGCGTGGAAGGTGAGGGAGGCGGATGTTCAGAGTGTTTTCCCATTCCTAATGAAAGTAGTCATGTCATTTGAAGCACCTGTCACCAGTCCCCGTGATATGTCGCACCCGAAACAGGGAGACCCCAACCTAGCTCCAAATGCTCGTTCTATACAGCGTTCACATCCGCCTACCCAACTACCACTCCCGTCAGTTCCCGCCGGGGAGTCTCGGCGGAAGGCAGGCAGGCAGGCAGACAGGAAGGAAGGAAGGAAGGAATAAATTAATGAATTTTCGGGGCCTCGTTACCTCATCTTTTAAAGGGAAGGTGAAGACTGTGAGTCCCTTGTGGGACAGGAGTGTGTCCAGTCAGATTAGTTTGAATCTACCCCAGGGCCGAGGACAGTACCTGGCAGATAGCAAGCACTTATTGAGAAATACCAGTAGAAGAAAAAACAAAGAGACCAGTCTTAAAGCATGTACTGGGACAGGGTTCGAATTGGAAGAGCAGGAGGACTTTTTTGGACACGTGTAGTTAAATATGCCGGGGGGCACTAGTAAACATGGTCCCTTACCCAAGGAACTGGAAAATGCAGAAGGGAGGAGGGACAAAAATATGTTTCCCCAGTAGAAGAATGACGAAGTTCAAAAAGACTGAAACATCTCTTGAGCGCCTATGTAATACTCCAGAGATACCACAAGAAGGCAGCTGTCCGAATTCATCCGGCCTCGTCCGGTTCTTCTGGATTCCCAGAGCCCAGCCGCCATCGAAACAACCTCGTACAACCCTCTAGACGTAGTACCACCCTCTTGAAGTAGCGAAGAGAGTTGGAAAGGGCTCAGGGACGGGAAGTGGCAATCCTGGGACTAAGTCCTGATTGCGACATTTTTGTGACCGTGGCCGAGACACTTTGGAATCTGTGTGCTTCAGCTGACACTCCTATAAATCTGAAGAAGAACTAGGTGTTAATCTTCTTCCACAGGCTGTGCGCACCGACGTAGGACGCAGGCTGCCTCTGCCCTGGTCTCAGGGTCCCCACACCCGCGATTTGCCAAGAGGAATCGCTGAACCAACAGGACTGCGAGAAAGGGGAGGCAACAAAGGCCAGCCCAGGTACCCACCCACATAATGCGGCCGTGTCGCGGTGGGAAGGAGCGTGGCGTGCCGGATCGGGGCACAAAGACCTCTGGGAGTCGTAGTCTGACGCTCGGTCTTGACTGGAATTCATCTCCACCTCCCGAACTACCAGTCCCATCGTAGCCCGTGTCTGGGCCCGAGGCCATGGGCCAGAGCGCGGAAAAAGCGGGCGGCGGTTGTTCCGAAGGTTTTCCGATTGGGATCGATAGTAATTATGGTAGTTTTTAAGTACTCGCTGCTGCTCCCTGTGAGGTGTAGCGCGGAGAACGCAGAGACCCAAGATTCATTCCAGATCAATGCTCTTTTCATCCCATTAGCTCTCGGGAGAGTTTACACACAACCAACATTCAAGGCACTGAGTAGCTCCATCTCCTGAAGGCCGGCCCGTTAAATCCTTCCATTGGCATGAGGCCACTCCCCGCTGTTCCACGCAGCCCTTGGCCCTCCCCAAGATGCTGTCACGGGAGCGAAGCCTCATTAGTCCCCCGCACTCTCCGTCGGATCCCCATGGAGCCCAGCCCTGGCACCTATCCAGTCCATCATATCGTGTCGGTTCTTCAGGGAATCTTAGTCTTATACTACCGCTGGGCTTCCATCCCCGTCGGGCTGGTCCGGAAGCCTGTTCCACGCTTGGAGCACCCGGGCGGCCACTGTCCAGCATGGATTCCCCAGGGCTCAGCGAGGATCGGCCTGTCGCTGGAAGCTCTCCCGGACCCGCTGGGTTAGAGGGGCGTCTCTCTGCTGAGCGTCCCCAGGTGCTCCGCCGAGTTGGAGAAGGGACTCAAGGTTTTCGCAAACTCGGGGCTCTCTTGGGGACACTGTCCGGTGGCCCTGTCACCAGAGCCTCTCCCGCAGGCGCTGACCTGGGCCGGTTTCTCTCTCGCGAGGGTCCCGGGGGGGGGTGACGCCCCCGGGGCAGAAGCCCGGGTGCCCGCGTCCGGCCTGGGGATTCCCGGCCTCGGGGATGCTGCGGCCTCGGGCCAGCCGGGACCGGTTGGCGCGGCCCTGTTCATGGTGGGCCGCTCGGGGCCGGGCGACGGAGCTCTGGCTCCCGGCGGGGCCATCCTCGCTGTCCGTGTCGTCTCCTGTGGGGTCTCCCCCTTCCTGGGCTGGAGGCCGAGAGAAACATACCTGCCGGGCGGGAGTTCTCCCCAGGCTCCCCCCTAAGCGATCCATCCGGTGGCTCAGGTTATCGCCGGAGGCCGTCTCCTCCGCTCGGCGGGGACCAGGACGCCTCTGACCCTGCCTCTGGACCGTCAGAGTCCAGCCAACACGACGGGGTCAAGGGTCTGGTGGCTCCACCTTATGTGACAGATAGGTGGGTCGGGGTGGCGGAGGAGTGAGCGAGGGAGAACAGGAGAGAAGGAGAGGGAGGAGGTGATGGAGAAAGGGGGAGGGGAGAGAGAAAGAGAAAAAAGTATTGACAGAGAAAGAAAAAGTCCGAGAGAGAGAGAATAAGTAGAGAAAATGAAAGACAAAAAGAGAGAGAAAAAAGGAGAGACAGAGAGAAGGAGAGAAAAACTAGAGAGAGAGGAAGAAAGAAAAAGGGAGAGAAAATGAGAAAAAAGGAGAGACAGAGGAAGAAAAAAAGAAAGAAAGAGGGAGAGACAGAGGCAAAGAGAGAAAACGTATATGTCAGCTTGTCCCAGCAGGATTAAGAATAGTTTGAGGGGAGGGCTCGTGTCACCCCAGGGTTTGGCGGGGACCGGACGCCTCCCCGTACCAGAATCATCGGACGCGCTGGCGGAAGCTCTCAGGACCGGAGTTTTCTTCTGCTCCCGAGCTGGGCTCCCGCCCCCAGGACCCTCCATCTTCCACCGGCTTCAGGTCTGGAAGACTTTCCTCCTCCTGTTCTTCCTCCTCCTCCTGCTGCTGGTCTTCTCGGCGACCCTGGTACCCATCTGGTGCCATGACTCGGTGTCCGCCAAGAACGTCTTAAACGGATTCTCCTCTTCATGACCACTGGAAGGAGGGTTATTCTTTCATTCATTCTTTCATTCAAACGTATTTAATAAGCACTTACTGTATGCAGAAAACTGTACTAAGCTCTTGGGAGAGTCCAATATGGCAATAGACAACCACATTCACTGCCCACAATGGGCTTACAGTCACCCCTCAGCAGCAAAGCACTCATGTCCAAAATATGCCATGTGTCTATCAATCATATTTGTGAGTGTCTCCCGGGCACTGTGCTAAGCGCTTGGGAGAGGGCAATAGAACAATAGTCTCAAAACTGTGAGACAGGGACTGTGTCCAGCTGTATTTGCATATATCCACCCCTGTGCTTAATAATGATAATAATGATGATAATAGCATTTGTTAAGCGCTTACTAGGTGCGAGGCATTGAACTAAGCGTTGGGGTGTATATAGTGTCTGCCACATTGTACGCACTTAACAATTGCCAAGATTATTATTATTTTATAGATGAGGTAAACGAGCCAAAGAGAAATGAAGTGACTTGCCCAAGGTCACTCAAGATGTACGTGGTGGACCTGGAATTAGAACACAGGTCCTTCTCATTCCAAGTCCAGTGCTGTAGCCACTAGGACACCCTGCTCATTTATATAGCGTTTTACTACGTGCATGGAACTGTTCTAAATGCTTGGGAGATTAGAAAGCAACATAGACGACAGTCACGTTTCCTGCCCCACCACAAGATTTCAGTGCCGAGCGGGAGACAGACAGACATTAATATAAATAAGTCATGGTGTATAATTCATTTATTCAATCGTAATTATTGAGCGCTTACTGTGTGCAGAGCACTGTACTAAGAGCTTAATTCAAAGCTCTCAGAATTGAGTAAGCACATAAGAGTTTAGAGAGTTAGTCTGGAAGAGCTTAGAGAATTAGTCTGGCTTAGAGAAGCAGCGAGGCTCAATGGAAAGAGCACGGGCTTGGGAGTCAGGGGTCATGGGCTCTAATCTCGACTCTGCTGTGTGACCTTGGGCAAGTCACTTAACTTCTCTGAGCCTCAGTTACCTCATCTGCGAAATGGGGATTAAGACTGAGCCCCACGTGAGACAACCTGGTCACTTTGTATCCCCCCAACGTTTAGAACAATGCTTTGCACATAGTAAGCGTTGAACAAATGCCATAATCATTATTATTATAGTGGAGAAATCAAAGGCCTGATGGTCCTTCCTCTGGCCTCTTCATACCTCCCCCTATACACTGTGAGCTCGTTGTGGGCAGGCAGGTGTCTGCTTTTATATTGTCCTCTCACAAGTGCTTAGTACAATGCTTTGCACACAATAAGTGCTCAATAAATACGACTGAGTTGAACTGAATTCGGACAGAAAAAAAATTCATGGTATATGTTCATTCATTCATTTATTCAATTGTATGTATTGAGCGCTTACTGTGAGCAGAGCACTGTACTAAGCGCTTGGGAAGTACAGGTTGGCAACATATAGAGACAGTCCCTACCCAACAACGGGCTCGAGGTCTAGGAGGGGGAGACAGACAACAAAACAAAACAAAACATTCACAAAATAAAATAAATAGAATAGTAAATATGTACAAGTAAAATAGAGTAATAAATCTGTACAGAAATATATACAGGTGCCGTGGGGAGGGGAAGGAGGTTGGGCGGGGGAGATGGGGAGGGGGAAAGGAAGAAGGGGGCTCAGTCTGGGAAGGCCTCCTGGAGGAGGTGAGCTCTCAGTAGGGCTTCGAAGGGAGGAAGAGAGCTAGCTTGGCAGTTGTGTGGAGGGAGGGTATTCCAGACCAGGGGGAGGACTTGGGCCGGGGGTCGATGGCGGGACAGGCTAGAATGAAGCACAGTGAGGAGGTTAGCAGCAGAGGAGTGGAGGGTGCCGGCTGGGCTGTAGAAGGAAAGAAGGGAGGTGAGGTAGGATGGGGTGAGGTGATGGAGAGCCTTGAAGCCGAGAGTGAGGAGTTTTTGCCAGATGAATAGGTTGACTGGTAGCCACTGGAGATTTTTGAGCAGGGGAGTAACATGCCCAGAGCGTTTCTGCACAAACATGATAAGGGCAGCATCCTGAAGTATAGACTGAAGTGGGGAGAGGCAGGAGGATGGGGGATCAGAGGTAGGCTGATGCAGTAATCCAGTCGGGATAGGATGAGAGATTGAACCAGCAAGGTAGTGGTTTGGATGGAGAGGAAAGGGCAGATCTTGGCGATACTATGGAGGTAAGACCAGCAGGTTTGGGTGATGGATTGGATGTGAGGGGTGAACGAGAGAGAGAGTAGAGGATGACACCAAGGTTGCGGGATTGTGAGACGGGAAGGATGGAAGTGAAGTCTACAGTGACGGGAAAGTCAGGAAGAGGGCGGGGTTTTGGAGGGAAGATAAGGAGTTCAGTCTTAGACATATTGAGTTTTAGATGGCGCGCAGACATCCAGATTGAGTTATCCTGAAGTCAGGAGGAGACCCGAGCCTGAAGGGAGGGAGAGAGAGCAGGGGGCAGAGATGTACACCTGGGTGTCATCAGCGTAGAGTTGGTAGTTGAAGCCGTGGAAGCGAATGAGTTCACCAAGGGAGTAAGTGTAGAAAGAGAACAGAGGGGGACCAAGAACAGACCCTTGAGGAAGCCCTACAGTAAGGGGATGGGAGGGGGAGGAGGAGCCCGTAAAGGTAACTGGGAATGAACGGCCGGAGAGATAAGAGGAGAACCAGGAGAGGACGGAGTCTTTGAAGCCAAAGTTGGATAGCATGTTGACCAGAAGGGGGTGGTCCACAGCGGACGGCAGCTGAGTGGTCGAAGAGGATTAGGGTAGGAGCCGTTGGATTTGGCAAGAAGGAGGTCACTGATGACCTTTGAGAGGGCAGCTTCTGTGGAGTGTAGGGGATGGAAGCCAAATTGGATAGGGTCAAGGAGAGAGTTCGCATTGAGGAATGGTAGAGGGAGATAGGGCGATAACTAGAAGGGGAGGTGGGGTCAAGAAAGTGTTTTTTTAGGAAGGGGGAGACTTTTATGATTTTTTAGGATTTGCTTACCATGCACGAAGCACTGTTCTAAGCGCTGGGGCAGATACAAGATAATCAGGACTCACAAGAGGGTCATAGTCTAAGTAGGAGGGAGAACAGGTATTGAATTCCCATTTTGCAGGTGGAGGAACTGAGGTACAGAGAAGTAAAGGGACTGGTCCAATGTCACACAACAGGGATGTGGTAGAGCAGGTATTAGAACCCAGGTCTTCTGGCTCAATCAATCATATTGATTGAGAATTTTCTATGTACAGAGAACTGTACTAAGCACTTGGAAGAGGACAATGTAACAGACATTTCCCTACCTTCAACGTGCTTACTGGTTTAGAGGCAAGAGCCCGGGCTTGGCAGTCAGAGGACGTGGGTTCTAATCCCTCCCATGCCACCTATCTTCTTTGTGACATTGGACAAGCCACTTATTTTCTCTGTGCCTCAGTTTCTTCATCTGTAAAATGGGGATTAAAACTGTGAGCCCTACTGATTGATCAGCCAGGTCATGTAGAGGCAGAACGCTCCCCCGCCCCCACCCCAATACATCACAGATCACCTCTCCCACCACCAGCCCCCAGACAGATGGAACTGAGACCCAGAGACGTGAGGTGACTTGCCCAAGGTCACAGAGCCCGGAAGGGAACCCAGGTCCTTGCGACTCCCAGGCCCATGCTTTCTCTAGCCACTAGGCCGCACTGCTTTCTCTTGCTCAGCTCTTCCTTTTTGGCTGACTCTGGTCCTCCCCCGAGGTGTCTGGTGAGGTTTCCACGGCTACCCCATCACCACTCAGAGTGGATGTTCCCGCCGAACTCGGCGGACCAATTGCAACTTTTGGCACCTGACGCCTCCGACGCGATCAATCAGAAAGTGCACAGAGAAGGCCATTACACCCCAGATTTCGGCTCCACGAAGGTTCCAAGGTGAGATTTTCCCCTCTTGAGGATGGAACTTTCTCCTCATTATTCTGAACTGGTAACAACTCAAAATAAACTTAGCTCATTCATTTCATTCATTCATTCATTCAGTCGTATTTATTGAGTGCTTGCTGTGTGCAGAGCACTGTACTAAGAGCTTAGAAAGTACAATTCGGCAACAGATAGAGACAGTCCCTACCCAACAAACGGCCACACAGTCTAGAAGGGGGATACAATCAAAACAAGTAGACAGCCATCAATACCATGATAATAGATAAAAAGAATTATAGATATATTCACATCATTAATAAAAGCAATAGAATAATAAATATGTACAAATATACACAAGTGCTGTGGGGCGGGGAAGGAGGTAGAGCAGAGCGAGGGAATCGGGGCACTGGGGAGGGGAGAAGGAGCAGCGTGGCTCAGTGGAAAGAGCACAGGCTTTGAATTCAGAGGTCAGGGGTTCAAATTCCGGCTCCGCCAATTGTCAGCTGTGTGACTTTGGACAAGTGACTTAACTTCTCTGCGCCTCAGTTCCCTCATCTGTAAAATGGGGATTAAGACTTTGAGCCCCCCGTGGGACAACCTGATCACCTTGTAACCTCCCCGGCGCTTAGAACAGTGCTTTGCACATAGTAAAGGCTTAATAAATGCCATTATTATTAAGCAGATGAAAAGCGGGGGAGTTCAGTCCGGAAAGGCCTCCTGGAGGAAGAGAGCTCTCAGTAGGGCTTTGAAGGAATGAAGTGTGCTAGTTTGGCGGATGTGAGGAGGGAGGGCGTTCCATGCCAGAGGTAGGACATGGACCTGGGGTCGACGGTGGGACAGGCGAGAACGAGGCAGAGTGAGGAGGTTAGCGGCTCGAGGCTGGACTCTGACTTAATTGAATTCGCTGTTGACTTCCTTCTCTGTTTTTTTCCCGGGGTGCCTGGATCATGACCTGAAGAGAAATAAGATATTGACCGGCGAAAGTTTTCGGGAGAAGGGTTGAACTTTCCGCAGCAGACTGCGAACGAAGCTGTGTTTTGGATCTTTTTTTTTAAAAAAAAAAAAGAGCCCGGGCACGGGAGTCAGAGGACCTGGGTTACAGATGTACAAGTGTAAATACCTTCACCCCATCTAATCCTGCCTATCTTTAGTAGTAGAAGCAGCGTGAAGCATGTTTCTGCGTGAAAACGTTTAGCAGCAGAGAAGCAGTTTGGCTCAGTAGAA
The DNA here is from genome assembly GCF_015852505.1 of Tachyglossus aculeatus. Lineage (NCBI taxonomy): Eukaryota > Metazoa > Chordata > Mammalia > Monotremata > Tachyglossidae > Tachyglossus > Tachyglossus aculeatus. The sequence goes on along the minus strand of NW_024044838.1, from coordinate 3,923,844 downwards.
AAAGCGCGGGCTTTGGAGTCAGAGGTCGTGGGTTCAAATTCCAGTTCTGCCAATTGTCAGCTGTGTGACTTTGGGTAAATCACTTAACTTCTCTGGGCCTCAGTTCCCTCATCTGTAAAATGGGGATTAAGACTGTGAGCACCCCGTGGGACAACATGATCACTTTGTAACCTCCCCAGCTCTTAGAACAGTGCTTTGCACATAGTAAGCGCTTAATAAATGCCATTATTATTATTGTTATAGTAGTAGTCAGTATACTATAGTATAGTAGTAATCAGTACAACAGAATTAGCAGGTACATTCCTTGTCCACAGTGAGCTGACAGCCTAGTAAAGCCAACTCCATCACTTGTCTGCTGTGTGACCTTGGGCAAGTCACTTAACTTCCCTGTGCTTCAGTTTCCTCATCTTCAAAATATGAATTAAGATTGGGAGCCCTGTGTGGGACAGGGACTGTGTCCAACCTTATTACCTTCTATCTACCCCAGCGCTTAGAACAATGCCTGCCACATAGTAAGCGCTTAACAAATACCTTATTAATAATAAAGCCCCTATTACAGTGTAGTGGTAGGACCTTGCAATAGAATAAAAAAAGAAATAAAAAAGGTTTACAAATAACAGGATCAGGAGAAAAACAAAGATACTGTAGGAAGCAGTGCAAGTACTGGTAATATTTATTAAGTGCCCAATTTGTGTGTAACACTGTCCTAGGCGCTTGGGAAGAATAGAGGAAAGAAGAGAACTTACACTTTGGTGAGGGAGACAAACAGTGAAATATTTACAACTACGTGGTTAAAATAAATAACACAATAAGCAGATGCACAAGTGTAAAGAATTTCAGAAGTGCTAGAACTGGCACTTTATCTTACCTAGAATTAGCTCCCTTTATTTACCCCTCCCTCAGTCCCAAAGCATTTATGTACATATCCATACTTTATTTATATGAATGTCTGTTCCCCCCACCTAGACTGTTAGCTCGTTGCAGGCAGGGAACGTGTCTACCTACTCTGTTACATCTATTTATTGTACTCTCCCAATCCCTTAGTATAATGCTCTGCCCACAGTAAATGCTCGGTAAATACAAATGTTGATTGATCGATAATGAAACGCGGCATGTCCTAGTGGATAGAACACGGCTCTGGGAGGCAGGAGGACCTGGGTTCTAATCCCAGCTCCGTCACTTGTCTGTTGTATGACCTCAAAGAAGTTACTTCACTTCTCTTGGCTTCAGTTCCCTCATTTGTAAAATGGGGATTAAGAATGTAAGCCCCTTGAGGACATGGCCTGTGACCAATCTGATTAGTTTGTACCTAACACGGCGCTTAGTAGAGTGCCTGGCAAATAGTAAGCACTTAACAAGTACCATTTAAAAAATATTGCTTTGGGTTCTGGGAAATTGATTGAGAAACAGCTGAATAAATACTTGACTCAGTATGCATATGCCTATCAGTGCCAAAGACAGAAATGAATACATAAGCATCAAAGGAGGCTGTGAGGTCGACTTGGAAGTTGGGAAGGGATTTGGGAAAATTCCTGGAGGAGGTAAACCATCAATTAATCAATCGATATTTATTGAGTGCTTCCCATGTGCACAGTACCGTACTTAGCGGTTGAGAGAGTCCAATACCGCAGAATTAGCAAACATGCACCCGGACATGGGGGGAAACGTGCTTATGCTGTAATTTCCAGAATGAAAGGCAAAATTCTCCTTAGGATTCTGGTTGTTCTCTTTCTGAAGCTCCTCGTGGGAGGAAGTAGGTATAAGGGGAGAGAAAGGGTGGGATGAGATAATAACAATGATGATAATAATAATAGTATTTGTTAAGCGCTTACTATGTGCTAAGCACTGTTCTAAGTGAAGGGGTAGCTACAAGATAATCAAGTTGTCCCATGTGGGGCCCACGGTCTTAATCCTCATTTTACAGTTGAGGTAACTTTGAGGCCAAGAGAAGTTAAGTGACTTGCCCAAAGCCACACAGCTGATAAGTGGCAGAGCTGGGATTAGAACCCATGACCACTGATTCCCAAGCCCATGTTCTTGCCACTAAACCACACTACTTCTCGTGATCTTCAGAAAGACAGAACAATCACCACTCCTGCTCTAGAGACAAATTCCAGGTCGGCATCATTCCTTTCTGCTGCCTTTATTAATGATAATAATGATAACAACAATAAAATTTGCTAACTGTTTTTTACATGCCAGGAACTATACTAAGTGCTGGGGTAGATTCAAGATAATTGAGTTGGACGCAGCCTTTGTGAGACACATAGAGCTCACAGTCTTAATCCCCATTTTACAAATATGGTAACCGAGGCACAGAGAAGTGAAATGACTTGCTCGAGGTCACACAGCAGACAAGTGGCAGAGCTGGAGTTAGAACCCAGGTCCATCTGATTCCCAGGCCAGTGCTCTACCCATTAGGCAATACTGCTTCCCTAAGTATTGAGGAGGGTATAATAGAACAATAGAACAGACGATCCAGGTGAGAATGTCAGATTAACAACGTGTCAGGCTGAAGATTGTCTTCTTCTGAGTGTTTAGTACAGCGTTCTGCACACATTAAATGCTCAATATATACCACGGATTGATTGATTGAATATACCGTTGAATTTACTTACAAATATACTTGTAAATGCTGAGAATAGATGTAAGGTCATAGTTGCTAAGACTGGGTATCGTTTTGATCCATTCAGGATGATTAGAAATTAATTGGTGAAGGCTTCCTGGAAAAGGTGGGATTTTAGGAGGAGTTTGTAGACGGGGAGGACTGTGGTCTAGACTACTTTAAGGGGAAGAGAACTCTGGGCCAGGAGACATGTAGGAGCGAGGATTGGGAGGGAAGAAAGACGAGAGTGAGATACAGTTGATAGGGGATCTCGGGGTAAGGAAAGTTTGAGAACCGAAAAGTGGTGGGTGAAGACAGCCTACAGGAAAGATTAATTGATCAATCAGTCAATCAAAGCAACGTGACCTAGTGGACAGAGCCTGGGCCTGGGAGTCAGAGGATCTAGGTTCTAACCCTGGCTCTGCCAATCATCTGCTGTGTGACCTTGGATGAGTCACTTCACTTCTCTTCCACATTTACAAAACGGGGATTAAGACGCTGAGCCCCACGTGGGACATGGACTGTGTCCACCCTGATTAGCTTGTGCCAACGTCAGCGCTTAGTATATAGTGCCTGGTGCATAGTAAGCCTTAAAAACTGCCCTATATATAAAAAAGAAAAGAATCTTTGTGAGGGAAAAATGAAGAACGGGTTTTTTTTCGTTTTTTTCTCCCCTCCTTCAAACGTCCAAGAGACCGTCCCTGACTAGACCTTCATTTCCTCTTATCCCACTCCCTTCTGCGTCGCCCTTGCACTTGGATTTTCTCCCTTTATTCACTCCTTTTTCATTCGGACAGCACTTACATTCATCTCGTTTTGGGCAGGGAATGTGTCTATTTATTGTATATTGTACTCTCCCAAGTGCTTAGTACAGATCTTTTCACACAGTAAACGCTCAACACATACAGTAGAATGAATTAATGAATATCCATAATTTATTTACAATGGTAACAATAATTATGATATTTGTTAAGTGCTTACTATGTGCCAAGCTCTAAGCCAGGGGATAGGTACAAAGTAAGCAGGTTGTCCCACTTGGGGCTCACGGTCTTTATCCCCATTTTACAAACGAGTTAACTGAGGTCCAGAGACGTTAAGTGGCTTGCCCAAGGTCACACAACAGACAGGTGGAAGAGCCGGGATTCGAACCCACATCCTTTGACTCCCAAACCTGGGATCTTGCCACTAAGCCACGCTCTTTAATGTCTGTCTCTCCCTCTAGAGTGCAAGTTTACAGTGGACAGGGAATGTGTCTTCCAATTTTATTGTATTGTACTCTCCCAAATGCATAGTGCAGTGCTCTGCACAGAATAAGTGCTTGATAAGTACGGCTGTTTGATCGAATGACATTTAGCCCAGCCTGGAGAAGGTGAAAGAGTCAATTGATAACTTTATTTGGGACTGTGAGGAGAGATGGACCAGCTTTCCGAGGCCACTTGAGGAGGAAATGAGCTAAGAAAGAAAGCACTAGAGATTTGGATAAAATCACGATTGCTGTGTTTGTTAAACTGTGAGCCCGCTGTTGGGTAGGGACCGTTTCTATATGTTGCCAACTTGTACTTCCCAAGCGCTTAGTACAGTGCTCTGCACACAGTGCACCACAGTGAGTGGCACATAGTAAGTGCTTAACAAAACTTGTTTTGTTGTCTGTCTCTCCCATTCTAGACTGTAAACGCGGTGTGAGCAGGGATTGTCTCTATTGCTGAATTGTACTGCTCAAGCGCTTAGTACAGTGCATTGCACACAGTAAGCGCTCAAAAAATACGATTTTTTAAAAAACCCTGTATTAAGTGCCTGTTGGATAGAACACAGGCCTGGGAGTCAGAAGGGTCTGGGCTCCAATCCTACTTGTCTGCTGTGTGACCTTGGGCGAGTCACTTCACTTCTCTGTGCCTCAGTTACCTCATCTGTTAAATGGAGATTAAGACTGTGAGCTGTGTCCAACTTGGTAAACTTGTATGTACGCCAGTGCTTAGTACAGTGCCTGACACATAGTAAGTGCTTAGCGAATGGGCAGTTGCAAGTTGTTATTATTCATTTATTCATTCATTCAATCGTATTTATTGAGCGATTACTGTGTGCAGAGCACTGTACTAAGCGCTTGAGCAGTACAATTCAGCAATAGAGACAATCCCTGCTCACACCAAGTTTACAGTCTAGAAGGGGAGAGACAGACAACAAAACAAGTTTTGTTAAGCACTTACTATGTGCCACTCACTGTACTAGCACTGGGGTAGATACAAGGTCACCAGATGCCATCTGGGACACACAGTCTAAGGAGGAAGAATAATGGGTTGGGAATCCCCATTTCGTATATGAGGAAGCTGAGACCCAGAAAAATGAAGTGACTTGCCTAAGGTCATTCAGCGGGCGAATGGTAAAGCCGGGACTGTGAGCCCGTTGTTGGGTAGGGATTGTCTGTATCTGTTGCCTAACTACACTTTACAAGCGCTTAGTACAGTGCTCTGCACACAGTTAGCGCTCAATCAATCAATCAATCGTATTTATTGAGCGCTTACTGTGTGCAGAGCACTGTACTAAGCGATTGGGAAGTACAAGTCGGCAAAACATAAAAACAGTCCCTACACAACAGCTGGCTCACAGTCTAGAAGGCGGAGACAGAGAACAAAACCAAGCATACTAACAAAATAGAATAAATAGAATAGATATGTACAAGTAAGATAAATAAATAAATAAACAGAGTAATAAATATGTACAAACATATATACATATATACAGGAGAAGGGGAAGGGAAGGAGTTAAGATGGAGGGGATGGAGAGGGGGGTGAGGGGGAGAGGAAGGAAGGGGCTCAGTCTGAGAAGGCCTCCAGGAGGAGGTGAGCTCTCAGTAGGGCCTTGAAGGGAGGCAGAGAGCTAGCTTGGCGGATGGGCGGGGGGGGGGGGCATTCCAAGCCCGGGGGATGACGTGGGCCGGGCGTCAATGGTAGGACAGGCGAGAACGAGGCACGGTGAGGAGATTAGCGTCAGAGGAGCAGAGGGTGCGGGGTGGGCTATAGAAGGAGAGAAGGGAGGTGAGGTAGGAGGGGGCGAGGTGATGGACAGCCTTGAAGCCGAAGATGAGGAGGAGGAGTTTCTGCCTGATGCTCAGATTGATTGGTAGCCACTGGAGGTTTTTGAGGATCAATCAATAACTACGATTGAATGAATGAATGAATGAACCCAGGTCCTCTGAATTCCAGTCCCAGACCTGTCCCACTCCACGGATATTTTTTTTCTTGAGGGTATTTGTTAAGCACTTACTGTGTACCGGGCACTGTACTAAACTCTGGGGTAGGCTCAAGATAATAACAGGACACAGTCCCAATCTCCATTCTACAGATAAGGAAACCGTAGATGGTGGAGGAAAACAGGACCGGGGTGATCGGCTTCCTCCTGAAGGGACTGTCAGACCGGCCGGAGGTGTGATTCGCGGCCTTTGGTGTCGTCTACACGGCCACGATCCTGGCCAACGGTGCCTTCCTCCTCGCCCTCCGCGGCGACCACCATCTCCACACGCCCATGTACTTTCTCCTTACCACCCTGTCGTTGCAGGACGTCTTCTGCCCCATGGCCGCGGCGCCCAAGATATTGCGGGGCCTCGCCTCCGGAGACCGGCAATATCGTTGGCAGGGTGCGCCCTTCAAGTCTATTTCCTGGTGGCCCCGAAGGGTAAGGACGTCTTCCTCCTGACGGTCACGGCCTCCGAGCATCTCTTGGCCATCGTCCGCCCTCTCCACTACGCTGTTCTAACAGACTGGAGCGTGTGCGTCGCGCTGGCGGCAGGAGCCCGGCCGGCTCCCTTCCTCAACTCTCCCCTCCACGCGTACTTCACCTTCACGATGACCTTCTGCCTCTCCAACCTGGTGACCAGTACTACTACGACGTCCTTCCGGTGACGGGCCTGTCCCGCTCTGGCGGTGGGCGTGATCGGCGCCTTCTCTATCACTTTAGGCTCCTAAGTACTCGTCGCAGGCGCCACCGTGAAGAGCCGCTCGGCCAAGGAGAAGCGCCGGACCTGGTCCACCTGCACCTCCTGCCTGCTGGCTGTCGGCCGGTTCTATGGCCCCGCCATCTTCACCTACATCCGGCCATCTTGCGGTCACTTTCCAGGAAGCAAAAGGCTCGTGGGCATGCTTTATGGCGTCCTCAACCCCCTCATCGACGGCCTGAGGAATGAGAAGGTCAGGGGGGCCCTCCGGCAGTTGCTGAGACAGACGTTAGGCCCGCTGGGATCTCTTCAGCACCCATAGGACCGCTATGGAATGGACTCCCCCGGGAGTAGGTGCGCTGGACTGAGCGCTCGGTAAAACGCAAGAGGAGACTAATTCCCTGTCCACGGGGAGCTTACACTCCTCGGAAGCAGGGTGCCCTAGTGGAAAGCTTATGGAGCTGGGCGTCAAAGGATTTCACTATGAATCATTCAGTCAAGTTCATTTATTGATCACTTCCTTTCACTCCTTATTCCATTCAATTGTATTCATTGAGTGCTTACTGTGTGCAGAGCACTGCATGCAAGGTACTGTACTAAGCACTCGGGAGAGTACAATATAACAATAAGCAGACCTTTTTGCTGCCCACAACGAGCTCGCAGTGATTTCTGATCCTGGCTCCGCCCCCTACTTGCTGTGTGACCTTGGGTAAGTCACTTCACCTCTCTAGACTGTAGTTCAAGAGTGTAGCTCTACACTGTAAGATCGTTGTGGGCAAATAACGTGTCTGTTTATTGTTACATTGTACTCTCCCAAGCACTTAGTTCAGTGTTCTACACACGATAAGCGTTCATCAAATATGACTTAAATGAACTCTCTATGTCTCAGGTCCTTCATTTGCAAAATGGGGGTACAATACCTGTTCTCCCTGCTACTTGGACTGTGATTCCCATGTGGGATCTGATCATCTTGAGTCTACCCCAGTATTTAGTACAGTGCTCGGCATATTGTCAGTGCTTTAACAAGTACTCTTATCAGTGAAACAGATCAAAAAGGGCTGACAGCTGGGGGACCTAGAATAAGGATTAAAGGGACACTGAATCTATAATTTATTTGAATTTCTGCCTTCCCCTGTTGTCTGTAAGCTTATTGTACTCTCCCAGGTGCTTGGTACAGTGCTCTGCACGGTTAGTACTCAGTAAATATGACTGCTTGCTGGCTTGATTGACAGTTATACATAAATGTATAGACAAGTTAAGACAGTGTGTCCAAGTGGATAGAGCACGGGCCTGAAAGTCAGAGGACCTGGATTCTACTCACAGCTCTACCACCTGCCTGCTGTGTGACCTTGGGCTAGTCACTTCACTTTTCTGTGCTTCAGTTTCTTGTTCTATAAAATGGAGATTCAAATCATGTTGCCCCTTTTACTTCGAACTGAGCCCCATTTGGGGCAGGGACTGTGTCTGACCTGTTTAGCGTGTGTCTACCACAGTGCTTAGTATAGTGCTTGACACAGAGTAAGCACTTAACGAATGCCATAGTGTTGATGCTGATGATGCTATTAATACTAATACTATTAATAATGATATTATGATTATGTGTGAGAATTGAATACTAGCCACATCGCTTCTCTGTGCCTCAGCTGCCTCATCTGGAAAATGGGGATGAAGACTGTGAACCCCACGCGGAACAACCTGATTACCTTGTATCTACCCCAGCATTTGAAACAGTGCTTGGCATATAGTGAGCACTTAACAAATATCATTATCATTCTTATTATTATTATGTGTTTTGCTACTCTTTTCTGTACCCTCCCCAGCATTTAGTGAAGTGTCTAACCCTCAGTAGGTCTGTGATAGAATGAAAAGAACAAAATTGATTGCAAGTTATCTCCATCGGCCTGTAAACTTCTTGAGGGCCGGGGACAAGTGTCTCGTACTCTTCCAAGCATTTAGTACAATACCTACCACTGAGTAGGGGCTCAATGACTGCCAGTGACAGAGTGATCTCATGAATCTCCATTATAATGCAAGTGTAAGGGAAGGAAAAGTATGATTTACTATTCATTCAATCGTATTTATTGAGCGCTTACTGTGTGCCGAGCACTGTAATGAGGGCTACTGTCGTATGTGTTTCAAGGATTTAAAGCAGCATGGCCTAGTCGAAAGAGCATGGGTCTGGGAGTCAGAGGACCTGAGTTCTAATTCCGGCTCCTCCGCTTGTCTGTTGTGTGACCTCGGGCAAGTCACTTGACTTTTCTCTGATTCAGCCTCCTTGTAAAATGGGGATTAATAATAATGGCATTTATTAAGCGCATACTGTGTGCAAAGCACTGTTCTAAACACTGGGGAGGTTGCAAAGTGATCGGGTTGTCCCACAGTGGGCTCACAGTCTTAATCTCCATTTTCCAGATGAGGTAACTGAGGTACAGAGAAGTGAAGTGAGTAGCCCAACGTTACATAGCTGACAAATGACAGAGCAGGGATTTGAACCCATGACCTCTGACTCCAAAGCTCGCACTCTTTCCACTGAGCCATGCTACTTCTCTGTTCCCATCCCTGTTCTCCCTCTTCTCTACACTGAAAAGCCAGTTAACTTCTCTGTGCCTCAGTTAACCTATCTGTAAATTGGGGATTAAAACCGTGAGCTCCATGTGGGACACGGACTGTTTCCTATCCGATTATCTTGCATCTACCCCAGAGTTTAGTACAGGGCCTGGCATGTGGTAGGTGTTTAGCAAATACCATAATAAGTAGAAAATTCAATAGACTGTGAGGCTAGTGTGGGACAGGAAATGTGTCCGACCTGATTTAGTTGTATCTACCCCTCTGCTTAGTACCAATGTCATAATGATAAAATAATAATAATTATAATAACAATAATAATAATAATAATAAAATACTGAGTATAGTGTTAGCGCTCGGTAAGTGCTCAATAAGTGCCATCAAGTGATCGATTGTGTATTGTGTTTTTTGTGGCTCCAAATAGCACGAAAATGGCTAACACAGAAAGTTTGTTTCTCTGGAGGATTGTGGGGAATATTTGCCACAATTAAAGAAGGTTGAAATCCTGATTCCATGCTTTTGTTTTTCCTAAATGGTATTTGCTGAATGCTTCCTATGTGCCAGGCACTGTACTAAGTGCTGGGGTAGATACAGGATAATCTGGTTGGAATAGTTCATATCCCTCATAAGGCCCACAGTAAATTTAACATTCCAGAGCAGGAGACTTTCCCAAGCCTTTAGTACAATGCTCTGTACAGAGAAGAAATTCAATAAATACTATCAACTGATTGATACATATGCGTGTATATTTTCATAAATTGTTATATTTATCCTTATACATACCTACTCATTCAATTTTTTATTCAACCATTTCATCCTGACGCATTTCCTGTTAAATCCTCATTTTTCCTTAGGCTTTTATTCTTTTACATACTTTTAATCTCTCCTCCCATTAAATTGTAAGCTCCTTGAGGGCAAAGCAGTGTGTCTCTTGCTTCTCTTCAACTCTTCTCAGTGCTTACTATTTAGATCTGAATGCTTAGTACAGTACAAAACTCAATGCTTAGCTCAGTACTATGGACACAGTCGTCTCTGGATAAACATCGCCGATTTATTGATCGGATAGGGGAAAAACCAGCTGTATACCAAACTTGTCCTGTATAGAAGTTTGGTGAATGGCCACCCTAGTGTGCATGTATGTATGCATAAGTATGTGTGAGAGTGTAGGTAATAAAGGTAATAATGATGGCATATGTTAAGTGCTTACTATGTGCCGAGCACTAAGTGCTCGGGGAGATACAAAGTAATTAGGTTTCCCCACGTGGGGCTCACTGTCTTCATCTCCATTTTACAGATGACAGAACTGAGGCACGGAGAAATTAAGTGACTTGCCCAAAGTCAAACAGCTGAGAAATGGATGATCCGGGATTAGAACCCATGACCTCTGACTCCCAAGCTCGGGCTCATTCCACTAAGCCACGGTTGCTTCCCCCATATAAGAATATGCTTACACATCTGCAAATGTTTCCATGTATATATGTGAGTTTAGTCATGTGATTTGTGAGTGTGCATGCATATCTAGGTAGATGTGCACATTCATGTATGCCCAAATACCTGTGGGTGTATGTTTGCATACCGTATGTACCATATATACCGGGTGTATATATGCAAACATATACATTTTGTTCTCTCTCTCTCTCTCTCTCTCTCTCTCTCTATATATATATATATTTATATATAACATATAAATATGTTATTCAATTATATTTCATTCAACTTTATTTCATTCAATCGGATTTATTGAGTGCTTACTATGTGGACAACACTGTACTAAGCGCTTGGGAGGGGACAATTCAGCAACAGAGATAATAATAATAATAACAATAATAATAATAATAATAATAATAATAATAATAATATTGGTATTTTTTAAGAGCTTACTATGTGCCAAGCACTGTTCTAAGCACTGGGGTAGATACAAGGGAATCAGTTTGTCCCATGTAAGGCTCACAGTCTTCATCCTCATTTTACATATGATGTTCTGCCGGTCTCAGCTCTGCAACATTGCCAGGATCCGCCCTTTCCTCTCCATCCATACCACCACCCTGCTCGTTCAAGCTCTCATCCTATCCCGTCTGGACTACTGCATCAGCCTTCTCTCTGATCTCCCATCTTCGTGTCTCTCCCCACTTCAATCCATACTTCATGCTGCTACCCGGATTGTCTTTGTCCAGAAACGCTCTGGGCATGTTACTCCCCTCCTCAAAAGTCTCCAGTGGCTACCAATCAATCTGCGCATCAGGCAGAAACTCCTCACCCTCGGCTTCAAGGCTCTCCATCACCTCGCCTCCTCCTACCTCACCTCCCTTCCCTCCTTCTACAGCCCAACCCGCACCCTCCGTTCCTCTGCCGCTAATCTCCTCACCGTGCCTCGTTTACGCTTGTCTCGCCATCGACCCCAGGCCCACGTCATCCCCCTGGCCTGGAATGCCCTCCCTCTGCCGATCCGCCAAGCTAGCTCTCTTCCTCCCTTCAAGGTCCTACTGAGAGCTCACCTCCTCCAGGAGGCCTTCCCAGACTGAGCCCCTTCCTTCCTCTCCCACTAGTCCCCCTCTCCATCCCCCCCCAGCTTACCTCCTTCCCTTCCCCACAGCACCTGTATATATGTATATATGTTTGTACATATTTATTACTCTATTTATTTATTTTACTTGTACATATCTATTCTATTTATTTTATTCTGTTAGTATGTTTGGTTTTGTTCTCTGTCTCCCCCTTTTAGACTGTGAGCCCACTGTTGGGTAGGGACTGTCTCTATATGTTGCCAACTTGTACTTCCCAAGGGCTTAGTACAGTGCTCTGCACACAGTAAGCGCTCAATAAATACGATTGATTGATGTTACTGAGGCGCAGAGAAGATAAATTACTTGCCCAAGGCAACACAGCAGACCAGTGACAGAGTTGGGATTAGAACCCACGACCTCTGACTCCCAAGCACAATCTCTTTCCACTAAGCCACGACAATCTGTACCCAGCAACAGGCTCACAGTCTACAAGGGGGGAGACAGACATCAAAACAAGTAAACAGGCATCAATGGCATCAATATAAATAAACAGAATTATAGATATATACACATAATGTCTATAATATATATATGTATATATATGTAATGTGCATAATGTGTATAATGTATACATATGTGTGCATGTGGATGTGTAAGTCACTTCACTTTCCCTCATCTGTAAAATCAATCAATCAATCAATCGTATTTATTGAGTGCTTACTGTGTGTAGAGCACTGTACTAAGCGCTAGGTAGTACAAGTTGGCAACATATAGAGACGGTCGCCACCCAACACTGGGCTCACAGTCGAGTTTAAAATTAAGACTATGAGCCCCACGTGGGACAATCTGATTACCTGGTATCTACTCCAGTTCTTAGAACAGTGCTTGGCACGTAATAAATGCTTAATAAATACCATCATCAACGTTATTATCATTATTATTTGCACATATGTATGGCTGCAAACATACATATGCATATATGTACAGCACAAACATGTATGTGTGTGAGCATTTTTATGTATGTGTGTGTTAGTATGGGTCTCTTCACGTATGGATATAAATGTAAATGTATGTATATGTGTGCATATGTGTGTTTTCAATAACTTCGTCCATCACATTTTAACGAAGTCTCGAGGCCTAGGCAAGAATCCAACTAGTCAGCAGAGGAAAACTGTTCAAGGAGGCTCTGTCTGGGCGCTGAGAGCCGGGAGGACTTTGCTTCAATCAGCAATGAAGCTGGCTGATTTCCCCGGCCGACTCCATCCTCGTTCTCCTCTCCGCTGGAACAGTGCCTGGGGTCACTCCTAGGACACAGCAGAGACGGGGGGAGAGGGTGTCTGCATCCTCCTGACCCCGCATCAGCCCTACCGGGGACCCTTCCTCCCTCCTTCTATTCCAGCAGCCCAAGAGCCACCAGACGCAATATCCGTTGCTCTGACACTTGGCTCTCCCAGGCTAAAACTAGCTCAGTGGAAATTAGCAACCAAGCGTTGCCCATTGAAGGGAGTCTCCTGTGGACTCGTTAAAAGTGCAACGCGTGGAGCACTTCAGAAAGTTATTTATAAGACACAAGTGGATGGACTTCCTAGCGAAGTCTCAGGGGCCTACCAGCTAGACAGAGCATTCGGCGGCGGCTGCCCAGGGCTGAGGGAAAAGAAAAAAAGAGACAGACTAAATCTGAAAAGTTTAGTTCCTGTCCCTAGAGGGAAATCAAGTCACGCGGAGTCCCGGTTCTCACGCAGTGAGGAGGGAGAGGCGGGGGAAATGAACAGCGGATGTGAAAGAATGCTGGACTTTATCCTGATTCCTTCTTGGGCCTGCTTCCTGCCTGCCCCTCCAAATTCCTCAGATATGTGTACCCTGTCAGCACCCCTGGGCCAGAAGGAGAGATTTTATTTTCTCCTAGAGGGGATCCCCCCAGCTCACACCCCGACTGAGAGGTAGAGGAGGAACATGAGAAACAGCATGGCCTAGTGGCTAGAGCCCGGGCCTGAGAGTCAGAAGGACCTGGGTTCTATTTCCACCTCCTCCTCATGTCTGTTGTGTGACTTTGGGCAAGTCACAGCTCTGTGCCTCAGTCCCCTCATCTATAAAATGGGGATTAAGACTGGGCCCAACCTGATTAGCCTGTATCTACCCCAGTGCTTAGTACAGTGTCTGGTAAATAGTAAGTGCTTAACAGTGACTACCAACTCTGTTTTGCTGTAGTCTCCCAAATGTTTAGTCCACTGCTCTGCACACAGTAAGCACTCAATAAACTCCATTGATTGATTGTTTGACTGATTATCCTTTGTGATACTGTCATATGTGGCTTTACCAATCCTAGTCTAGTTCAGGACTGAAAGACATGAGATATGGGTTCGAGAACTGGCACTGCTATTTTTGGCTGTGTGGCTTTTGGAAAGCCCCTTAACTTCTCTATGCCTCAGTTTTCTCATTGGTAAACTGGGGAGACAATACCCGTTTTCCCTCCCTCTTAGAATATTAGTCTAGGGACTGTGTCCAATCAATTTATCTTGTATCCATCTCAGCACTTATAACACGGTGCTGGGTCCATGAAAACAGCGTTCTAAAAATTCCATAGGGGTATATGCTGAGGAAAGGAAAAAAGTACAAAAGTGCAAAGACGTATTGGAAGGAAAGGTTGGGAAATAGTCTGAGAAGTTTTCCCGGAGGAGATGGGTTTTTTTTTAGGGAGAGGTTTGAAATTGAATTCACTGAGTCCAGTTCCCTTTTGTGGTATTAAAAGTATTTATTAAGTGCCCAGTGTTGGCAATGCACTATATTAAGCACTTGGGAAAGTTCACCAGGACGAAAAGCGCTTAGTACAGGGTTCTGAGTTCCAATCCCAGCTCTTTCTGTTGCATGACCTTGGGCAAGTCATTTCACTGCTCAGGGCCTTAGTTTCCTCATCTGTAAAACGGGGATTCAATACCTGTTCCCCCCTCTAGACTGTGAGCTTATTGTGGTCAGGGAATGTGTCTACCAACTCTGTTATATTGTACTCTCCCAAACGCTTAGTACAATGTCTGCACACAGTAAGCACTCAATAAATACCATTGATTGATTCATTCCCCTAGACTATAAACTCATTGTGGGCAGGGAATGTGCCTGCCAATTCTGTTATATTGTACTCTCCCAAACGCTTAGTACAATGCTCTGCACACAGGAAGTGCTCAATAAATATGATTGACTGATTGATTGAAGGATTCTCCCTCCTACCTAGTCTGTGAGCCTCATGTAAAATAGGAACTGTGCCCAGCTTGATTATCTTATATTTCTCCCAATGTTTAGTAGAGAGATTGGTAAAGAGTAAGTGCTTAACAAATACCACTACTATTATTATTGTTATGAGATTATAACAATTAATATCAACTGATATTAATAATAAAACTCATCTATTAAATTATGATTAATAAAAATAAGCTTCCTCAGAACTTTGGCTCATCTATCTTGCTGCCAACCCCTTTCCCACATCTCCCCCCTCACCTGGAACTCCCTTCCCCTCTAGACCCCCACTCTGCCCACCTTTAAAACCTTACTGAAGACACATCTCCTCCATGAGGCCTTCCCTGATTAAGCCCTCTTTTCCCCACCTCCCTTTCCCTTCTTCATAGTCTAAGCCCTTGGATCTGTGACCTCTGGGCAGCCCTTACCACTTACGTACACATCTATGAATTATGTATTAATAATTTATTTATATTCATGCCTGTCTTCCCTCTAGACTGTTAACTCGTCATGGGCAGGGAATGTGTCTACCACTCTGTTATATTGTACTCTCCCAGGCTCTTAGTACAGTGCTGAGCCCACAGTAAGTGCTCAATAAATACCGTTGATGTTGATGATGATATAATAATTACGGCATTTGTTAAGCACTTACTATGTGCTAAGAACTGTACTGAGCACTGGGGAAGATAGAAGATTATAAAACCTGGCAAAGATTTGGCCACAGATTACCTTTGTAGTAAGAATAATTGTGGAATTTGCTAAACATTCACTATTTGCCAGGCAGTTTGGGAGTCAGGAGCACTTGGGTTCTAAACCTGGTAACTTCACGTGTCTGTTGCGTGACCTTGGGAAAATCACTTCACCTTTCTGCACTTCAGTTGCCTCATCTGTAAAATGAGACCCATGTGGTTCATGGATATTGTCCAAGCTGATTACCTTTTATCTACCCCAGTGCATAGAACAGTGCCTGACACATAGTAAGAATTTAACAAATACCGTTAAAAAAATACAAGACAATCATGTCAGACATAGTTCCCATCCTACACTGGGTTCAGAAGAGAGGGGGAGAGCAGGGCTTTTAGCCACTTTTATCCCCATTTTACACGTGAGGAAACCGAGGCCTTGAGAAGTTAAGTGACTTGCCCGAGCTCACACAGAACTAGCGGAGCCAAGATTAGAGGCCAGGATTCGTGACTTCATGTCATGTCTTCTTTCCAGTAGGAGACATTTAATTTAAGCCCTTCAACCTCTCGCCACATGTCCGTGACTCCAGCTGTCATGTTTTCTCATCTGTGCAATGGGGATTGGCACACAGTAAGTGCTTAACAAACAAATACCTTTAAAAAGCCTCAAAATACCTTCTCTCCCTTCCATTTAGACTGGTGAGCACCATCTAGTTCGGGAACTGTGTCTGACCTGATTATCTTGCTTCTATTTCAGCACGTAGTACAGTGCTTGGCACATAAGAAGTGCTTAACAAATAACAAAATTTAAATAATTATGCCACATAATAATAAAAACAACAGTACTAAAAGAGGGTAATTTTATCAACAGGATAATGCTCTTACCACCAACAGATTTCATACAGATAAAGTTTCTTCTCATGGTATTTGTTAAATATCATTAATTGAGAAGCAGTGTGGCTCAGTGGAAAAGAGTACGGGCTTTGGAGGCAGAGGTCATGAGTTCAAATCCCAGCTCTGCCAATTGTCAGCTGTGTGACTTTGGGCAAGTCACTTAACTTCTCTTTGCCTAGTTACCTCATCTGTAAAATAGGGCTTAAAACTAAGCCCCCCCGTGGGATAGCCTGATCACCTTGTAACCTCCCCAGTTCTTAGACAGTACTTTGCACATAGTAAGCGCTTAATAAATGACATCATTATTAGTATTAAACGCTTACTCTGTGCCAAGCACTGAACTAAGTGCTGGGGCAGATACAAGCTAATCAGGTTGGACACAATCCCTGTCCCACATGGGGCTCATACTCTTCATTCATTCATTCACTCATTCAATCGCATTCATTGAGTGCTTACTGTGTGCAGAGCACTGTACGAAGCATTTGGAAAGTACAATTCAAGAATAGAGACAATCCCTACTCACACTAGGCTTACAGTCTGGGGGGGTCGAGGGGAGACGGACATTAAAACAAGTAAAAAGGCATCAATATAAATAAATAAAATTATAGATGCATACACATCAAAACAATTATAGAGGCATCAATGTAAATTAATAGAATTATACATCCATACATATATTCATAAATATATAAGTTCTGTGGTGTGCGGAGTTGGGGGGAAGAGCGAAGGGAGTGAGGTAAAGTGATGCAGATGGGAGGGGGAGCTGAGGAAAAGTGGGGCTTAGTCTAGGAAGGCCAGTTTCTGCTGAGGCGAAGGCCGATCTGTTTACAGACACAACCTTTACTGCTTCTGATTCTTTCTCCTGTTTCCTGTTGTTGTTAAGAACTTACCATGGACCAGACACTGTAGTAAGGGCTGGGATCAATGCAAACTAATCAAGTTAATCCTTAATCTCACAATTTTACAGGTTGGCTAACTGAGGCCCAGAAAAAGTAACTGACATGCCCAAAGTCAGGCAGCAGACAAGTGGTGGAGCTGGGATTAGAATCCAGGTCCTTCTGATTCTTGCTATATGTTCCTAAATCCTCTGATTGATGGATCAATTTATGGTGTATATTGAGAATTTACTTGCTGCAGAGCACTGTGGGAAATGGAGCTAAAGATTTTATTACTCATTTGACTGTAACTCCCCGAGGTGTGTGAGTGGGGTGACACGGAGCGGGGTTCGTATCTTCTAACTCTTCCGTGTTCTCCCAAGCACACACTGTTCTGTCCATGAAAAATGATATTGATTGGTTACAGGATGGCCAGGTGGAAAGAGCTTGGATTTTGGGAGTCAGAGGATTAGAGTTCTAACTCCAATCCTAGCTCTATGATTTATCTGCTGGGTCACTTTGGGCAAGTTACTTAAATTATTTGTACCTCAGTTCCCTTATCCGTAAAATGAGGATTAAGACTTTGAGCCACTCGTGGGACAGCGACTATATCCGAAATGATTAGCCTGAACCTATCCCAGCGCTTAATACAATGTCTGGCACATAGTAAGTGCTTTACAAATAACACACACACAAAAAAAAAAGATTAGATCACCCCCATTCCTTGTCCCAAGATTGCATTTTTTTCTTGCATCTATTTCAGCATTTAGCCCCTAGTAGGTGCTTCCTAAATATCATTTTTCTTCATAGCAGTCATTGTTATATTATTACATATAGTGTAAAGCAATTATTATGGGTATCGCATAGCACTTTCTTTTCCAAAGCCTTTTCAAGTTGTTCATCCCATCTTTGACCTTACAACATCCCTGTAAGCTAGAGGGAGAAATTATCATTCCTAGAGTGGCCTAGTGGGAAAGCCCGGGCCTGGGAATCAGAGGACTGGGTTCTTATTCCAGCTCTGCCTCTTGCCTGCTCTGTGACCTTGGTCAAGTCCATTTGCTTCTATGTGCACCTGTTTCTTCTTCTCTAAAATGGGGATTCAATAACTGTCCTCCCTCTATGAGTTCCATATGGGATAGGGACTGTGCCCAACCTAATTACCTTGCATATTCTCCAGCACTTAGTGCAGTGCCTGGCGCATAGTAAGCGCTTAACACATGTCATTAAAAAGCAACAAAAAGGCAGCTACAAATATCATTAGGCAGCTACGTACATGCGTTCCTCAGGGGCGGTTATTTGAGGTAGGTGGTCCTGCCGCGGGACAATAACAGAGAATGAATCAATCAGAGACTCGGTTTCCTCTGTAATCGACCACAGAGCCCACCTGTCAGGGAGATGGCTTCTCATTAATGCTTAATTAACCGACTGATGTGTTTATCGTGGATGAGAAGTTTCCAGACTGCAGAGGCAAAGTTTGAAGATGCCCCTGCTGGGGATGGGTCTGTTGCTTCCAGGATGGGCCACAGGGGACAATTAGGAGGCGGGATAATCGGATTCTGCTATGGAATTTCCTCGGTTTCTCGGTTGGCTGTTGACTTACTTTGGCTCCCAGTCCCCGGAGTGGAGGACTCTAGGAGAGGCTCAATGGAGACTGGACCAGAGCAGATGAAGTGACCATCAAAGCCATTAATAATAATAACGATGGCATTTGCTAAGCGCTTACTACCTGTGAGGCACTGTACTAAACGCTGAGCTGGATAGGAGCAAATTGAGTTGGACATAGACCCTGTCCCATATGGGGCTCACAGTTTCATGACAAGCAGGAGAGGGTCGAACTCTCACCAGGATGTGATGTTGGTCATTTTCTTACTTTTACCTCTTAAAGTGGTCAGTCAATTAGTTGGTCAATTATATTTATTGAGTGCTTGCTGTATGCAAAGCACTGCCCTAAGTGCTTGGGAGAGTACAATAAAACAACAGTCATATTTCCTGCCAACAACGAGTTCACAGTCTAGAGGGGAAGACAGACATTGATAGAAATAAATCAATTACAGATATGGACATCAGTGCTGTGGGGCTGGGAGGGTATGAATAAAGGGAACAGGTCAGGGTAATGCAGAAGGGAGTGGGAGAAGAAGAAAGGAGGGCTTAGTCAGGGAAGGCCTCTTGGAGGAGATGGGCCTTCCATAAAACTTTGAAGGAGGGGAGAGTGTTTGTCTGTTGGATATAAAGAGAAGCAGCGTGGCCTAGTGGCAAGAGCACGGGACTGGGAGTCAGAGGACGTGGGTTCTAATCCCGACTCCCCCACCCGTCTGCTGTGTGACCTTGGACAAGTCACTTAACTACCCTTTGCTTCAGGTAACCTCGTCTGTAAAATGGAGATTAAGACTGTGAGCTCCATGTGGGACAAACTGATTACCTGTAGCTACGCCAGAACTTAGAACAGTGCTAGGCCCATAGTAAGCGCTTAATAAATACTACCATTATTATTTTTATTATTATTTGAAGAGGAAGATCGTTCCAGGACAGAGGCAGGGTGTTGGCAATGACATATGCATTCATTCATCCATCCATTCATTCAGTCGTATTTATTGAGCGCTTACTGCGTGCACTTGGAAAGTACAATTTGGCAACAGAGAGAATCCCTACCCAACAACGGGCTCACAGTCTAGAAAGGGGAGACAGACAACAAAGCAAAACATGTATACTGGCATCAAAAGCATCAAATTAGATAAATAGAATTAGAGATACATGCATACCATCAATAAAATAAATAGAATAATAAATACGTACAAAGCTGGAGGTCCATTGAGAAGGTTGGCATTAGAGGAGCGAGTGTGCCGGCTGGGAGTGTAAAAGCATTAGCAGACATCCCGAGTCCTTATAGACTTCTCTTACTCTTACCCCTTACAGTGGGGTTTGTCCCACAGAAACACCCTCCATACCTGTACATGATGTCCAGACCTGTGGAGAGTTTAAGTGCTGTTCTTCATGTGGTCAATCGATCCACCAATCTATTGTGTTTATTGGGTGCTTACTGCGTGCACAGCACGGTACTGAATGCATGGGAGAGGATAACATATCAGAGATGGTGGACATATTCCCTGCCCACAAGGAATCAATCAATCAATAGATCTGTGGTGTTTATTGAGCACTTACTGTACTAAGCGACATGGAAAAGTCCCATACAGCAGAATTGGTAGACACACTCCCTTCCTACGTCGACCTTACAGTCTACATGGCAATGTAGTAAGGGGGGAGCAGATGGCCTTTCAGTCAATCAAAGAGTCGGTGGTATTTATTTAGTGCTTACTATGTGCTGAGCACTGTTCTATCGTTGGGAGAGTACGATACAATAGAATTAGCAGACCCGTTCCTTATCCACAACAAGTGGCTGAATGAATCAATGGTATTTATTGAGTGCTTACTATGTGCAGACCTCTGTACTAATATTTGAGAGAGTACAATACAATAGAATTAGCAGACATGTTTCCTGCCCACAGTCAATCAATGGTATTTACTGAGCAGCGTGGCTTATTGGAACGAACACGATTTTGAGAGTAAGAGGACGTGGGTTCTAATCCCCGCTCTGCCACATGTCAGCTGTGTGACTTTGGGCCGGTCACTTCACTTCTCTGTGCCTCAGTTCTCTGTGCCTCATCTGTAAAATGGGGATTAAAAGTGTGAGCCCCATGTGGGACAACCTGATTACCCTGTATCTACTCCAGCGCTTTGAACAGTGCTTAGCACATAGTTCGCACTTAACAAATACCACTACTATTATTATTATTATTGAATGCCTACTATTTGCCGTGTACTATCCTAAGCACTTTCATTCATTCATTTTTTCATTCAACTATATTTATTGCGCACTTACTGTGTGCAAAGCACTATATTAAGTGCTTGGGACAGTATGACATAGCATTAAACAGACACATTCTCGGTCCACAATGAGCCTAGAGTGTCTAGAGGGTGTGACAGACATTAATATGAATAAATAAAGAAATTACAGATATGGACATAAGTGCTGTGGGACTGGGAGAGGAGATGAATAAAGTAAGACCTGGCAGGTATTACTCTGTGCCGAGCACTGTGAACATCACAGGGATGATAATAATAATGATAAATGTGGTATTTGTTAAGCGCTTACTATGTGCTAAGCACGGTTCTAAGCCTTGGGGAAGATACAAGATGATCAGGTCGGATTCAGTCCCTGTCCCAACTTGGGGCTCATAGTCTTAATCTCCATTTTTACGGATGAAGTTACTAAGGCACAGAGAAGTCAAGCTATTTGCACCAGGACACACAACAGACATTTGGCAGAGTCAGGATTAAAAGTCAGGTCCTTCTGGTTCCCAGGCCCGGTACCAATCAACTAGATCATGTTACTTCTTAGTGTGGCCTATTGAATAATTTCTGAGCACGTTTTGTTTCCAGAGACCTATATTAAGTGTTTTGGAGAGTAGAATTGTTGTGGTAGACACAATTCCTGTCCATGAGGTACTTACAATCCGCAGTGGACTGTATGAAGTGCTTGGAAACTATAACCCAATCTCTGGCCACATTCTACCGAACTGTGGTATTTGTTAAGCCCTTACTACCTATCAAGCACTGTTCATAGTGCTGGGGATAATACAAGATAATCAGTTCAGACACGGTCCCTGTCCCACGTAGATGTCACATTTCGAGGGAGAATAGATATTTAATCCCCATTTCATAGATGAGGGAACTGAGGCACAGAGAAGTGAAGTTACTTGCCCAGTGTCATCCATCAGGCAAGTGGTTGAACGGATCAGAATCCAGGCCATCTGATCCGTGCTCTTTCCACTGGGCCTCGCTGCCTCAGTCTAATACCTGCAGTGGGTGTAATGAGCAATACAACACATTGAATGTGAT
Organism: Tachyglossus aculeatus; assembly: GCF_015852505.1. Classification (NCBI taxonomy): domain Eukaryota; kingdom Metazoa; phylum Chordata; class Mammalia; order Monotremata; family Tachyglossidae; genus Tachyglossus; species Tachyglossus aculeatus. Next base: position 3,901,666 of record NW_024044838.1, on the reverse strand, counting down.
GATTTTATGTTTCACAAATAGTTCAGAGGGTCAGCGAAATGACACCAAGAAGGGGAAGTGGCAGGTGGTCAACAGTTTCGTGTGTTGGCCAGTTCCTCCATTCTGCAGGTCCAAAGACTGGGGAGACCCTTCTGCCCACCCTCTGCTTTTTAAACTTTTATGGTGTTTAAGTGCTGCCCGTGTGCCAGCCACTGTACTAAGCACCGGGGTACCAACAAGCTACATCAGGTTGGACACAGTCCCTGTCCCCAATGGGGCTCACAGGCTTAATTCCCATTTCATAGATGAGGTAACTGAGGAAGAAAGAAATAAAGTGACTTGTCCCAGGTCACACAGCAGACAAGTGGCAGAGTTGGGATTAGAATCCATGGCCTTACAACTCCCTGGCCCGAGCTCTATCCACTAGGCCCTGCTGCTTCTGCTCGTAGGGAGGATGGAGCTAGAGGTGACTGACGAGGATGAATAGAATCAAGGTCGACATATGGAAATCAATCAATCAATCAATCAATCAATCAATCGTATTTATTGAGCGCTTACTGTGTGCAGAGCACTGTACTAAGCGCTTGGGAAGTGCAAGCTGGCAACATACAGAGACAGTCCCTACCCAACAGTGGGCTCACAGTCTAGAAGGGGGAGACAGAGAACAAAACCAAACATACTAACAAAATAAAATAGAATAGGTAGGTACAAGTAAAATAAATAAATAGAGTAATAAGTATGCACAAATATATATGCGTATATACAGGTGTTGTGGGGAAGAGAAGGAGGTAAGATGCGGGGGAGGAGAGGGGGACGAGGGTGTGAGGAAGGAAGTGGCTCAGTCTGGGAAGGCCTCCTGGAGGAGATGAGTTCTCAGTAGGGCCTTGAAGGGAGGAAGAGAGCTAGCTTGGGGGATGGGCAGAAGGAGGGCATTCCAGGCCCGGGGGATGACGTGGGCCGGGGGTCGATGGCGGGACAGGAAGGCTGAGTAGGTGCGAATGAGGTTGTCGTTAATGTATCTTGGTGATAACAAGGGCCTTTTTCCCGGGGTGGGGGGTGGGGGAGTCAGTCAGGACAGGACCGGGAAGGGGGTTGGGGGGCACTATAAGGAAGGTCGCTTAAGTGGGTGGGGGTGGAAGCAGGGGGCGTCTATGGCGGCGCTCGGAGGAGAGGAGCTTTCTGGGAGCAGCGGGGGCCACGTGGTGTGATGGGGGGCGGGCCTCTCGGGAACGGAATCCCGGGCGTCTATGGGGGCGCTCTGAGGAGAGGATCATTCCTGGAGCAGCGGGGGACACGCCGTGTGATGGCGGGCGGGCGGGCGGGGAAAGGAAGGGGATAATGAGGTCAGAGAGAATCAGATAGGATGTGTCGTCACCTTAACTTTATTCCTCTCCTTCTACCAGTTTGCTCTCGTGCCCCTGACCCGATCAGATGGAAAACGTTTGGAGCCTTGAGGGAAGTAGGGAGACATGTAGCCAGGAAGTCAATGACGATAATAATAATAATGATAATGACATTTGTTAAGCACTTTATATGTGCCAAGCACTGTTCTAAGTGCTGGGGTAGATAGGAGGTAATCGGCCTGTCCCACGAGGGGCTCACAGTCTTCATTCCCATTTTACAGACGAGGTAACTGAGGCACAGAGAAGTTAAGTGACGCTTAAAGTCACACAGCTGGTAAGTGGCAGAACCAGGATTAGAACCCACATCCTCTTACTCCCAAACCCATGCTCTTTCAACTAAGCCACGCTGCTTCTCGACCAACCTCCAAAGCACTGTGCTAAGCAGTGGATGTAGATAGGGAGGCAGCGTGATCCAGTGGAGAGAGCACAGGACAGAAAGTGAGGAAACCTGGGTTCTACGTCTGTCTCCCCCTCTAGACCTCTCGTTGAGTGCAGGGAATGTGTCTGTTACATTGTTATGTTGTCCTCTCCCAAGCACTAGGTACAGTGCTCTGCACACAGTAAGCGTTCAATAAACACGATTTATTGACTAATTCCTCTGCGCTGTAAGCTCACTGTGGGGAGGGAATGCATCTATCACTATACTGCCCTGTGATCTCCCAAGTGCTCTGTTCAGTGCTCTGCTCAGAGTACGCACTCAATAAATACCATTGATTGATTGAGGTGGGGATGGGGTGATGATTCTGCCGGAGCAGGTGGCCGAAGGGGGATGAGTAGTGTTATAAGTGCTTAGTACAGCGCTCTGCACAGAGTAAGCACTCAATAAATACGATGGAATGAATTTCATCTCGGGTCAGATGAGATGATAAGGCCCATGGTTTCAAACGGAGGTGTAACCTAAACGTGACAGTCTCAAACGTCAATAACTTTCCCGGTGCTCAGTTGCCTAAACAGGACCACGGCCTATTTAAAAGTTCAATTATGGCGGGATCGGGTTTTATTTCCGGGAAAGACATCGCCTCCTCAGGACCATCCCGAGGGCGGCCTTCACGTCACGGTTCCTCAGGCTGTAGATGAGGGGGTTCAGGACGGGGGGCACCATGGCTTAGAACACGGACACCAGCAGGCCCTGCGTCAAGGGGGAGAGGGATGGTGACTTCAAGTGGAAGGAGGAGGCTGTGGTGAAGAAAACAGCAGTGACGGCAAGGTGGGGCAAGCAGGTGGAGAAGCCTTCGGCTCGGCTCTCGGCGGCCGGCATCATCAGTACGGTCTGAAAGATGCGCACGTACGGGACGACGATGAAGGCCAAGAACATTACCCCCAGGGAGACACTGCTGGTCATGTTCGCGTCAAGAGCAAGAGACAGAGCAAGAGACCTTTACTAAGGAGGGGTTATCGCAGAAGAATTGGTGAAGCGCGGTGATCTGCAGAAGAACAGGGAGAAAGTACCAGCCGAGAACAAGCCTCCAAACACTCGCCCGCTGAGCCAGGAGGAGGCGGCCATCTTCCCATAGGTCCCGGGAGCCATGAGGACCTCGCAGCTCGGGGGAGACAGATGGCGGTGTAGCGGTCGTAGGACATGGCCGTGAGGACGAACACCTCTGAGCCGGCAAACCAGACCACGGAGAAGACTTGTGTGACAGAGCCCAGGAGGGAGATTTCTCTAGGGCCGGCCAGGGAGTTGTGGGTGGATTTGGGGACGGTGACGGAGATGAGGCAGAGGTCGGGGATGGACAGGTTCCTGAGGAAGAAGTACATGGGTGTGTGGAGGTGCCGGTCGAGGGCGGTGATGGCGACGATGAGGAGATTATTTCAGGGAACTGTGAAAAATACTGGGGTAGATTGATAGTCCGAGAGGCAGAAAGGTGACCTAGTGGAAAGGGCACGGACTTGTTAGTAGATTTCGTTTCTGATCTGATCTTGGTTCTGATCTCTGTCCTGCTCTTGGCCTGAGACCTTGGGCAAGTCACTCATTCCCTTGGTGCCTAGGTTTTCTGGTCTGTAAAATGGAGAGGTTTTATGTGCTCACCAAAAGTGTTGGCCTGGAAGCCCCATGTGGGTCAGGGACCATGTCCTATCTGTTTACTCTCAGTCAGTCAGTCAGTCAAATACTTTATCCTGGAACGCCCTTCCCTCCTGAAATCCGCCAAACTAGCACACTTCCCCTCTTCAAAGCCCTACTGAAATCTCACCTTCTCCAGGAGGTCTTCTCCATATCATCTGCTGCCTCTCCCCTCCCCATCGCCCCGACTTGCTTCCTTTGCTCTACCCCCTCCCCGCCCCATAGCACGTGTTTATACTAATTTCATTTATTTATTATTGATGATGTGTATGTAGCTATACTTTTATTTATTTATAATGACGCTACTGATGCCTGTTTACTTGTTTTGATGTCTGTCTCGCCCCTTCTAGACTGTGGGAGGGGAGACATTTACCACGTACCATTATGAAAAAAATAATCAGAGAAGGTCCCGTGAATTTAATAGTGTTTCAGGAAGGGGATCTGTAGATGGGAAGCCCTGTGCTCATTAAATACGATGGAATGAGTGAATGAATGAATTTGACAGATTAAATCCTTGCCTCGAATCCATTCGTTCATCCTTCCATCCATGTTTCCTACTATCCATCCGTCTATCTGTCTGTCTGTTCACCCATCTGTCTGTCCATCCATCCACCCATCCATCCATCATCCATCCATCCATCCATCCATCCATCCATCCATCCATCCATCCATAACAATAGTAATAGTGGTATTTGCTAAGCACTTACTCTGTGCCAGGCATTGTACTACATGTTGGGGAGCTTACAAACTAATCAGGTTTTAGAGTCCCTATACCAGATGGGGCTCACAGTCTCAATTCCCATTTTACAAATTTGATAACTGAGGGACAGAGAGGCGAAATGCCTTGCCTCAGGTCACACAGCATACAACCCTCTCATTCATCCATCCATCTACCCACCCACCCTTCCATCCATTCATCCACCCAACAACCCATCCATGCATCCATCTATCAATCCATCCATCCATCAATCGATGCTATTTACATCCTGGGTGCAAAGTACTGTAGTGAACCCTTCAGAGAGATTAAAATAAACACCATCCCTGCTTTCCAAGAGCTTCAAATCTAAGAGCAGAGATGGACCAAGAATTAATTAAGGAGAGTATGTAGAAGAGAATGGAAAGTATGGTTAATAGATGACTACGTGTTTCAACAGTACATTTTATAAAAGCCACTATGAACAAAGCTATAATAGTGGGTGTGAGTGCAGAATGGAGAAGTGGTCTAAGATGTTGATTGGTAGTTGGGAGAAGATGACTTTAGGAGAAGAAAAATGAATCGTGTGAGGCATCGTGGAAGTGATGGGATGACGGAGGGGCTTTGAAGGTAGGGAAAATTGTGCTCTGATGGACTGGAAGGGAGCAGGCGGAAATGTAGGCTGACAAATTATTTCTCCATTTTCCATCATTGAGATATTTTGAAAGGGGACAGGGCCATTCAGAGGAGAGAATGCAGTGACCTCCTCACCCCAATTTGGTACAGTGTCTCAGCTCTGAGATAGAAGAGGACGAACCCTAGGCTAGAACCTATTCCTCCTGAACAGGGATTTTCCCGTCGTGTCCACCCAGCCAGTATCAGTGATTCCTTCCCATCACCCCGTTCTCAGAACCCCTCACACCTCCCAAACAGAAAATAATAATCACAATAACAATAATTGCATTTGTTAAGCGCTTACTACGTCTCAGGCGCTGTTCTAAGCGCCTGGGTAGGCATAACTTAATCAGGTTGTCCCACCTGACATTCACAGTGTTAATCCCCATTTTCCAGATGAGGTTACTGAGGCCCACAGAAGTTAAGTGGCTTGTCCAAAGTCATCTAGCAAACAAGTGGCAGATCCAGGATTAGAACCCACTTCCTCTGACTTCCAAGCCTGGACTCTTGCCACTAAGACATGACGCTTCTCATGCTGCTTCTCTGAGTTGATCCCAGAAGCCTGCTAGGGGGAGGGTGTTAGGATGAATTGAAAGTCATTTCTCTCTCTAGATTTGCAATCAGAAAACGTCAGAAAATACAACTAATTAAATGACCGATTGATTGCTTGAGGCCTAGTCGCTGGAGCGTGGACCTAGGAGTCAGACTGGCGTGGGTTCTAATCTCGGCTCTTCTACCTTTCTGCTGCATGACCTTGGGCAAGTCTCTTCACTTCTCTGGGCCTCAGGTCCCTCATCTGTAAAATGGGGATTGAGACTGAAGCCCATGTGGGACAGGGACTTTGTCCAGGCTGATTAGTTTATATCGAAAACCAGGACTTAGTACAGTGTGTGGCACATAGTAAGTGCTTAGCAGGTACCACTGAAGAAAAAAGAAGCTGAAACAGCCACCTGTTGACCCAGATGGTCACTAACAGCGGGAACCGTTAGGATGCTGTTACCATGGGAACCCTGCAATCAAGTGCCTTCACCGGATCCTCATTTCTGTGGGGACTCAAAGGCTGTGGGGATTAATCTCCATGATCCGATCCTCCGAGGACCCCCTCGGAGCAGCGGAGACTTTATCTAAGGCGATGGGGGACCTGTCCGGAAAGCGCATTTCAGTTTATGCGGAACTGCAGAGAGAGACTGACAGCTCCTTGCTATCCCTCCGTGGCCACTGCATCCAGGGGTCCGAGGAGAGAAGGGGGATTAGCCCAGCCCAGAGTGGGTCGGAGGTCCCCCAGACCCACGCTGGCCTGGTGAGAATGCCCGGGGGTGGAGAGGGGCAGGGATGGACCATAAAGCTAATCGCCGTGAGTGTAAGGGTCTCTCCGGGAAGATGTTCGTACTCGGGGTCTAGGATGGAGTTGGAACAGGGTTGTGTATACAAGCAGAGAGAAATCATTTGCCCCTACAGTAGGCCCCTGATCTCCTCCATCCACTGCCCAAATCCCGGCTACCATAGCTGCCTGGCTAAGTGATTATGGCATGGCGTCATGGCCGTGGTGATTTCAAGCATCAGCTCAAACCTCCGGGAAGAGGCAAGAGGGTATGACTATGATTGCACCAACCAGATGCTTCACAACCAATTCCTCCTCACAAGACATCCCCCCCTAAATCTTGGGAGGATGAAAGAGAGAAGGAGTGTGGCCTAGTGGATAGAACGTGGGCTTGGAGTCAGAGGACACGTGTTCTAACAACGGCTCCACCTCTTTTTATTTTTTGATGGTATTTGTTATGCGCTTACTATGTGTCAAATATCGCTCTAAGCACAGGGCAAGTTAATCAGTACCCTGTACCTCATGGGGCTCACAGTCTGAGCAGGAAGGAGAACAGGAGAACTGAGACACAGAGAAGATAGGTGACTTCCCCAAGGTCTCAGAGCAAGCAATTGGCAGAGTTGGAATTAAAGCCCATGCCCATCCTCTTTCCACTGGGCCAGGCTACTTCTCTTCTGGGTGATTTGGGGCAAGTCACTTCGCTTCTCTGTGCCTCAGTTCCCTCATCTGTAAGATGGAGACTGAGACTGTGAGCCCAGTGTGGACAGTGACTGCGACCCACCCAATTTTCTTGTATTCACCCAGAGTTCAGTACATTGCCTGGCATCTAATGAGAGCTTAAGAAATACCATAAAAAGAGAGGTAAAAGGCATGATCTCTGCCCTCAAAGAATTCCCAGTCTAATAGGCTAGATAGGCAAAATGTCATCTACAACTGGGAGGGGAAAAGAATGGAACAATGTATATGTGGATGCGAATCAACCTGGCTTAGTGGAAAGAGCACGGGCTTGGGAATCACACGTTTTGCGTTCTAATCCCAGCTCCGCCACTTGTCAGCTGTGTAATTTAGGGCAAGTCACTTCACTTTTCTGTTACTCTGTTACCTCATCTGTCAAATGGTGATTAAGACTGGGAGTCCCATGTGGGACAACTTGATTACCTTCTTTCTCCCCCAGTGCATAGGACAGTGCTTGGCACATCGTAAGCGCTTAACAAATACTATCAATATTATTATTAGTGATTGTTATTATTTTTGAATGCTTAACGTGTGCAGAGCACTAAACTGGGTGCTGAGGAGAGTACCCTGTGAAAGAGTTGGTAAACATTTTCCCTGCCCACAAGGAGCTCACCTATAGGTGGGAAGAAGACATTAACCAGTCAACTAATCGGAGACATTTAATGAGTGCTTACTGGGTGCAGATCACTGTACTAAATGCTTGGAAATATAAAATATGAAAGAGTTGGTAGACATATGTTCTCAAGGAGTTTACAGTCTGGAGTAATGACCCTTACCTTCAGCAACAATATCCTGATGATCTGCGGATGCATTACTTCTGGGGATGGTCACTGACATATGTTGAGACGTAGTGAATTAGCTAAATCCAACTTGAGAAGGTGGAATTCCAGAGGGTTTTTGAGGGTGGGTTGTCTTCGGGCTGGGGAATTGAAAAGGATGGATTTCCACGCCAAAGGAAGGGTTGGAGTCAGACTTGGGAGGAGGAAGCGTCGAAAGCGAGTCACAGTAAGAAGGTTTTTTTTGGAGGGTTGGATTAAGAAAGCAGATAATGAGGAGGAGAGTTAGAACAAGTGGATGGCACTGAAGCCAGAGATCAGATTCACTGAAGTCAACCCAACTACAGTACGTTATTCCTCTAGCCTGTAAGCCCGTTGTGGGCAGGGACTGAGTCTGTTTATTATTCTATTGTACTCTCCCCCGCGTTTAGCACACAGTAAGCACTTAATAAATACTACCGAACGAATTCAATTTCCACTTTACAGGAGCTACTGCCATCAGGTTCAAGGCCCTACTGAGAGCTCACCTCCTCCAGGAGGCCTTCCCAGACTGAGCCCCCTCCTCCCTCTTCCCCTTGTCCCCCTCTCCATCCCAACTGTTTTACCTCCTTCCCTTCCCCACAGCACCTGTATATATGTATATATGTTTGTACATATTTATTACTCTATTTATTTTATTTGTACATATCTATTCTATTTTATTTTGTTAATATGTTTGGTTTTGTTCTCTGTCTCCCCCTTCTAGACTGTGAGCCCACTGTTTGGTAGGGACTGTCTCTATATGTTGCCAACTTGTACTTCCCAAGCGCTTAGTATAGTGCTCTGCACACAGTAAGCGCTCAATAAATACGATTGATTGATTGATTTATCAGGTTCTCTGTGCTAGAAGCTGTGTATGCTTCTGTGTGTATGTGTGTGCATGCAAAATATTAGGTAGTGGAAGCAGCAAACAAGTTCAGGCAGTGGGGAGCGTTGAAGAAGAAGATAGAAAGAAATCTCCCTCCAGACTCTAAACTCGATGTTGGCAGGGAATGGGTCTACCAACTCTGTTGGGGCGGTCGAGGCGAGACAATATCAGGAATTCCCTTTAAATCAACCAAAATAATGTGAAAAGCTGAATCCTTCCTTATCCCAGCTGGATAAGTAACTCAAAAATCGTTTTGAATTCAATAACTGTCTTCTCTCCATTAAGAATCTCTAGAAAATGTCCTGTCAGTTTCTTCACTCATCCGATCAATGGACTCTGACTTTGGTTCTCCCCTCATTCACTGCAGAAAGTCAATGCTGCCTCCCCAAAATGCTCAACGTCTCCAAGGTGATGGGATTCCTCCTGCTGGGATTCTAGGAAGTCCGGAAGCTGCAGCTGGTCCACGCCACTCTGTTCCTCCTGGTCTACCTGTCAGCCCTGATGGGGAATCTTCTCATCATCGCCATCACCGCTCTCGACCGGCGCCTCCACACCCTCACGTACTTCTTCCTCAGGAACCTGTCCCTCATCGACCTCTTCCTCACTCCGTCACCGTCCCCAAATCTGTCACCATCTCCTTGAAAAATAACAGCTCCATTTCCTTCCTGGGTTGTGTGGCTCAGCTCTTACTGGTGATATTGTTTGCCGCTTCAGATTATTTTGTTCTCACGGCGATATCCTATGACCGATACACAGCCACCTGCCGCCCCCTGCACTACGAGGCCATCATGGACCTAGGGTCCTGAAGCTGGCTGCCGCCACCTGGCTCGGGGGGGGGGGGCTTTTTGGGGTCCTATATTCTGCTTCGACTTTCACCCTGTCCTTCTGCAGTTCCAACGTCGTCCCTCAGTTCTTCTGTGACGTCCCCTCCCTACTGAAGATCACATGCTCCGAGGACCACGGTGCCATCGACGTGAGCGTGACCATCAGGGTAGCGTTAGGCGTCGTCTTCTTCGTCCCCATCGTCGTCTCGTACGACCATGTCTTCTGGGCTGTGCTGAGGATGCAGGCTACCGAGAGCCGGGCCAAAGCCTTTTCCTTTTCCACCTGCCTGCCTCACCTCGCAATTGCTATCATTGTCATTTTGACAGCCGTCACCGCCCATCTGAAACCGCCCTTAGACTCCTCCTTGACGCTGGGCCTGCTGGTGTCCGTGTTCTATGCAGTGCTACCCCCTGGCCTGAAGCCCCGCATCTACAACCTGAGGAACCAGGACATGAAGGCCGCCATCGGGAGAGTCCTAAAGAGGAGATTTCCACACATTTTTCTCTAGAAAAAAACTATCTCTTTGTGTTGATATTACCATCAGTCACTTCGCTAAGACACCCTACAGAGGGGTAAATATGAACAGTTGTCTTTTCTGGCTGAAAGAAGGCTTTCGCAGGGTCCGGAGGGACGTCTGATAAGATCAGTGTGTGACGGACAATTCTGCCTCAAAGGGTATTGCTCTGGGGTCGATACAAGCTAACAGGTTGGACCCAGTTTATATCACACAAGGAGCTCAATCTTCATCCCCATTTTACAAAAGAGGGAACTGATACCACAGAGAAGTGAAGTGACTTGCCCAAGGTCCCACAGTAGGCAAGTGGCGGAGCCGGGATTGTCACCCAGGTCTTTCTCACTCCCTGGCCTGAGCTCTACCCACTCGTCCATGCTGCTTCTCTTGAGTAAGTCATTTAACCTTCATAATTAACAAATTTATTGTTTCCTTCCCAGACCGTTGAAGTTATGCAAAATCTATCAGTCTCACGCGATGTGGAAACATTTCCTCCTTGTGTTGCATTCCTTAGTATCGATGTCTTCTTCTGAATAAAGTTTTTCTAACCGACCTGCTACTTTTCCTTTCTGAGAGTGAACGTGTTAACAGTGCTGTGACTTGGGAAGTGAAGTAGTGTGAACTAGTGAAAACAGCATGGGCCTAGGAGTCATTCCTTCATTCCTTTAATCGTTTTATTAAGCGCTTACTGTATCCAGAGTACTGTCAGAGAGCCTGGATAGACTGTAAGCTCATCCGAACTGCCAAGTCTGTACCACAGTGCCAAAGCCCAGCAGGTGGCTGCATGGTAGCAGTGGATAATAATAATAATGATAATAGTATTTGTTAAGCTCTTCCTATGTGCCAGACACTGTTCTAAGCACTGGAGTGGGTACAAACCAATCAGGATGGAGGGGCTTGTGATGGTTGGGGTCACTGCACAGGACAATGCTCCCCTCCTGCAAGCCTCCTGCTCGGTCAGGGGGCGCGGCCCTGGACTGAACACCAACATAGGTCCCGAGTGTGAGCATCCCCCCAGACTGGCTCCGAATCTTCCTTCTGCTTCCTTGTCCCTCCCTGCCCCTCCAACCCCTTCCACCAACGTCACACCCACTGGGGAAGCGTGGGTCCTGAGGGGCCCTCAGTTCCGCCTCCCCTTGGTATTCTGGGAGGGGCAGGTCACGAAGTCTCCAAAAACTGCCTACCGCACTTGGCACACAAGATGTGATCAGTCAATTTCAGTGATGAACTAGTGGATGGATGAATGAATGAATGAATGTATGAATGGATAGATGGCTGGATGAGAGAAGATGGATCTGAGCAGTGGATGGGCTCTGTATCCATTTTTTACTACCCTTCTTCCAACAGTCGTACTTACCCAAATAGTGTGCCTTATTCTTCACCTCTTCAAAGCTTTACTGAAGGACATCTCCAAGAGGCCTTCCGTGGCTAAGTCCTCTTTTCCATTTCTTCCACTCCCTTCTGCGTCGCCCTGAATTGCTCTCTTTATTCACCCCCTTCCCAGCTCCACATCTCCTATTTTCATATCCGTAATGTATTTATTCATATTAATACCTGTCTCCCACTTCAGACTGTAAGCTCACTGTGGTCAGAGAATGTGTCTGTTATGTTGTTATACTACACTCTCTCAAGTACTTAGAACAGTGCTCTGCATATCGTATGCACTCACTAAATATGATTGACTGACTCCTAAATTGTTTCTATTATCATCATCATCATCATCCTCAGTTAAAAGTAGTTATTGAGAACTTATTATGTGCAGAGCACTCTACTAACATCATGGGAGAGTACAATACAACAAAAGCAGCTAGCACGTTCTCTGCCCACAACAACCTAGCAGTCTAGAAGACCACCTAATTGAATGTTTGGTCAGCCCACTGGATAAAATCACCCAGACCTGGGACAGTTGGGAGGCTGAAATGTCTCGGATATTAGATCGGTATTCCACATTCCTCCTAAACCCAATACTTTAGGAAAAATCAAAACAATGCAGGGAATAATTGTGGTCTATCCATCCATATTCCTATCCTAGCTCTGCCACTAGTCTGCTCTGTGACCTTGGGCAAGTCCCTTCAATTCTCTATCCCTCAGTTACCTATCTGTAAAATGGAGATTGAGAATGTGAAGCCCACGTGGGACAGGGGACTGTGTTCAAACCGATTTGCCTGTATTCATTCATTCATTCATTCATTCAATCGTATTTATTGAGAGGTTACTGTGTGCAGAGCACTGTACTAAGCGCTTGGGAAATACAGGTCGGCAACATATAGAGATGGTCCCTACCCAACAACGGGCTCACAGGCTAGAAGGGGGAGACAGACAACAAAACAAAACAGGTACACAGGTGTCAATGCCATCAGAATACATAGAATTATAGCTATATACACATCATTAATAAAATAAATAGAGTAATAAATATGTACAAATGCAAACAAGTGATGTGGGGAGGGGAAGGGGGTAGGGCAGAGGGAGGGAGGGAGGGGAGCGATGTGGAGGGGAGGAGGAGGAGAGGAAAAGGGACACTCAGCATGGGAAGGCCTCCTGGAGGAATTGAGCTCTCAGTAGGGGTTTGGAGGGAGGAGAAATGTATCCATCCCAGTGCTTAGTACAGTGCCTGGCACAAAGAAAGCGCTCAACAAATACCATAATAATACTGTAATAATGATAATAATAATAATAATAATAATGATAGTAATAATAGTAATTATCATTAACAGAAGTGAAGATACCCTAGAAAGCAATTACAAGATCCCTCTAAATATACTGTTACAAGAATCTGCACGGGGTAGCTGGATCTAACCCAAGAAGTACAAATTCATGGGCTCCTGATCATAATCATAATTAATTATCATAATCATAATTATCAACATTATCATTATAGTCTTAATTAACAATTTACATGCAAAAGGCTGTAACGAGTCCTGAGTAGAAACAAAATGATCAGCTCAGACAAAGCCCCAGGCCATAAGAGGCTCTGAATATGAGAAAGAGAAAGCATGTATCAAATCCTCATGTTACAGAGAGACCCGGAGAGGTTAAGTTCGTTACCCAAGGGTTGGCATTAGAACTCAAGTGTCATGGATCCTAGTGGCACAATCAATGCCCCCTAGACTGTAAGCTCCTCCTGGGCAGGAAACCTGACTACCAAATCGTTTATCTTCCCTTCCAAACCCTTTTTTCCCCTTGATTTTCCCATCACCGTATATGATCCACCATTGTTCCTGTATCACAAGCCCATAACCTTGGCATTATCCTCGACTCCTCTCTTTCATTCAACCCACAAATTCAATCCATCACTAAATCCTGTCGAGTCTCCCTTCACAACATCGCTAAAATCTGCTCTCTCCTCTCCATTCAAACTGCTACCACGTTAATCTAATCCCTTATTCTATCCCATCTTGATGACTTTATCAGCCTCCTTGCTGACCTCCCAGTCCTCCTGTCTCTCCCTACTCCAGTCCATACTTCACTCCGGGGCATGGGACGGGGGACACTGCCTCTCCCCCTCCTCCTCCTCCCCATCCCCTCAGCCTTACCTCCTTCCCCTCCCCACAGCACCTGTATATATGTATATATGTTTGTACGTATTTATTACTCTATTTATTTATGTATTTTATTTGTACATATTTATTCTATTTATTTTATTTTGTTAATATGGTTTGCTTTGTTCTCTGTCTCCCCCTTTTAGACTGTGAGCCCAGTGTTGGGTAGGGCCCTGATCATTTTCCTATAAAATATTTTCAATCCATGTTTCCACACTCCTCGAGAACCTCCAGCGTTTACCCATGCAACTCCACATCAAACGGAAACTCCTCATCACGGCTTTAAAGCACTCAATAACTTGCCCCCTCCTACCTCACCTCACTACTCTCCTACTACAACCCAGACAGCATACTTCACTCCTGTAGTAAATGTGATTGATTGACTGTGGATTGAATATCAGCACAAGGAAACGGACATTTCGACCTATAAAGAAGTCTGGGGGATTTTCCTTTTCAAGACAGTTCAGAGAGTAGCGTTCATGTCCTGGTTCCTCAGGCTGTAGATGAGGAAGTTCAGGGCCGGGGCATGATGGCAGACATAGAACACGGATATCAGCAGGTCGAACACCGAGGAAGAGTGTGAAGGCAGCTTGAGATAACCAAACCTGTGCCTGTGAAGAGGAAGACGTTGACGACGACGAGGTGGGGCAGGCAGGTGGAGAAGGTTTTGGCCTGGCCCTTGGCAGCTGGCATCCTCAGCACAGCCCGGAAGGTGCGCACAGACAAGACGACAATGGAAATAAAGTCTACCGCACTTATGGTTATCCCAAAGGTCATGATCACGTCGATGGCGGAGTGATCAGAGCAGATTATCTTCATCGGGGGCGGGACGTCACAGAAGAAATACTGGACAACGTTGTATCCGCAGAAGGGCAAGGAGAAGATCAAAGCTGAAAATAAAATCCCTAACAGCCCTCTTCTGAGCCAGGAAGCATCAACCATCTTCCCAGAAGCCCTTGGTTTCATGAGGAACTCATAGGTCATGGGGAGACAGATGGCGGCATAGCAGTCGACGGACAGGGCCATGAGAATGAAAAACTCCGAGGCAGCAAACAGGACGACCAGGAAGAGCTGAGTGGCACTGCTCTAGAAGGAGATGGATCAGCAGTTAGTCAGGGAGATGGTGACGGATTTGGGGACGGTGACAGAGATGAAGCAGAGGTCAATGAGGGCCAGGTTCCTGAGGAAGAAGTACATGGGGGTGTGGAGGTGACCGTCGAGGACGGTGACGGCGACGATGAGGAGATTCCCTGTCAGAACCTGCTTCTCTGTTAGGGAAGCAGCGTGGCTCAGTAGAAAGAGCAGGGACTTCGGAGTCATTGGTCTTGGGTTCGAATCCTCGCTCTGCCTCTTGTCAGCTGTGTGACTTTGGGCAAGTCACTTAACTTCTCTGGGCCTCAGGCACCTCATCTGTAAAATGGGGATGAAGACTGTGAGCCCCCTGTGGGACAACCTGATCACCTTGTATACCCCCAGCGCTTAGAACAGTGCCTTGCACATAGTAAGCGCTTAATAAATGCCATTATTATTAACCGCCAGGTAGACCAGGAGGAACAGCACGGCGTGGAGCAGCTGCAGCTCTCTGATCTCCTAGAATCCCAGCAGGAGGAATTCCCTCACCCTGAAGACGTTGGGCATGTCTTGCAAGATGTCCTTGGGCATCATGATAGGACCTGATTTCAGGCAGGGATTAAAAACCTTCAGGGAGAAACTCACATCGCAAGATAATGCACTCGTCCGGAGATGAACCTCAATCAATCCATTAATCAATCAATGATATTTATTGAGCGCTTACTGTGTGCAGAGCACTGTACTAAGCACTTGGGAGAATCCACTACATCAGCGTTGGTAGACACGTTCCCTTCTCACATCCAACTTGCAGTCTATAAAGGGAAGCTCACCTCGTCATCTCTTCCTGCCTCCTGCCTCAATTCAGGACACAACGGGAAATTTTCCACGTTGATGATATCTATTTTATTCTGAAACATCAGCAGAGATTGTGTCCAGTTTTCTGCCCACAGTAAGCGCTCAATAAGTTCTATTGATTGATTTGTGCTATGAAAATCTAGAACGCAGGGGTCGTGTAATCAGGAAACGATGTGCTTAAGGAAGGCTGGTGCTCTACAATTCACTTTGTCGGACACTACACGCACAAGCCATTTCTTCCTGCAACACAACACATTGAGTCCAAACAGGCTCGTAGTGTAGAATGTAAGTTTGCAAATTCCTAGCCAAGACACATTCCAGCAAAAACAGGGATTATGGCAAAATTGGGTCTATCAACAAGTTCTTACTCTCAGGATTTTTTAAGGGTATCTGTTGAAACCGCTTACTATGTGTCGTGCACTGTACTACGCACTGCAGGGGAGACAAGCAAATCAGGTTGGACATAGTCCCCGTCCCACACGGGGCTCGCAGTCTTAATTCCCATTTTATGGATGAGGTAATTGAGATGCAAAGAAGTGAAGTGACTTGACAAATGTCACACACTAGATCAGTGGCAGAACTGGGATTAAAACCTGGTTCCTCTAGACTCCCGGGCCTATGCTCTTTCCACTAAACAACCCTGCTTTTACTTTAGAGAAATTGTGACTCTGAACCAGATCATCCCAGTTCCCTATTGAAATTTCTCTCACCTTTACCTTGCTCCTCTCCGGAGTTACAGAGCAGGTCCTGGGCTGGGGAGCATCGACCTCTACTGAGAGAGAGGCTCACCTTATCTCTTTGGTCCTGAACACTGGTAGTGTTGACAGGAAGGTCTGGTTGAGCTGTGAGAGCTGTCAGGATCCTCCCTCAATTTCTCGGCTCTCTGAATGGTTGCACCGTCCTCTCAGATGACGGCCGGGTTGATTCCTGGGGGATTCCCCGTGAGAGGACGGGGCTCCGCTGAGCCAGCTGACCGTCCGGGAATCTCGGAAGTCTGGGATGGTGGGGTCACTGCGGCCCCTGCCCCTATAACCTTAATAACTTCCCATTCCCGTGTGGTTCCCAATCTGGGACTCCTTTGGCAACATCAACACACTAATCATCATTCCCTTTCTGTGATTAATAATGGTGTTCTGGTTAAGCTCTGCGTTTTGGAACTTCATCCCATGTCAGGGCTTGGGACTACCTGAAATTTGCAGCAATCCATCTTAGACATTCCCCTCATGACTGTAAACTCAACATGGGCAGGGAATGTGACTACCAACCTTATTATATTGCTATATCTTACTCTCCCAAGCGCTTAGTACCACGTTCTGTGCATAATAAGCACTCAATAAATATGATCGATCAGTTGTTATGCATAATTTCCTCCTACTCAATTTCTACCTGCATTCTCCATTCCTCCCAAGCTCACCATCTCACTGTGGTGTTCCCTACTCCCCCAACTCAGACCCCTACCTCATCATCTTTCCCCTGATTGGAATTTGGTCTCCCTTCACATCCACCAGACCACAGGGCTTCCTGTATTCAAAACCCTTTCCTGAAACTCTGTTAAATCCAGGGGACCTTCCCTGATTATTTTTCATAATGGTACGTGCTAATTGTTTACTATTTTCCAGGGACCGTTATAAGCACTGAAGTACATACAAGCTATGGGTGAACAGACAGACAGATGGACAAATGGATGGATGGATGAACGAATGGATTCGAAGCACGGATTTGATCAGTCAAATTCATTCATTCAGTCAGTCAGTCAATCGTACTAATTGAGAGCCTACTGTGTACGGAACACTGTACTAAGCGCTTGTTAAGTATACTTCAGAATAAATAGAGACAATCCCTGTCCACCCCGGGCTTACATTCACACACGGCTTATCAGCCTCTGTCCCAGACATTGACAAATCCTCAGGGGCTGGACTTTCTCTTTGGACAGCTCTTCATATGGTATCCCCACGGTCAGAACCCTGATGAGGAATGAGATAGTCAGCAAAAGGAAACAGACATTTTGTCCCTTAGTGGAGGGAGGAGGAATCTCCCCTTTAGGAGTCTCCCCAGGGCGGCCTTCATTCATTCATTCATTCATTCATTCAGTCAGTCATATTTATTGAGCGCTTACTGTGTGCAGAGCACTTTACTAAGCGCTTGGGAAGTACAAGTTAGCAACATATAGAGACGGTCCCTAGCCAACAGTGGGCTCCCAGTCTAGAAGGGGGAGACAGAGAACAAAACAAAACATATTAACAAAATAAAATAAGCAGAATAAATATGTACAAATAAAATACATAAATAAATAGAGTAATAAATACGTACAAACATATATACATATATACAGGTGCTGTGGGGAGGGGAAGGAGGTAAGGCTGAGGGGATGGGGAGGGGGAGGAGGGGGAGAGGCAGTGTCCCCTTGTTCCATGTCTCGGTTCCTCAGGCTGTAGGTGAGGGGATTCAGGGCTAGAGGCACCAGGGTGTGGGTCACGGACACAAGCAAGTCCAGAACTGAGGGGGTGTCTCGCATGGGCTTGAGGTAGGAGATGAAGGTCATAGAGTGGCAGGTGGTGACAACTGTGAGGTGAGGCAGGTAGGTGGATAAGGCTTTGGCCCGACACTTGGTGGCCGGCATCCTCAGTACGTTCTGGAAGATGTGGACCTAGGAGACGACGATGGAAATGAAGCAGCTGACAGATAACGCTACCCCACCAGTGACGGTGACATCGATGGCAAGCCTGGTCCTCGGAACAGGAGGTCGTCAGCAGGGAAGGGACGACACAGAACTGCTGGACGATGTTGGACCCACAGAAGCTCAGGGAAGCTCAGCAGAATACAAGACCCCAAACAGCACCCCGCTGAGCCAGAAGGCGGAGACCACTTTTCCACAGGCCGTGTTGTTCATGTTGAGCTCATAACACAGGGGGCAGAAGAATGCGTTGTAGTGGTTGTTGGACATCTCCGTGAGGATGACCAGCTCTGATGTAAACAAAAAGACCACGAAGACCTGGGCGACACAGCCCAGGAGGGCGATGAATCTATGATCGGTCAAAGAGATGACGACCTACTTCGGGACCGTGACAGAGATGAGGCAGAGGTCGAGGATGGACAGGTTCCTGAGGAAGAAGTACATGGGGGTGTGAAGGTGCTAGTCAAGAGTAGTGACAGCAACGATGAGGAGATTTCCTGTCAGTATCACCAGTTAGACCAGGAAGAACATCGTGGTCTGGACCAGCTGCAGCTCCCGCATCTCTGAGAAACCCAGCAGGAGGAATCTCGTCACCTTTGAGACGTTGGGCATATTGGGGAGGCAGCATTGACTTTCTAAATTTCATGAGGGAAGAGTCAAAGTTAGAGTCAACTGATGGGATGAGTGAAGGAATTGACAGGACACTTGCTGGTGATTCTCTGTGGAGAAGAGACAGTTATTGAATTCAAAATGATCTTTGAGTTCACCGTGGAGACATTGAACATTTCTGGGGAATGATGTCGACTCCCTGCACAGGACGAGGGAGTGAAGACTTCAGATTAGAGACACTGATGGTGGGGGTGAAAGAAAAAGTCTTAGTCAATCAATTCTATTTATTGATTGCCTAAAGAGGACACGGTATTAGTACATATGATCACTGCCTCCAAGAAGCATCCATTCCATTGGAAGCACCAAGTAGCTTCAAACTGTAGAAGCAGGTTGCACTATGGGAAGAACGTAGGCTTGGAATCAGAGGATCTGGGTTCTAATCTCACTCTCCCAGTTATCTGCTGCATAGCCATGGGACAGTGACTAAATTTCCCAATAGTGAAATGATGCTTCAATACCTGCTTTTCCTCCTACTTCGTCTGTGAATACCTCGTGGGATACGATCTGTGTTCTATCAGGTTGCCCTGAATCTCCCCCAGCACTAAATACTTTGCTTGGCACATAGTAAGCACTTAATAAATATCAAGAGAATTACGTTTGGTTGAGGAGGCCGAAACTAAAATGAATGGCAAATCATGTGTTCATCAATTTTCGCTTCTTTCCCTTCTCTCCTTCCTCCTCTACATAATTTATTCTGTGTCTATCTCCCCAATAGATCATAATCTCCTGTAAAGTAGGAAAAGTGCAATTCTATCTGCTTTCAACTCTCCTGAGAGCTTACTACAGTGGTTTGCACTCAGGTTGTGGTCTATAAATACTGTTGATAATAATAATAGTAAAAATTATGGTCTTTGTTAGCACTTACTACGTGCCAAGCACTGTTCTAAATGCTAGAGTAGATACAAGGTAATCAGTTTGGACACAGTCCCTGTCCCACATGGGGCTCACAGTCTCAACCCCCATTTTAAAGATGAGGGAACTGAGGCACAGAGAAGTGAAGTGACTTGCCCAAGGTCACATGGCAGACAGGTAGCGGAGCGGAACAAGGATTAGAACCTACGACCTCTGACTACCAAGCCCCTGCTCTGGATGGATGGATTGATGGATGGAAGGATAGATGAATGGTTGGAAAGATGGATGGATGGAAGGAAGGAAAGATGGATTGATGAGAGAGGATGGATTTTACAAGAAAGATGGAGCTGAAATCATCCTTTCGTCCCTTCACTCATAACTCTTCCCATTTTCTACCTTTCATTCCCATCCCCAGAGTCATGCTAAAGAGTGTATCAGTATATTTTCATAGTCATTACTAATAATGATATCCTTGCTGTATTCATTAAGAGGTCGTGTGCCTATGTTGTTCCACTTGCTGGAGTAGAAACAAAAGTTCGAGCTGCCAGACGGTACTGGCGAAAGTCTAAACACCATGCCAACATCGTTCACTTGAAGTTTATCCTTTCCTACCTTACCTCAGCTCTCTCCTCTACCAGACAAAATTATTTCTCCTCTGTTATTGACACCCATGCCCATCATCCCCGTCAGCTCTTCCATACATTCAACTCCCTTCTCAGGCCCCCGGTTCCTCCCCCTCCTCCTTCCCTCACCTCCAACGATCTGGCCTCCTATTTCATTAATTAAATTAAATCTATCAGGTCCGACCTCCCCAAAATCACCCCCCCCCCCTTCTCCAACCATCCGGCTCTCACCACTCTCTGCTACTCTCCCATCCTTCCCAGCAATAACCTCAGAGAAGCTCTCCTCCCTCCTCTCAAGTGCTACTCCGGCCACCTGTGTTTCTGACTCCATTCCCTCTCATCTCATGAAATCTCTCGCTCCGTCCCTTCTCCCCTCCTTAACTTCCATCTTCAACCGCTCACTCTCCACTGGTTCCTTCCCCTCTGCCTTCAAACATGCCCATGTCTCTCCCATCCTAAAAAACCCTCTCTTGACCCCACCTCACCTTCTAGTTATCGTCCCATATCCCTTCTACCATTCCTTTCCAAACTCCTTGAACGAGTCGTCTACACGAGCTGCCTCGAATTCCTCAACACCAATTCTCTCCTCGACCCCCTTCAGTCTGGCTTCCGTCCCCTACATTCCACGGAAACTGCCCTCTCAAAGGTCAACAATGACCTCCTACTTGCCAAATCCAACGGCTCATTCTCTATCCTAATCCTCCTCGACCACTCAGCTGCCTTCGACACTGTGGACCACCCCCTTCTCCTCAATACGCTATCCAACATTGGCTTCACAGACTCCGTCCTCTCCTCGTTCTCCTCTTATCTCTCCGGTCGTTCATTCTCAGTCTCTTTTGCAGGCTCCTCCTCCCCCACCCATTCCCTTACTGTGGGGGTTCCTTAAGGTTCAGTTCTTGGTGCCCTTCTGTTCTCGATCTACACTCACTCCCTTGGTGACCTCATTCGCTCCCACGGCTTCAACTATCATCTCTACGCTGATTACACCCAAATATACATCTCTGCCCCTGCCCTCTCCCCCTCCCTCCAGGCTCGCATTTCCTCCTGCCTTCAGGACATCTCCATCTGGATGTCTGCCTTCCACCTAAAACTCAACATGTCCAAGACTGAACTCCTTGTCTACCCTCCCAAACCCTGCCCTCTCCCTCACTTTCCCATCACTGTCGTCGGCACTACCATCCTTCCCGTCTCACAAGCCCGCAACCTTGGTGTCATCCTAGACTCCGCTCTCTCGTTCACCCCTCACATCCAAGCCGTCACCCAAACCTGCCAGTCTCAGCTCCGCAGCATTGCCAAGATCTGCCCTTTCCTTTCCATCCAAACCGCTACCCTGCTCGTTCAAGCTCTCATCCTATCCCGTCTGGACTACTGCATCAGCCTCCTCTCCTATCTCCCATCCTCTTGTCTCTCCCCACTTCAATCCATACTTCACGCCGCTTCCCGGATTGTCTTTGTCCAGAAACGCTCTGGGCATGTTACTCCCCTCCTCAAAAATCTCCAGTGGCTACCATCAACCTACGCATTAGGCAGAAGCTCCTCATCCTCGGCTTCAAGGCTCTCCATCACCTCGCCCCCTCCTACCTCACCTCCTTTCTCTCCTTCTACAACCCAGCCCGCACCCTCCGCTCCTCTGCCGCTAATCTCCTCACCGTGCCTCGTTCTCGCCTTTCCCGCCGTCGCCCCCGGCCCACGTCATCCCCCTGGCGTGGAATGCCCTCCCTTCCCACATCCTCCAAGCTAGCTCATTTCCTCCCTTCAAGTTCCTACTGAGAACTTACCTCCTGCAGGAGGCCTTCCCAGACTGAGCCCCCTCCTTCCTCTCCCCCATCCCCCTCTCCATTCCCCCGCCTTACCTCCTTCCCTACCCAACCTGTATATATGTACATATGTTTGTACGTATTCATTTCCCTATTTATTTATTTATTTTACTTGTACATATCTATTCTATTTTTTTTTTATTTTGTTGATATGCTTTGTTTTGTTCTCTGTCTCCCCCTTCTAGACTGTAAGCCCACTGTTGGGTAGGGACCGTCTCTATATGTTGCCAGCTTATACTTCCCAAGCGCTTAGTACAGTGCTCTGCACACAGTAAGCGCTCAATAAATGCGATTGATTGATTTCAGACACAATTCCTGTGCCACTGGGGCTCAGAGTGTAAGGGGAAGAGAGATCCTAGGGATATTAAGTCACTGCCCCCAGGTCACAAAGCAAGCCAGTAGCAGAACTGGCAATAGAACTCAAGTCTCAATCAATCAATCAGTCGATCATATTTATTGAGCACTTACTCTGGTTCCAGCACTGTACTAAGGACTTGGAAAAGTTCAATATAACAGAGTTGGTATACATTTTCCCTGCACACAATGAGGTTGCAGTCTAGAGTGATTTCCATTCCTTTAGGCCATGATAAGTTTTTTTTAAATATGGTATTCGTTTAACACTTGCTATGTGCCATTCACAGTTCTAAGCACTCGGGTAGATAAAAGGTAATCGGGTTGTCCCACGTGAAGGTCACAGTTTTAATCCCCATTTTACTATGAGGTAACTGAGGCACGGAGAAGGTAAATGGCTCGCCCAACTTCACACAGAATATCAGGGATTAGAACCGCCCCAAACCTGGATTTACTGTACTAAGCATTCATTCATTGATTCAATCGTATTTATCAAGCGCTTGCTGTGTGCAGAGCACTGTACTAAGCGCTTGGGAAGTACAAGCAGCGTGGCTCAGTGAAAAGAGCACGGGCATTGGAGTTAGAGGTCATGGGTTCAAATCCTGGCTCTGCCAATTGTCAGCTGTGTGACTTTGGGCAAGTCACTTAACTTCTCTGGGCCTCAGTTCCCTCATCTGTAAAACGGGGATTAAGATTCTGAGCCCCCCGTGGGACAACCTGATCACCTGGTAACGTCTCCAGCGCCTAGAACAGTGCTTTGCACATAGTAAGCGCTTAGCAAATGCCATTATTATTATTATTATTATTATTATAACCACCAAGAAGACTGTGATACAGCCCAGGAAGAAGGTGTATCTACGGTCGGTCAGGGAGTTGTGGATGGATTTGGGGACGGTGACGAACATGTAGCAGAGGTCGAGGATGGACAGGTTCCTGAGGAAGAAGTACATGGTGGTGTGGAGATGCCGGTCGAGTGCGGTGATGGCGAAAATGAAGTGATTCCCCGTCAGCGCCGCCAAGTAGACCAGGTGTGGACCAGCTGCGGCTCCCGGACCTCTGAGAAGCTCAGCAGGAGGAATACTGTTACTGCCGTGAGATTGGTCATTTCCTTCAAAAATCTCCAGTAGCTACCAATCAATCTGCGCATCAGGCAGAAACTCCACACCCTCGGCTTCAAGGCTTTCCATCATCTCGCCACATCCTACCTAACATCCCTTCTCTCCTTCTACACCCCACCCCGCACCCTCCCCTCCTCAAAAATCTCCAGTGACTACCAATCAATCTGCGCATCAGGCAGAAACTCCTCACCATGGGCTTCAAGGCTTTCCATCACCTAGGCCCCTCCTACCTCACCTCCCTTCTCTTCTTCTACAGCCCACCCCGTACACTCTGCTCCTCTGCCGCTAATCTCCTTACGGTGCCTCATTCTCGCCTGTCCCGCCATCGACCCCCGGCCCATGTCATCCCCCGGGCCTGGAATGCCCTCCCTCTGCCCATCCGCCAAGCTAGCTCTCTTCCTCCCTTCAAGGCCCTAGGGAGAGCTCACCTCCCCCAGGAGGCCTTCCCAGACTGAGCCCCTCCCTTCCTCTCCCCCTCGCCCCCCTCTCCATCCCCCTCATCTTACCTCCTTCCCTACCCCACAGCACCTGTATATATGTATATATGTTTGTACATATTTATTACTCTATTTATTTATTTATTTTACTTGTACATATCTATTCTATTTATTTTATTTTGTTAGTATGTTTGGTTTTGTTCTCTGTCTCCCCCTTTTAGACTGTGAGCCCACTGTTGGGTAGGGACTATCTCTATATGTTGCCAACTTGTACTTCCCAAGCGCTTAGTATAGTGCTCTGCACACAGTAAGCGCTCAATAAATAGGATTGATTGATTGATTGGAGAAGACCATTTTTAACCATTACAAATCTGTCAAATCATCACACTGTAAGCTCTTTGTAAATACTTTTATTACTAGTCCTACTTTCCTCTGATGAGCAAAATCATGGTGACACATATTTGACTCTCCCAAGTGCTTAGTACAGTTTTCTGCACAAGGTCAGCCCTCAGCTCATGCCATTGATTGATGGCTTGATTAATCAACGGCTGCTTCCCCTTCTAGACTATGAATTCCTTGTGGACAAGGGACATGTCAACCAACTCTGTTGTACTATACTTTCTGTAGTGCTTAATATAGTACTCAGCATGTAGTAAGGGATGAATAAATACAATTAATTGAGAGTTAGTGCTCAATAAATACCATTGATTGACCGATTGATTGGTGACACACAGTCAGTTTGAGGTTACCCATTTCTTATTAGACTGTAAATACCATAATAATAATAATAATAATATGTCATATTTACCAGATTTGAATACTACTTGTGGTATTTGTTGACCACATACTATTTCCCAATCACTGGAATGAATAAAGTCCAATCAGATCAATCATCTTAATAAATGCCATAATAAGAATATAGTGAGTGATTAACAAATACCATTATAATAAATGCTGTAATAATGATATAGTGAGTGCTTATCAAATACCATAATAATAATATAGTAAGCACTTAACAAATACCCTAATGATAACATTGTAAGTGTTTAACTAATGCTGTAGTAATGATAAAGTTAGTCCTTAACAAATACCATAATAATAATATAGTAAGTGATTAGTAAATACGATAATAATATAGTGAGTGCTTAACAAATACCATAATAGTAGTATAGTGAGTGCTCAACAAACCTTATATTAAGATAGTGAGTGCTTAACAAATATCATAATAATAATATAGTAAGTGTTTAACGAATACCATAATAATAATATAGTGAGTGCTTAACACGTGCCCTAATAACAATATAGTGAGTGCTTAACAAGTGCCATAATAATACTATAGTGAGTGCTTAATATGCACCATAATAATGGCAGAATGAGTGCTAAACAAATGCCAAAATAATCTGGTGAGTGCTTAACAAATACAACAATAATGATGATAATTATAATTATTATAAATCTAGACAGGTAAATATAAGTGGACCAATCTCTCCATGAGTTTTGCGATTTTTCTGCTTCTAGACGTTGAACAAAATGGCCCACTGGGAATTCTAGCCTCTGTTGGCAGGTGGGATCCCCAGGAGCTGGGAGAAGATGAGAGTCGTATATTTTTCAGGATTTCATAAAACCGGCTCCTCTGTTTCTGCAGCAGGTTGTTCTGAGAGCATTTGCCACCAATTCTGGGCTCATATGGGAAGACTATCAGAGATCTAGAGCACTTTCTGGCGACCGTGAGTGCGGTGGCTAAGACCCGGGTAGTTGAGAGAGCTAAGGAGAGAATCCTTCAATCAGTGGGTGCTTCCTAGGTGCAGAGCACTGCATTAAGCTCTTTGGAGAGTACACGAGTACAGAGTGGGTAGACACGTTCGCTGCCCACTGCCTAAGTGTTTTGTTTTTGCCAGTCTACTTGTTCTGTTTTGTTGTCTGTCTCTCCTTTCTAGACTGTAAGCCCGTTGTTGTGTAGGGATTGTTGCCCTACACAGTTCTGTTGCCGAATTGTACTTTCCAAACGCTTAGTACAGTTCTCTGCACATAATAAGCGTTCAATAAATACGATTGAATGAATGGACGAGTTTACAATCTAGAAATAAAGGCAAACGTTAGTCAAACAATCAGTGATACTATCCAGCGCTCACTGTGTGCAGAGCACTGAGCAAGCAATTGGAACAGAGTTAGTGGAAATTATCCCTGCCTCAGCAAGTTTACACTGTAGTTGGGGAGGCAGACATTAGTCAGTGAATCATGCTATTTACTGAGCGCTTGTATGAAGAACACTGAATTAAGCAACAGGACGAGTACGATATAACAGAGTTGGTAATAATAATAATAGTAGTAGCATTTGTTAAGCGCTTACTATGTGTCAAGCACTGTTCTGTAGACACGTTCTCTGTCCGCAATGAGGTGACCATCTAAAGGGAACAACCAAAGCTCTCTCATTTCATTCCAGACCCGATTCTAAAAAGACCTATGAGGAAGGTGAGCTTGATTTTCCTGATTTTAATAATTGGGGTATTAAGCTGAGGAAATTGAAAGAAGCCAAGTGGCTTGCCCAAGGTCACACAGCAGGCAAGTGGCAGAGCTGGGATTATGCTCTTTCTATTAGAGCAAGCTCAGGGTACTGTTTTCAGGACAGGGGATGACTAGGCTGGGGAGAGATGTTTTAGTCTGAGGCAGGGACCAAGAAGGGAAAGGTTGTCTTAATGATGATGATGGCATTTGTTAAGCGCTTACTATGTGCAAAGCACCCTTCTAAGTGCTGGAGTAGACACAAGATAATCAGGTTGTCCCATGTGGGGCTCAAAGTCCTCATCCCCATTTTACAGATGAGGAAACTGAGGCACAGAGAAGTGAAGTGATTTGCTCAAAGTCACACAGTTGACAAGTTCTGGAGATGGGATTAGATCCCATAACCTCTGACTCACAAGCCTAGGCTCTAACCACTAAGCCACGCTGCTTTTATTTGTTAAGTGGTATTTGTTAAGTGCTAACTATAGCATGATCTTCATTACTATGTCATTATTATGGAATAATATTGCTATTATTATTCTAATTTCTGTTCTATTCCACTGCTCTACATTCTGTTCTGTTCCACTATCCTATTATTACTCTTCTAAGAGCTGGAGTAGATTGCAAGTCCATTAGGCTGGATACAGTGCCTGTCCTGCATGGGGCTCACAGTCCAAGGGAGGGAGAGAGCAGGAGAACTGAGGCACAGAGAAGTTGTGACTCATCCAAGGCTACACAGCAAGCAGTTGGCAGAGCCAGAATTAGAACCCAACTCCTCTGACTTCCAGGCCCATGCTCCTTCCACTAGGCCATGCTAGTTCTCCCAGGCTTGTTAGTTTAGGGGTCCCTTGGATTTGCAGAGTCCCTGCCCTGAGAAGTCTTAAGCTGCCTTCCATTCTCCCGTGGCCTCTGATAAGGTGCCTTACACCGCATTTATTTATTTATATTAATGTCTGTCTCCCCCTCTAGACTGAAACTCACTGTGGGCGGGAAACATGTCTGCGAATTCTGTGGTATTGTACTCTCCCAAGCATTTAATATAGTACTCTGCAAATAGCCAATAAATAGCATTGATCGATTGACTGATTGATTGATTGTGAGAAGCACTGTAGGTTAGTGGAAAGAGCGTGGGCTTGGGAGTCAGAGGTCGTGAGTTCTAATCCCGGTTCTGCCACTTATCAGCTGCGTAACATTGGGAAACTCACTTCACTTCTCTTGGCGTCTTTCTTTTGACCCTCCTCACGGCCGTTGCTCAGCGCCCCCTTTCCCTGCTTCGTTGATTCTGCTGAGATGGCGAGGGCACAAAGGTCAGCTGGGTGACTTTGGGCAAGTCACTTCACTTCTCTGTGCCTCAGTTACCCATCTGTAAAATGGGGATTAAGACTGTGAGCCCCACGTGGGACAACCTGATTACTTGTATTTACTCCAGTGTTTAGAACAGTGCTTAGCATATAGTAAGCACTTAACAACTACCATTAGTATTAGTATTAATATTGTATGTGGTGGTACTGAAGACTGGAGGAGCTTGGGTTCAGCTGTAGTTGCAGATTTCCTCGTTTTGGTAAAAAAAAGTAAAGGTGCTTGGATATTTTTCAAACATTTCCCTACCAGGACAGTATTTCCCAATCCATCCATCAATCAATAGTATTGATTGAATGTCAATCAATCAATCAATCAATCAATCGTATTTATTGAGTGCTTACTATGTGCAGAGCACTGTACTAAGCGCTTGGGAAGTACAAATTGGCATCACATAGAGACAGTCCCTACCCAACAGTGGGCTCACAGTCTAAAAGGGGGAGACAGAGAACAGAACCAAACATACCAACAAAATAAAATAAGTAGGATAGAAATGTACAAGTAAAATAAATAAATAAATAAATAAATAGAGTAATAAATATGTACAACCATATATACATATATACAGGTGCTGTGGGGAAGGGAAGGAGGTAAGACGGGGGGATAGAGAGGGGGACGAGGGGGAGAGGAAAGAAGGGGCTCAGTCTGGGAAGGCCTCCTGGAGGAGGTGAGCTCTCAGCAGGGCCTTGAAGGGAGGAAGAGAGCTAGCTTGGCGGATGGGCAGAGGGAGGGCATTCCAGGCCCGGGGGATGACGTGGGCCGGGGGTCGATGGCTGGACAGGCGAGAGCGAGGTACAGTGAGGAGATTAGTGGTGGAGGAGCGGAGGGTGCGGGCTGGGCAGTAGAAAGAGAGAAGGGAGGTGAGGTAGGAGGGGGCGAGGTGATGGAGAGCCTTGAAGCCCAGGGTAAGGAGTTTCTGCTTGATGCGCAGATTGATCGGTAGCCATTGGAGGTTTTTGAGGAGGGGAGTAATATGTCCAGAGCGTTTCTGGACAAAGATAATCCGGGCACCAGCATGAAGTATGGATTGAAGTGGAGAGAGACACGAGAATGGGAGATCAGAGAGAAGGCTAGTGCAGTAGTCCAGACGG
Source organism: Tachyglossus aculeatus (assembly GCF_015852505.1). Classification (NCBI taxonomy): domain Eukaryota; kingdom Metazoa; phylum Chordata; class Mammalia; order Monotremata; family Tachyglossidae; genus Tachyglossus; species Tachyglossus aculeatus. The sequence continues at coordinate 3,872,817 of NW_024044838.1, read as the reverse complement.
GATAGGATGAGAGCTTGAATTAGCAGGGTAGCGGTTTGGATGGAGAGGAAAGGGCGGATCTTGGCAATGTTGCGGAGCTGAAACCGGCAGGTTTTGGTGACGGCTTGGATGTGAGGGGTGAATGAGAGAGCGGAGTCGAGGATGACACCAAGGTTGTGGGCTTGTGAGACGGGAAGGATGGTAGTGCCGTCAACAGAGATGGGAAAGTCAGGGAGAGGACAAGGTTTGGGAAGGAAGACAAGGAGCTCAGTCTTCGACATGTTGAGCTTTAGGTGGCGGGCGGACATCCAGATGGAGATGTCCTGAAGGCAGGAGGAGATGCGAGCCTGGAGGGAGGGGGAGAGAGCAGGGGCAGAGATGTAGATCTGGGTGTCATCAGCGTAGAGATGATAGTTGAAGCCGTGGGAGCGAATGAGGTCACCAAGGGAGTGAGTGCATATTGAGAACAGAAGGGGACAAGCACTGAACCTTGGGGAACCCCCACAGTAAGAGGATGGGAGGGGGAGGAGGAGCCTGCAAAAGAGACTGAGAAAGAACGATCGGAGAGATAAGAGGAGAACCAGGAGAGGACGGAGTCTGTGAAGCCAAGGTCAGATAACGTGTTGAGGAGAAGGGGGTGGTCCACAGTGTCAAAGGCAGCTGAGAGGTCGAGGAGGATTAGGACAGAGTATGAGCCGTTGGATTTGGCAAGCAGGAGGTCATTGGTGACCTTTGAGAGCGCAGTTTCCGTGGAATGAAGGGGACGGAAGCCAGATTGGAGGGGGTCGAGGAGAGAGTTGTTGTTGAGGAATTCTAGGCAGCGTGTGTAGACAACTCGTTCAAGGAGTTTGGAAAGGAATGGTAGGAGGGATATGGGACGATAACTAGAAGGTGAGGTGGGGTCAAGAGAGGGTTTTTTAGGATGGGAGAGACATGGGCATGTTTGAAGGCAGAGGGGAAGGAACCAGTGGAGAGTGAGCGGTTGAAGATGGAAGTTAAGGAGGGGAGAAGGGATGGAGTGAGAGATTTCATAAGATGAGAGGGAATGGGGTCAGAAGCACAGGTGGCCGGAGTAGCACTTGAGAGGAGGGAGGAGAGTTCCTCTAAGGATACCGCTGGGAAGGATGGGAGAGTAGCAGAGAGTTTTGAGAGCCGGGGGGTTGGAGAAAGGGGGGAAGAGACTTTGGGGAGGTCGGACCTGATGGATTTAATTTTGTTAATGAAGTAGGAGGCCAGATCGTTGAGGGTGAGGGAAGGAGGAAGGGGAGGAACCGGGGGCCTGAGAAGGGAGTTGAATGTACGGAAGAGCTGGCAGGGGTGATGGGCATGGGTGTCAATAAGGGAGGAGAAATAGTCTTTCATTCAAATTTCAAATGAAATGTCTTTCATTTGTAGCCGCCAGGCCCTGGGTAGAGGGGAGCAGAGGAGTAAATGCAAAGGAGGAAAGAGTAGGGTTTTATCCTCATTTTATAGTTGAGGTAACTGGGTCCCAGAGAAGTGAAGTGACTTGCCCAAGGTCACACAGTAGACATATGGCATAACCGGGATTAAAGCCCAGGTCTTCTGACTCCTCGGCCTGTGAACTAGCCACTAGACTAAACTGTTTGGATAGCTTAATATTTTCCACTCCATCCATGGCACAGGACTCTATTTCCCCACAAGGAAGAAATGGCCAATCACAAGGTGGTGACAAAATTCCTCCGGCTGGAATTCATGGAGATCCGGGAGCTGCAGCATGTCCAGGCCGTGTTGTTCCTCTTGGTCTACCTGGCGGCACTGCAAACAGAGGTGTCCAATGACCACTACACTGCCATCTGCCGCCCCTTGCGTTACGAGATTTTCATGGACCAAGGGGCCTATGGAATGATGACCGCCACCTCCTGGCTCAGCGCGGGGCTGAACAGAGGCATCTACACCGCCGTGACTTTCTTCCTTCTCCTCTGTGACACCAATGCCATCCGTCAATTCTTCTGTGACATCCCTTCCCTCATCCAGCTCTCTCTCCTGCTCCAGACGCTACAGTGATGAGAACACCATTCTGGGCCTCAGCGTGTTTCAGTGCCTCTGTTGTTTCATCTCAATCATCGTCTCGTACGCACGCATCTGCCGGGATGTGCTGAGGATGCCAGCCGCCGAGGGCCGGGCCAAAACCTTCTCAACCTGCCTGCCTCACCTCGTTGTCATCATCTTGTTTCTCTCTACTGCCTTTTTTGTCCATCTCAAGCCTTCCTCAGACTCCTCCTCGAAGCTGGACTTGCTGGGGTTCATGCTCTATTCCTTGGTGCCCCCCACCCTGAACCCCCCCATCTACAGCCTGAGGAACCGGGATATGAAGGCCACCCTGGGGAGGGTCCTGAGGTGGAAAATTTTCACATAGAATGGAATGCCTCTAGTCTGTTCAAAAGTGGAAGATCAGCATTGACTCTATCCACCAATCAATCAGCGGTATTTGTTTACTGTATGCAGAACACTCTTCTAAATGTAGATCCATTGGAGGACAGAGATATATGTAATCTGAAGATTTTGGCACCTAGATATTCAATTAATCGTATTTATTGAGTGTTTTCATTTTTTGATGATATTTGTTAAGCACCTACTACGTGCCAGTCTCTGCTCTAAGCGCTAGGGTAAATTAAGCTCACAGTTTTAATCTCCATTTGACAGATGAGGTAACCGAGGCCCCGAGAAGTTAAGTGGTTTGCCCAAATTCTCACAGCAGACAAACTGCAGAGCCGGAATTAGGTATCGTCTGTCATATTTATTGAGTGCTTACTTTGTGCCATGCACTGTACTAAAAAAAAAACCCTCCTGATAGATTAGGATATATAGAGGTAGAAGGAATGTATCTATCACATGTATTGTAATGTCATCTCCTAAACTCTTAGTACAGTGTTCTGCCCAGTAAGCACTTAATAAATACTACTGATTGATTCAAGTAATACAATTTGGCCTCGATCTTGTCTATCTTACTGCCAAACCCTCATCCATATCCTACCTCTGGCCTAGAACACCCTCCCGCTTCGTATCCGACAGACCATCACGCTCCCCACCTTCAAAACTTTATTATATCCCACCTCCTCCGAGAGACCTTCCCCGACTAAGCCCTCATTTCTCCTGCTCCTTCTCCCTTCTTTCTCATCTATGCGCTTGGATCTGTGACATTTGGGCATTTGATATTCCTTTACTCTGTGTTGAGGCCTAGACTAAAACACAGACTCACACTTCACTCCTCTAACGCCAACCGTCTCATTGTACCTCAACCTCATCTATTGCGCCGATGACCTCTCACCTACATCCTGCCTCTGGCCTGGAACACCCTCCCTCCTCAAATCCAACAGACAATGACCCTCCCCACCTTCAAAGCCTTATTGAAGGGACGTTTACTCCAAGAAGCCTTCCCTGATTAAGTCCTCATTTCCTTTCCTCCCTCTCCATTTTGTCTTGTCCTGATTTGCTCCCTTAATTCACCTCTCCCTCTGCCCCACAACTCTTAAGGCCATATCTGGCCTTAGGCATTCATTTATTTATATCAATGTCTGTCTCCCCTTCTAGGCTGTAAGTTTGTTGTGGGCAGTGAATGTGTGTGTTATTCACAGAATAAGCAGCATGGCCAAGTGGATAAACCAGAGGCCTGGGGGTAGGAAGGTCATGGGTTGTAATCCCAGTTCTGTCACTTGTCTGCTTGGACAAGTCCTTTATCTTCTCTATGCCTCAGTTACCTCATCTGTAAAATGGGGATTGAGACTATGAGCCCCATGTCGGACAAGGGACTGTGTCCAACACAATTTGCTTCTACCCACTACAGTGTCTGGAACATAGTAATCGGATAGCAAATACCATAATTATTGCTATTATTATATTGAACTCTCCCAAGCTCTGCATACTGTAAACACTCAATAAATACGATTGACCAACGGAATGACATAATGCTTGGGACAGTACAGTTGAAGAAACTGAGGTATGGAGAGGCTAATTAACTTGCCCAAGGTTATAGCGGGCAAGAAACTAAACTAGGCTTCCTAATCCAGGGAGCTTTCCAGTAGACTGCCCCACTGAGACCCTCATTTCGCACTCCATAAGTTACAAAATCCAGAGTGGCTAATCAGAGTTGGTAACTTCCCCTTCCTCCACCATACCAACTCTCCTTACATCTGTGGTGTCCCGGGGACTACTCAAGGTAGTTATCTTGGACAAGTCACTTCAGTTCTCGGAACCTCAGTTCCCTCACGTTTAATTGGGGATTAAAATGTGATTCCCATTTGGGGCATGTACAGTGTCCAACCTGATTAGTTTGTATCTACCCCAGCACTTAGTAATCAATCAATCAATCGTATTTATTGAGCGCTTACTGTATGCAGAGCACTGTACTAAGCGCTTGGGAAGTAGCACAGTGCTTGGCACTTAGTGAGAACTTAACAAAGACTGTAAAATAAAAAAGGACAGCACAGTCACTGTTGCAACACTTTTATCCTCGTCACGCATCCCAACACACTGGGAAGTTTGGACCCGGGGGAGATCTGAAAACTGATGTCACCCCTTCCCTTCCCCGGTTTCCACTACACCATCCTCTAGGGCCACACAGGTATGCATTCCGGGCTCACCCCTTGGTTGTCAACCCCTTTGCCCATGAAGGCTTCTGGGTGACAAAGCGCAAAGTTTCCCCGCTGTGCCTTGAGGCCCCCAAACAACCAGACACAACTACATGTTGTACTTCTTTGACTAGTCACCTGTTCAAATGGAGGCTGGAACCTTACAGAATTTACCCAGCAGAAGCAGGTGAGTCCAGCAAACTGCATCCAACAGCTATCATTGATCAATTGGTAGATTTGTGGAGCTTTTAATGTGTACAGAGCACTCTACTAAGCGTTTGGGAAAGTAATAATAATAGTTATGGTATTTCTTAAGTGCTTACTATGTGCCAAGTACTGTTCTACAATATAACAGACTTGTTAAACTTGTCTCCTGCCCACAATGTGCTTATAGTGTAGAGGGAGAGAAAGACACAAACATAAATAAATCAATTCTGGATGTACTTCATGAATTATAATTGATTTTATGATATAATACAATATAATGTACTATAACATAGGAAATCTGTGAATATAATACATTGTATTCGCCCCTCCCTCAGCTCCACAGCAGTTATGTACATAGATATAATTTGTATGTTTATAACAATGTCTGTCTCCTAGGGAATGTGTCTACTAACTCTGTTACACCATACTCTCCTAAAGTGCTTAGCACAGGGCTCTGCATACAGTAAAAACTCAATAAACGTGAGTGATGGATTGGAAAGGTTCCGGCTCAATGGCACTTAATGATAATAACTCCACCACTAGATTGTAAGATTCTTTAAGGAAGGGATCATGTCAACCTGTTCTATTGTACTCTCTCAAGGGCTTGGTACAGTTCTCCGCACATAGTAAGCACTCAAATACCATTGACTTATGTTGTTAGGCTATCCTAAGTGCTTATTTACTAGACCGTTTCTCCCAGGCTTTAGGGGGGTAAGTGCAGAGATCCAGACCACCCTAACCCTAGAGTGATTGCATTCCTTTATCATGTCCTTGAAAATGTACCAGCCTAGGTTTTCAGCACTAGTATTGAAATTGAAAAGCCAGGACATGTATCTGGAAGCCAGACCATCCGGTCTGAGACACCACTCTAGAAAATCTGGTGATATGCACAACAACCAAATAGATAGAATAAATATATATTATGAGGTGTCCTCATTATACACTTATGTCACATCATGTTACTTAACCGGTGCGATCTAGTGGACACACAAAGACAGGGTGGTGAGCCAAGACATATCGGTCAGGTGTGGCCTAGTGGAAAGAGCATGGGCTTGGGAATCAGAGGACATGGGTTCTAATCCCGGTTCTGCCACTTGTCTGCTGTGAGATCTTTGGCAAGCCACTTAATTGATCTGTGCCTCAGTTACCTCACCTGTAAAATAAGGATTAAAACTGTGAGCCCCCCGTGGGACAACCTAATTACCTTGTATCTACCCCAGCGCTTAGAACAGTGCTCAGCACATTGTAAGCACTTACAAAAATACCGTAATTATTATTTTTATTATTATTATTAAGTACTTAATAAGCTTGGGAGAGTACAATACAATAGAGTTGGTAGACACAATCAAAGAAATCAATGGTATTTATTGAGTACTTGCCTTGTGCAGAGCACTGTAATCAGTGCTTGGCAGAGTCCAGTACAACCGAGTTGGTAGACACAGTCCCTGTCCACTAAAAGTTTCAAGTCTAAAGCACAGAGACAGTCATTAAAATAAATTGCATCTATGTACATAAATGCTATAGAGCTGAAGGTGAGGTGATTCAAATCCAAGTGCATAGGTGACACAGAAGAAGGACAGAGAGTCAGGAAAAGAGGGCTTATTTGGGGAAAGCCTTTTGGAGGAGATGTGATTTTATTAATGTTTTAAAAGTGGGGAGAGTGGTGGTCTGGTATATATGGAGAGAGAGGGAGTTCCAGCCTAGGGGGAGGACTTCGAAAAAGTTGTCGGTGGTTAAATAGACTATATCTGGGTAAAGTGAGTAAGTTGATGTTAGAGCGGAGTGGGAGGGTTGGCCTGTAATAATAATAATAATAAATAATGATAATAATAATAATAATAGTGATGGTATTTGTTAAGTGCTTACTATGTGCCAAGCACTGTTCTAAGCGCTGAGGTAGATACAAGGAAATCAGGTTGTCCCACGTGAGGCCCACAATCTTAACCACCATTTTACAGATGAGGAAACTGAGGCCCAGAGAATTGAGTGACTTGCCCAATGTCACCCCGCTGATAAGTTGGAGAGCAGGGATTAGAACCCATGACCTCTGACTCCCAAGCCCGGGTGAGGTAATGTCAGGAATTGTCTAATACCTCAGAAGGCACTGTTACCTTCTGAGGTGAGAAGGGAAGAATAAATAATGTGTTAGTGCCTACGAAGACCGGGATATTACATGGAAAAGACTTTCACTTTCCTTCTCGCTTCCCACTACCCTCTGATCCTACCAGGCTGGATAAAGGTATCTTCCAGAAGGAAATGGCCAATCTCAAGGAAGTTTCAGAATTCCTCCTGCTGGGTTTCTCGGAGGTCCGGGAGTTGCAGCTTGTCCAAGACACACTGTTCCTTCTGGTCTACCTGATGGCTCTGACGGGGAATCTCCTCATCGTCACCTTTACCGCCCACGACCGGCATCTCCACACCCCCATGTACTTCTTCCTCAGGAACCTATCAATCCTCGACCTCTGCCTCATCTCCATCACTGTCTCCTAGTCTTCCCACAACTCCTTGATCGACAGTAGAGAAATCTCCTCCCTGGGCTGTGCTTTCCAAGTGTTTGCGTTCCTACACTGAGCCTGTGCAGAGACTCCGTTGCTCATGGCGATGTCCTTTGACCACTACGTGGTCCTCTGCCTCGCCTTGCGCTACGGGGTCATCATGAATGATGGGGCCTGTGGGAATATGGCGGCTGCTTCTTTGGTTCACTGAGTGCCATGACGCACACAATCCCCACCTTCTCCGTCTCTCTCTGGAAGTCCAACGTCCTCCTTCAGTTCTTCTGTGACATTCCTCAGCTCACCAGTCACGCAGGGCTCAGTGGAAATCTCCAGGAATTTGTGAAAAAAACCCATCTCAGTCGGCCTCACCTTCGGTTATTTCCTCACCATCGTCATCTCGTATGCATGCATCTTCGAGACCATGGTGAGGGTGCCGGCAGCCGAGGGGCAGACCAAAGCCTTCTCCACCTGCCTGCCTCACCTCGCCATCGTGACTTTATTCGTAGCAATTGAAGCCTTCGCCTACCTCAAGCCCGTGTCTGACTCCCGCTCGGCCCTGGATCTGCTGGTATCTGTGTTCTACACTGTGGTGCCCCCCTCCCTGAGCCACCTCATCGACAGCCTGAGGAACTGGCACATGAAGGCCGCACTGGAGAGAATGATAGCGGGGAAATGTCTCTAAAATGGCGTTTAGAACATCCTTCTCCATGGATCCATGGGCCCTTTTAGCCCGAATAACGCCGGGTCCCCACCCCTTGACATCAGACTCACGGAAGTCACCGGTGATGAGGGAGTCTCCTGTGAAGAAAGATGGCTGGCCTAGGTACTGGTTACTGAGACCTCAGGATCAGGTCCTCCATGCCTGAATTAATTACAACTTCAGTCGTCTACAGACCAGGGTGGCTGTGGAGATTGGCTATTTGTCTGTAGTATTTGTAAAGCACTTAATACCAACCAATAAATCAATCATATTTATTGAGCACTTATTGTGTGCAGAGTACTGTATTAAGCGCTTGGGAGAGTGCAGTATAACCACAAACAGACATTCCCTGCCCACTATAAGTTTACAGTCTGGAAGGGGAGGCAGACACTACTATAAATGAACAAATTACAGATATGAACATAAGTGCAGCGGAATGAGAGCGGGATGTATAAACGGTGCACATCCAAGTGCAAGGATAACGCAGAAAGCAGTAGAAGAAGAGGAAATGGGAGTTTAATCGGAGAAGGGCCCCTGAGAACAGGTGCTCTTAATTAATCTCTAAGAGTGGAGAGAATGACAATTCAGACGAGGGTCATATAACTAGTCAGCTTGCCAGAGTCTCGTTCATTATCAGAATGTCTCTAACATTATAAATCCATTGTGAGCGGTGACTTTGTTTATTGTTGTATTCTACTTCCCCAAGCGCTTACTACAGTGCTTCGCACACGCCAAACAAAGACGATTGATTGAATTTGTGACCATGGACATTCTCGTGGGTGAGGGAGGTAATATTCATGAGACAAACTGAGCCCTGCTGAACGTCGGGGATAATGTCACTTCTGGGCTCCTGAGTCTTCGAGCTAACAAGTCTCTCAGGGAGATCCTGGGGCTGGTCCTCCCGGGGGAACCCCTTCCCCCCGTCCCACCCACAACAGCGACTGCTGTCTCCGAGGAGCCCAGAGCACTGGTTTTATCCCAGACACTTTCCCGTCACGGCCACAAACCCGCATGAGGAGACGAGGAGGAGAAAGTCAGCATTGCCAACCCTGGACCGCCCCGGTGAGTCAAGGTCAATGGCTCAATCCCATCCATCATAGTAATTGAGCACTTCTTGGGTGCAGAGCACTTTACTGACACAGTTGAGTTGATAGATAGGATCTATGCCCACACAGAGCTTACAACTGACTGTGTTCAGAGCACTGTACTAAGTGCCTGGGAGTGTCCAGTACAACCACGTGTCAGTCCTCAAGAAGCTTACAGTCTAGTGTGAGAAATAGGTATTGAAATGAATTACAAATAGATTCAACATCAGAGTAGAAGAATATGTCCATTTGTGAGAAGCAGCTGAAACGTAGGGTAGCCTAGGGGGAACACCACAGGCCTGGAAGCCAGAGGACATGGCTTCTAATCTCAGCTCCACCAGTTATTTGCTTCGTGAACTTTAGCAAGCCACTTCATTTCTCTCTGCCTCAGTTACCTCATCTGTAACATGAGGATTAAGACTGTGACCCTCATGTAGAACATGGACTGTGTCCACCCTGATTAGCTTGTATCTACTCCAGCACTAAGGATAGTGTCTGGACCATAATAGCCGCTTAACAAGTACCACCAAAAAAAGGTAGGTGGTGGAGCTGGGATTAGAAGGCAAGTCCTCTGCCTCCGATGCCCGTATGCTTTCCACTTCATTTATTCATTCCACCGTATTCATTGAGCACTTACTGTGCTCAGAGCACTGTACCAAGGCTTGGAAAGTACAATCCGACAACATATAGAGACAGTCCCTACCCAAGTACATATAGAGACAGCCCCTACCCAACAACGGGTTTACAATCTAGAAGGGGGAAACAGAGAGCAAAACAGAACAAGTAGACATGTGTCAATGCCATCGAAATGCATAGAATTATAGATAGATAGATAGATAGATAGATATAGATAATTAATACAATAGAGTAATAATATGTACAAATATGCATAAGTGCTTTGGGGAGGGGATAGGGGTAGGGCAGAGGGAGGGAGGGGGGCAATGGGGTGGGGAGGAGGAGGAGGAGATGAAAAATATGGGGCTCAGTCTGGGAAGGTCTCCTGGAGGAGGCGAGCTCTCAGTAGGGCTTTGAAGGGAGGAAGAGAGCTACCTTGGCGGATGTGTGGACAGAGGGCATTCCAGTCCAGGGGAACTCCGTGGGATGGGGGGTCGATGGCAGGAAAGGAGAGAATGAGGCACAGTGAGGAAGTTAGCGGCAGAGGAGTGGAAGGTGCGGCCTGAAGAATAAAGATGTGAAATCTGCCCTGGGTGGAGGGGGGGCGGTCCTAAAGGGTACAGTCTCCCAGCTCCCTCTCTGGAATAAAATGTCTGTTTCTCGATACCAATGATACCAGCCTTTGCAAGACGGATTGTTCACGGGTTTGTCCAGGTGTACTGCCGTTCTCCAGATCTAAAGACAGCGTCCCAAAGGTTTTCCGATGTGTGTTTCTGTGGCTGAGAAGGCCTTTCTTCATAATCAGGATTTAGAGATCTTTCCCTGATCCCTGATAAATTTACATGGGACAAATGCAAGGTACCCCTGTAGATTGTACGCTCCAAGGCAGGGAACATGTCTACCACCTCTGCTATATTGTACTCTCCCAAACGCTTAGTACCATGCTGTGCACATAGTAAGCACTCAATAAGTACCATTGATGGATCAATTGCTTTATTCAGTGCTCCACACAGAGTAGGTGCTCAATAAATATCACTGAATGATTGTCTAATTTATTGATTAATATCTGTATCCTCCTCTAGACTTGCAAGTTCATTGTGGGCAGGGAATGCGTCTACCAACTCAGTAATCTTGTACTCTCCCAAGCGCAGTACGGTGCTCTGCATGTAGTAAGCACTTAATAAATACCATTGATTGATCGATTGCTTTGTACAGTGCTCCACACAAAGTAAGTACTCAATAAATATCATTGATAGATTGTATGATTGATTAATATCTGCATCCTCCTCTAGACTGAAAGCTCATTGTGGACAAGGAATGTGTCTGCCAACTCAGTTATACTGTACTCTCCGAAGCGCTTAGTACAGTGCTCTGTACATGGAAAGTGCTCAATAAATTCCATTGATTGACTGAGTGATCGTTTGATTAATGTCTCTATCCCCTTCTAGCCTGTAAGCTCACTGTGGACAGAAAAACAGTCTACCAGCTCTGTATTACTGTACAATCCCAGACACTCAGTACAGTGCTCTGCACACAGTAATGACTCAATAAAGACCACGGATTGATTGATCATTTGATGAGCTGGAGTGAGGGAGGGCAGAGAAATGGGGTATAGAAGAGGGTACCAAGACTCAAGAGACTCAGCTGCCATTTCCCCAATTCCTGGAAGTCTGCCCAAGTAACTCACAAGAGTTCAACTGTATCAGATCAACAGTTACAATTCATCCTGATGTATGCTTTTTCACTCCCCCTTCTTACCTATATATAGATTACCAATTGTATATTCAGTTCGGAATGGATCTATTTCATCCTGGCATTCGTTCCCTTCCCTGTAAAATCCTTATGTTCTCTGATGAGAATCACTGGTGTCTACTCTCTTCACGACACTGTGAACTCCCTGAGGCCAGAGTGTGCATGTCTTCCTTTTTTGGGAATTCGTTAAGTGCTTAGTATGTGCCAGGCATCGTACTAAGTGCTAGAGTAGATACAAGATAATCAGCCAGTCAGTTGGTCAACTGTATTTATTGAGTGCTTATTGTTTGCACAGCACTGTACTAGGTGCTTAGAAGAGTACAATAATACAATACAAAAGACGCATTCCCTGTCCACAACACGCTTACAGGCTAGAAGGGGAGACAGGCATTAATGTAAATAAATAATGGATATGGGTATAGGTGCTATGGGGCTGGATGAAAGAATGGAGCAAATCAGGGTAACACAGAAGGTAGTGGGAGAAAAGGAAATCAGGGGTTATTCAGGGAAGGCATGTTGGAGGAGCTGTGCCTTAAATAAGACTTTGAAGGTGGGGAGAGTGTTCATCCATCAGATATGGTGAATGAGGGCACACCAGCTCAGAGATAGGATGTGGATGATGGGTTGGCAGTGAGATAGACTAAATCGAGGCAAAGTGAGTAAGTTGGCAATAGAGGAGTGGGGTGGACAAGTTGGGGTTTAGTAGAAGAGCGGTGACGTGAGGTAGGTGTGGGCAAGCTGATTGAGTGCTTTAAAACCAATGGTAAGGAGTTTCTGCTTGATGTGGAGGTGGATGGGAAAGCACTGAAGGCTCCTGAGGAGTGGGGAAACTTGGCCTGAACGTTTTTGTAGTAAAAACAAAGTGGAGCAGAGTGAAGTATGGACTGGAATGGGGAGAGTCAGGAGGCAGGGAGGCCAGTATGGAGGCTGATGCAGTAATCAAGGTGGGACAGTATAAGTGATTGGATTAATGTGGTAGCAGTTCCGAAAGGACATTGTTTTATGTACTTCAATATTTAAATACTAAGTCAATCAAATTGAAGTACAACAGAAGGGCATGTAGAGTCTTTGCAAACAGAGAGCTTACAGTTTGCAAAAGTGTTACAGGTGCTTGTGAATGCCTGAGTTCTAAAATGACAGATGGGAAAATGACCTTTACTTAGAAAATCCTCCTGGATGAAGTGGGCTTCCAAGAGGGATTTGAAAATGGGGAGAAATGAGGCTTGGAAGGTTTGAAGGAGGGAGGGCGATACAGGTAGGAGGAAGGGTACAATCCAAGTGTTGTAGTGAGGGACGCTCAGAACTAGACACGGTAAGAAAGTCAGGGGGGATTGGAGAGTGTGAGCTTGGGTGAAGTGGGAGAAGAGAATGGGCAGGTAAGAGAGAGAGTGCTGATTTTGGATGGTCCTTGGTCTTGGCCTGATATACCTCCAATCTCCAGAGTTGAAACAGAGACCGGTTATTAATCATGAAAACTGAATGATGATGAGTCCATTGATGTTGTTCTAGGAAGGAGTCCCAGAGTGGGCACCATGTGGGACTGGGCAATTATTTAGGTTGGGAGGGCTGAGACCAAAGGAGCCCACGATACCGGCCTTCCGAGATTTCCGGACAGTCGGCTGTCTCAGCCGAGCTCCGGGCCCAAACTCCCATGGGGAATCCCCTAAGAAAAAACCCGGCCAACATCTGAGGGGACGGCGCAGCCATCCGGAGAGCTGAGAGGGGGATGGAGGATCCTGACACCCCTCCCCTCACTCAGACATTTCTGTCACCCCCACCAGCGTCCAGGACCGACGAGATGGAGCAGCAGAGCTCGATGATCCCCAGGCAGGACAGGCCCGATGACTCCGGAGAAGGGCAGGGGAAAGGTAAGGGGCAAAGAATGGAAATTTCAAAATAAGCCTAGAATACAACAGGAATTTTCCTGTTCTTTCTTAATAATAATAATTGTAGTATTTTGTAAGTGCTTACCACGTGCCAAACACTATACTCAGTGCTTGAGTAGATATGATATCATCGAATTGGATACTGTCCCTGTCCCACATGGGGCTCACAATCTTAAACCCCATTTTACAGATGAGGAAACCGAGGAAAAGAAAAGTTAAGTGACTTGCCTGAGGTCGCCCAGCAGGTAGGCAGAAGAGCCAGGATTAAGCCCAAGGTCCCCTAGGCTCCCAGGACCATCCTCATTCCACTAGGCTGTGCTGCTGCTCCAATTATGTAGAATTATGTGACCACAATCCTTGCAGATGTTTGCAAATGGAATAGACTTCCTGGAGTCAGGAATGGTTTTAGTGCTGTTCTGAACCAAGGCAGGTTGATTGGAGGAGATGAACAACCTGATTAGCGTCTATCTACTCAGGTGCCTAGTACAGTGTCTGGCACATAGTAAGCGTGAAAAATCACCATAAAAAACACGAGATTCCCTCCAACCCAAAGATTTTTTCCACTCCTGTGCACTTTTCTCTGGAATAATATTCTCATCCTTATCTTTTCTAAATGTCATTAGGACGTCAACGTCAATTCGCAGAAAATGCCCAATGTCACCGTGAAGACGAATTCGTGCTCCTAGGGTTCCCGGAGTCTGAAGGGAAAGAGGGAACCAGCCGAGCCTTTCAGAGATCAGTGACCCCCAGCCCCACGCTGCTGCGGTGAGATTGACCGGGGGTGAGTGGGATGGAGTGTCGGGGTTGTGGGGTGGGGGGGAACGTGGATGAGGGTGGAAAAGATGGGGCCAGTTTGGGGTTTAGGTTGGGGTTCGAACCAGGGCCGAGGCCCCCAGCGGGACAGAGGTGCTAGCAGGAGGGGAGGTGTTTTCCAGTTCAGTAACCGCCAACCATCACACACCTCTCCTCCTTCCACCTCAAACATTACTACAGTGCCAACCACCTTCCGGGCTACGGTGCTCCAGCACTATGTCAGCACTGTGGACAGTCACTTTGTCTGGGTCCCAGAATCCCATGAAGAGGGTAAATGACAGGCAGAGCTGAGAGAGCGTGACCAGCTTTGGCAGTCACTGGTACTATCAGCAATTCTACCCTGTAAGAGTTCTTCCCAAATGTTGGGAGAAAACAAATAATGGGAAAGATTGTAATCCTTGCCCTCAAGAATTTTCCAGCCTACTGGGCTATACTGACACAGTATAATTTACCATCAGTCAATTAATCTTGAATCATATTAACCGAGTGCTTATTGTTTGCACTAAGCACTTGGAGAGTAATCAAAATAATAGTAGTACTTGTTAAGATCTTACTCGGTCCCAAGCACTGTCTTAAAGGCTGGGGTACATGCACGTTAGGCAGGTTGGATACAGTGCTTGTTCCACATGAGGCTCGCAGTCTTAACCCCCATTTTACAAATGAGGTAACTGAGGTTCAGAGAAGTTTAAATGACTTGCCCATGGGTCACACAGTAGACATGAGGCAGAGCCTGAATTAGAACCCAGGTCCTTCTGGCTCCTTCTGACTCTCAAGCCCGTGCTCTATTCACTTTAGAACACCATAACAGACACATTCACATTCCCTTCCCCTTATAGAAGGAATGAAAGAATGGAAAGATGAATATGCTATCATTGGGTGCCATTTTACAGATGAGGAAACTGAGGCCCAGAGAACTGAAACGACTTGCCGAAGGCCCCACGGCAGCAAGAGGATAGAGGCAGGTTTAGAACACAGGTCATCTTACCCCCACTAAGCTATGCTTGGGAGAGTACAATAGAGAAGAGCTGGTAGATATGTATGCTGCCTTCGAGGAGTTCACAATCAAGAAGAGAATGCCTGGGCCTATGCTTTTTCCAGTAAATGAGGATGGAAATAAGTTGATTTGTGTTGCATTATATGAAATGGGTTTAGAGGACTGGGAAATGAATTAAAGAAGCTAGTTGGAGGACGGGAGGGAGTTCGGCAGTGTTCATAATTTGGAAAGAACTGGGCTGTCTCTGATTTTGAGCCGATAAGAGCGGGAGTTCCAGGCTAGGATGGAAACTGAAGAGTCGATTGTGAGTAACAACTAGAAAGTTGCTTTGAGAGCTGAGAAGACGTGTTGAACGATGGAAAGTGGGTGAAGTGCAGTCATAGGGCAGAAAGCCTTCAAGCCGATTGTGAGGCTTTGTTGTTTTTGAAAAGACACAACTTGTTATGAGAGGAGGTTGAGGAGAGGCAAGATGTAGGCTGAACGATGCTTCATTAAAGGACTAGATGAATGATGAGGTATGCTTGTGTTTGTATGTGTACAAGTGTGAATGCAGATATGTGAGCAAATGGAATTGATTTGATGTATACGTGGGTTTTATTTTTGCTGTTTGTTTTATGGTATCGTTAAGTGCTTGTTACATTCTAGGTACTGTACTAAGCACTGGGGTGGATGCAAGCTAATCAAGTTGAACACAGCCCATGCCATACATGGTGCTCTCAGCCATTATCCCCAATTTACAGATGAGATAAGTGAGGGACAGAGAAGATAAGCGGCTGGCCCCAGGTCACATAGCAGGGAAGGAGAGGAGACAGGATTAGAATCCAGGTACTTCTGTTTACCAGGCCCATTCTCCCTCCATTAAATGGATGAATGCATGTATAAAGGCACTTCTTGTTTGACTCTAAAACCACCGAAAAAATTTCACACCAGTCATTATGTTCTCTGACGTCTCCTATCTGCTATTCGTTTTAGTTTGTGTCCTCAACAAAAATAATACTCTTTATATTTATTACGTGCTTAGTACATTCCAAGAAAAGTACTAAGTGCTGGGGGAGATTCAGGACAAACTGGTAGAACACAGTCCGTGTCCCACGAGGTATTCACAGACTAAGTAGGAGTGAAACCAAGTATCGAATCCTCATTTTATTATTGAGAAAACTGAGGAGTAGAGAAATTACATCACGTTCCCATAACTATGGAGCAGAGAACCGGTAGAGGTGCTATTAGAACCCAGGTCCTCCGACTCCCAGGCTTCTGTTCTTCCCAATAGCACCCTGCTTCTACACAGTTCAAAGCTTGGTGTTTCCAACAGAATGGAAGCTACTTGGGGGCAGTGATCATATGTACTAATACTGTGTCATCTATAGGTACTCAATAAATAGAATAGATTGACTTAGTCCTATTCCTTCACCCACAACATCAATGTCTCTAAAATGAATTCTTCCCTCCTCTTCCTCTGCAGGGAGTCGACATCTTTCCCCAGAAATGCTCAATATCTCCAAGGTGAGCTCAAAGATCATTTTGAATTCAGTAAATGTCTCCTCTCCATAGAGAATCACCAGCAAGTCAGTTTCTTCACTCGTCCCATCAATTGATTCTAACTTTGGTTCTTCCCTCACCCATTGTAGAAAGTCAGTGCTGCCTCCCCAAAATGCCCAACTTCTCCACGGTGAGGGAATTCCTCCTGCTGGGATTTCCAAAGGTCCGGGAGCTGCAGCTGGCCCACGCCGCGCTGTTCCTCCTGGTCTCCCTGGAGGCCCTGATAGGGAATCTCCTCATCGTCGCCGTCACAGCTCCTGACCGGCACCTCCACACCGCAAAGTACTTCGTCTTCAGGAATCTGTCCATCACCGTCCCCAAGTCTGTCGTCATCTCCCTGACCAATCGTAGATCCAGCTCCCTCCTGGGCTGTGTCCCCCAGGTCTTCCTGGTTGTCGTATTGGCCACTTCAAAAAGCTAGTTGTCCTCACAGCGATGTCCTATGACCGCTACACAACCAACTGCCGCACCGTGCGCTATGAGCTCATCATGAACAACACGTCCTTTGGAAAGATGGTGGCTGCCTCCTGGATCAGCAGGGTGTTGTTTGGGGTCTTATATTTAGCTTCGACTTTCTCCCTGAGCTTCTGTGTCATCCAGCAGCTCTTCTGTGACGTCCCCACTTCAATCCCTACTTCCCCACTTCAATCCATACTTCACGCCGCTGCCCGGATTGTCTTTGTCCAGAAACGCTCTGGGCATGTTACTCCGCTCCTCAAAAATCTCCAGTGGCTACCAATCAACCTACGCATCAGGCAGAAACTCCTCACCCTCGGCTTCAAGGCTCTCCATCACCTCGCCCCCTCCTACCTCACCTCCCTTCTCTCCTTCTACAGCACAGCCCGCACCCTCCGCTCCTCTACCACTAATCTCCTCACCGTGCCTCGTTCGTGCCTGTGCCGCCGTCGAACCCCGGCCCACATCATCACCCTGGCCTGGAATGCCCTCCCTCTCAGCATCCTCCCTTCAAGTCCCTACTGAGAGCTCACCTCCTCCAGGAGGCCTTCCCAGACTGAGTCCCCTCCTTCCTCTCCCCCTTCTCCTCCTCTCCATCCCCCCTACCTTACCTTCTTCCCTTCCCCACAGCACCTGTATATATGTATATATGTTTGTACATATTTATTACTCTATTTATTTTACTTGCACATATCTATTCTATTTATTTTATTTTGTTAATATGTTTTGTTTTGTTCTCTGTCTCCCCCTTCTAGAGTGTGAGCCCACTGTTGGGTAGGGACCGTCTCTATGTGTTGCCAACTTTTGCTTCCCAAGCGCTTAGTACAGTGCTCTGCACGCAGTAAGTGCTCAATAAATACGACTGATTGATTGAAGATCTCCTGCTCCGAGGACCACGTCGCCATCGATGTGAGCATCACAGGAGGGCTAGCTTTAAGTTTCGTCTGCTTCGTCTCCATCATCGTCTCCTATGCACGCATCTTCCAGGCCGTACTGAGGATTCCGGGTTCTGAATGCCGGGCCAAAGCCTTCTCACCTGCCTGCCTCACCACGCCATCATCACCGTCTTCCTCTCTAAGGCTGGCAAAATCTACAAGTCCGTGTCAGACTTCCCATCGACTCTGGCTGGACCTGCTGGTGTCCGTGTCTTACACCGTCGTACCCCCAACCCTGAGGCCCCTCATCTACAGCCTGAGGAACTGGGATGTGAAAGCCACCCTGGGGAGAGTCTCTAAAGGGGAGATTCGTCCTCCCTCCTCTAGGGGAAAAATATCTGTTTCCTTGTGCTGACTATACCATTCCTCATCAGGGCTCTAATCGTGGGGGTATCATATAAGGAGCTGTCCAAAGAGAAAGTCCAGCGTCTGAGGATTTGTCAATGTCTGGGACAGAGGTTGATAAGACGTGTGTGTCTGAAAGCCGGTGTCGGCAGGGAATGTCTCTCTTTATTCTGAAATGTAGTCTCCAAGCGCTTAGTACAGTGCTCTACACAAGGTAAGCACTCAGAAAATATGATTGAATCAATGAAGGACTAACTAGTGATTGTTTGGGCGGCATCATGGCTTAGTGGAATGAGCATGTGGCTGGGAGTCATGGTATTTGAAAGGTCTGCCCGGCTCTGCCACCAACCTGCTGTATGCCATTGGTGCAGCCACGTAATCTCTTTGGGTCTCTCTGTAAAATCGTGATTCAATATGTGTTCTCTCTTTCTCTTAGAATCTGAGCCCCTGTGGGTCAGGAAACGTGTTTGTTCTGATTAGTTTGTTTCTATTCTAGGACATGACAGACATTTTTTAAGTAAATTCTCCATAAGTTCAGTAATGACAAAGTTCATACTACTATTGATAATAACAGTAATTCTATGAATTTTAAGATCACTCTTGGTGGTTATGAAAATCAGAAAATCGGAGGGTGACATGGAAGAAGGGACACAATCCAGGAAACTGTCCCCCAAGTTTGACTGCCTGTTGACTTGTTTTAATGCCTGTCTCGCCCCTTCAAGACTGTGAGCCCGTTCTGCGCAGGGATTATCTCTATTTGTAGCTGAACTGTACTTTGCAAGCGTTTATTACAGTACTCTGCACACAGTAAACGCTCAGTAAATACGACTGAATGAATGAGTGAAGGAATAATCAGGTTGGATATAGCCCTTGTCCACATGGGGCTCACAGTCTAAGGAAGGAGAGCATAGGATATAATCCCAATTTTACAGAAAAGGAGACTGATGCACATGAGAAGTGAAGTGACTTGTCCAAGGTCACCCAGCTAGCATGTGGCTAAATGCTGGGGTAGATACAAGATAATCACCTTGGACACAGTCCTTGCCCGACATAGTACTCTCAGTCTCTCAGAGGGGGGTTAACTGAAGCACTGGGAAATGAAGTGACCTGCCCAAGGTCACACAGCAGATGAGCGAATGAAGTCGGGATTCAAATCCAGGTTTTCTGATTCCCAGGTCCGGGCTCTTTCCACTAGGCCAACCTGCTTCTAGTCTCCAAGCACTAACTGAGCTTGCCAATCTGTCACTCCCTACCTTTGTGCTGAGGGCTCTGACTCTCCACTGGTTACTCTGACTAACCAGTCATACTCCCCCAGTGGGGATATGAGGCTATATTCTCTTTCTGATATGGTATTTGCTAAGCACTTACTTCATGTCAAGCACTGTTCTGTGCTCTGGGATAGATACAAATCAATTAGGTTGCACACAATCCCTGTCCCACATGAGGTTCACAGTCTATTTAGGAAGCAGAACTGATACTGCATCTCCAGTTTACAGCTGAGGGAAATGAGGCCCAGAGAAGTGAGATGACTTGCCCAATGTCACCCGGCAAGCATTCGGGAGAGCTGAAACTCTCATGGTCAGGTTCTATCCACTACATCATGCTGCTTCTCTATTCAGAAGCATATCACTCTTCCTGTCTCTCTCTCTCTGGATACAGGTATACTTATGTAGAAGAAGATACTGTTGTTACCATGGAAACATCACGGGCCAGGACCGTTGCTGAAGTTAGGAGTGCCAGGTCCTTTTCTCTGCAGGGCCTCAGGAACCATGTGACCAGAGAGTTCTCGCATCGCCTGGCCCACGAGGTCCTTCCACAGGGGCCCAAGCCGGTCTTCCAGGGATCCCCCTCGGAGCAGCGACTGCTTTATCTACGGGGACAGGGACCGTCTGGAGAGCAGGTCAGAATCCATGGGAGAGTGCGTGGTGGCTGAGGACTCCACTGTGGCTGACCGAACCCAGAAATCCGAGGAGAAAGAGGAGAACAGCCCAATCCAGAGGGGTTTAGTACCCCCTGCCAGCCCCGGCTGTCCTGGTGAGAGTGAGCAGGGGTGCAGAGAGGCAGGATAGAACCAGAAGGACGAAGGCAGAGATGGACTCATTGTGGGGAGACTCTCGCACTCGGGGAACAGGTTAGAGTTCATTCATTCATTCAATCAATCGTATTTATTGAGTGCTTACTGTGTGCTGTACACTGTACTAAGCACTTGGAAAGTACAATTTAGCAACAATTATAGATCATCCCTGACCACAAAGAGCTCACCGTCCAGAAGAGGGGAGAGACCAGTTCAGACCAAGACGATACTCCAAACAGGGCAGACTTGTAGGAGGGGAATGGTTTGCCATCGATAATTAATCATAAATAATTCTGGTACATGTTAAGCCCTTACTGTGTGCCAAGCACTGTTCTAAGCACTGGGCTAGAAACAGATTGGACACAGTCCCTGTCCATCATGGAGCTCACACTTTTATCTCCATTTTACAGATGAGGTAACCGAGGCTTAGTCAAGGTCAAACAACAGACTTGTGAGGGAGCCGGGATTAGAACCCACATCCTTCTGATTCCCAGGACCGTGCTCTATCCACCAATGGCCCAATCACCGACACAGCTCTTCCCCCTCCAGCATCCCCACCCTGGCTACCATGGCAACTGCCCGCCAGGCTCAGATGCTACAACTGAGCATCGGCACGATGCTATGGTCACTTCGGCTGTCAGTGGTTCCTGTATGTCAAAAACGATTTCAGCGGGAACGTGATTGTCAGGAATGAGAGCGTGGCTGATTCTGGGAAAAACCCCGGTACCATCAGCAATTCTTCTGAACCGAAGTTCTCCTACGAATCAATGCCTTACCGTGGCAGGAGAGTTTGCATGTGCCAATGAAGCTTGGAGCTATGCTATTGAGAGTTACTCTCTCTAGGGTTACCCATATTAGAAATGTCTAAGCGGAAGTGTGAAACAAAGTTGATTTACCAGTGCTGGGCAGTAGTGGCATGGGAAAAAGTCAAAGGTAGATGAGCAAATGATCAAAATGTGGATCAAAGCCAACGACAGAGACTCAGGCTTTCACTGTGCAGAAGGAGGATTTTTTGAAAAACTGCCAGTAGTCGTTCTGGAATGTGTATGCATATAGTTTTCCTGGTAAACATAGAGAAGGGCTTGCCATTGCATTCTTCCATGCAGTAAACTTGAGTCTCCGCCCTCGACTCTCTCCCATGCTGTTGCTGCCCAGCATAGGTGAGTTTTGACTTGCAGTAGGTTGCCCTCCTCTCTCTAGCCAAAGGCCAAGCCAGGAATGGAATGGGAAGGTCTCTGCTTGACTTTCCCTCCCGTAGCCGAGACTAGTGGAGTACTGGAAACTCTCCAGGTGCGATCCTGAGAGGGATTGAGGATATTAGATTGAGTATAAAAATCACTTCTAGACTACAAGCTCGTCATAGGCAGGGAACATACCTACCAACTCCATTATGTTGGACTCTCCCGTACATTTAGTGAAGTGCTCTGAACATAGTAACTGCACAGTAAATGTTTTGTTTGACCTACAACATTTCACAGCAGCCTGGTTCATCACTTTATGCTCTCTGGTGGCCTCCTATCTGCAATTTACTTTAGGTTTCTGTCTCCACAAATAATAATAATTTCTCCCCAAACAATAATAATGTTTGTGTCTCTTGTTAAATGCTAATTATACACCAAACACAGTAGTATGTACAGGGGTAGATGCACAGTAATCAGGTAGAATACAGTGATTACCCCTTACTGGTCTCACCATATCAGTAGCAGATAGAAATTCAGGCCTTGAATTTCCTTTTTATAATGAAGAATCTGATGATCAGAGAAGTTAAGTTTACTGGCCAAGGTCACACAGAAGGCAGGTGGTAGAGGCAGAATTCAAACCCTGGTCTTCCGACTCCAAGGACTGTGCCTTTTCCACTACACTATGCCACTCCAACAAGACTGTGAGCTTGGAATTCCTTTACAGCTGAGATCATTGGTACTAACACTACTGAACTCTGTACGTGCTCAAGAACCTGGCCCTCGTCGACTGCTGCTTCATTTCCCTCACCGTCCCCAAATCCGGTCACCATCTTCTTGACCAACTGCCAATCCATCTCCTTCTTGAGCTGTGCCACTCAGCTCTTCCTGGTGGTCCTGCTTGCTGCCTCGGATTTTTCGTATATATATACCTGCATATATGTATATATGTTTGTACATATTTATTACTCTATTTATTCATTTATTTATTTTACTTGTACATATCTATTCTATTTATTTTATTTTGTTAGTATGTTTGGTTTTGTTCTCCGTCTCCCCCCTTTAGACTGTGAGCCCCCTGTTGGGTAGGGACTGTCTCTATATGTTGCCAACCTGTACTTCCCAAACGCTTAGTACAGTGCTCTGCACACAGTAAGCGCTCAATAAATACAATTGATTGATTGATTGATTGATTTTCATCCTCATGGCGATGTCCTACGACTTCTATGCCACCATATGTCTCGCCCTGCTCTACGAGTTCATCATGAAACCAGGGGCCTGTGTGAAGATGGAGGCTGCCACCTGGCTCAGCGGAGGGCTGTTAGGGGTCTTGTTTTCAACTTCGATCTTCTCCTTGTCCTTCTGCCGGTCCAACGTTGCCCAGAGGTCTTCTGTGATGTCCCTCTCCCTGCTGAAAATCATCTGCTCTGAAGACCACTCCGCCATCGATGTAAGTGTGACCTTGGGCTAATCATATGTGCTGTAGGCTCCATTTCCATTGTCGCCAG
The DNA here is from genome assembly GCF_015852505.1 of Tachyglossus aculeatus. Lineage (NCBI taxonomy): Eukaryota > Metazoa > Chordata > Mammalia > Monotremata > Tachyglossidae > Tachyglossus > Tachyglossus aculeatus. The sequence goes on along the minus strand of NW_024044838.1, from coordinate 3,849,667 downwards.
CTGCCGAGGGTCGGGCCAAAACCTTCAAACCTGCCTGCCACAGCTCATCGTCGTCACTGTCTTCCTCTCCACATGCATGTTTGTCTATTTCAAGTCACTGTCACACTCTTCCTCCGTGTTCGAGGAACGAGTTGTCTACACGCGCTGCCTAGAATTCCTCAACAACAACTCTCTCCTCGACCCCCTCCAGTCTGGCTTCCGTCCCCTACATTCCACGGAAACTGCCCTCTCAAAGGTCACCAATGACCTCCTGCTTGCAAAATCCAACGGCTCATACTCTGTCCTAATCCAACTCGACCTCTCAGCTGCCTTTGACACTGTGGACCACCCCCTTCTCCTCAACACGCTATCTGACCTTGGCTTCACAGACTCCGTCCTCTCCTGGTTCTCCTCTTATCTCTCCGGTCGTTCTTTCTCCGTCTCTTTTGCAGGGTCCTCCTCCCCCTCCCATCCTCTTACTGTGGGGGTTCCCCAAGGTTCAGTGCTTGGTCCCTTTCTGTTCTCAATCTACACGCACTCTCTTGGTGACCTCATTCGCTCCCACGGCTTCAACTATCATCTCTACGCTGATGACACCCAGATCTACATCTCTGCCCCTGCTCTCTCCCCCTCTCTCCAGGCTCGCATCTCCTCCTGCCTTCAGGACATCTCCATCTGGATGTCTGCCAGCCACCTGAAGCTCAACATGTCGAAGACTGAACTTCTTGTCTTCCCTCCCAAACCTTGTCCTCTCCCTGACTTTCCCATCTCTGTTGACGGCACTACCATCCTTCCCGTCTCACAAGCCCGCAACCTTGGTGTCATCCTCGACTCCGCTCCCTCATTCACCCCTCACATCCAAGCCGTCACCAAAACCTGCCGGTCTCAGCTTCGCAACATTGCCAAGATCCTCCCTTTCCTCTCCATCCATACCGCTACCCTGCTCATTCAAGCTCTCATCCTATCCCGTCTGGACTACTGCATCAGCCTTCTCTCTGATCTCCCATCCTCGTGTCTCTCTCCACTTCAATCCATACTTCATGCTGCTGTCCGGATTATCTTTGTCCAGAAACGCTCTGGGCATATTACTCCCCTCCTCAAAAATCTCCAGTGGCTACCAATCAATCTGCGCATCAGGCAGAAACTCCTCACCCTGGGCTTCAAGGCTCTCCATCACCTCGCCCCCTCCTACCTCACCTCCGTTCTCTCCTTCTACAGCCCAGCCCCGCACCCTCCGCTCCTCCACCGCTAATCTTCTCACCGTACCTCGTTCTCGCCTGTTCCGCCATCGACCCCCGGCCCACGTCGTCCCCCGGGCCTGGAATGCCCTCCCTCTGCCCCTCCGCCAAGCTAGCTCTCTTCCTCCCTTCAAGGCCCTGCTGAGAGCTCACCTCCTCCAGGAGGCTTTCCCAGACTGAGCCCCTTCCTTCGTCTTCCTCTCGTCCCCCTCTCCATCCCCCCCATCTTGCCTCCTTCCCTACCCCACAACACCTGTATATATGTATATATGTTTGTACATATTCATTACTCTATTTATTTATTTATTTATTTATTTATTTTACTTGTACATATCTATTCTATTTATTTTATTTTGTTAGTATGCTTGGTTTTGTTCTCTGTCTCCCCTTTTAGACTGTGAGCCCACTGTTGGGTAGGGACTGTCTCTATATATTGCCAATTTGTACTTCCCAAGCGCTTAGTACAGTGCTCTGCACATAGGAAGCGCTCAATAAATACGATTGATGATGATGATGATGATGATGTTCGACCTGCTGATGTCCGTGTTCTACTCCTTCATGCCCCGGCCCTGAACCCCCTTATCTATAGCCTGAGGAACCTGTACATTAAAGCTGCTCTGTGGACAGTCTTAAAAATGAGATTTCCCCCAGACTCCTCTATAGGTCAAAATGTCTGTTTCCTTGGGCTGATATTCAATTCATCAGCCAATCAATCATATTTACTACAGGAGCGAAGCGTGCTGTCTGGTTTGTAGTAAGAGAGGAGCAAGGTAAGGTAGGAGGGGGCAAGTTATTGAGTGTTTTTAAGGCAGTGGTGAGGCGTTTCCATTTGGTGTGGATGAGCATGGACCCACGCTGGAGGTTCTCTAGGAGAGGGGAAACATGGGCAGAAAGCTTTTATAGAAAAATGATCCTGGCAGCAGAGTTAAGTATGGACCGGAGTAGGGAGAGACAGGAGGCTTGGGAGGTCAGCAAGGAATCTGGTAAAGTAATCAAGGTGGGATAGAATAAGGGTTTGGATTAACGTGGTAGCAGTTCCGATGGAAAGAAAAGGGCAGGTTTTAACGATGTTGTGAAGGTGGAAGCGACAGGATTTAGTGATGGATTGTGGGTCGTGGGTAATTTGTAGGTTGATTGAGAGAGAGGAGACGAGGATAATGCCAAGGTTATGAGCTTGTGAGACAGGAAGAATGGTGGATCATCTATGGTGAAGGGACAATCAAGAAGAGGACAGGGTTTGGAGAGGAAGATAAAGAAAAGATTTGGTTGGCATGTTTCTTGCCTACAAAGAGCTTACAATCTAGAGGGAATTGATCATACCACTGGAAACCAGGACACCTGAGTTCTAATGCCAACCCTGCCACTGAGCAGCTGGGTAACCTTGGATGACCAACTTAACCTTTCTGGGTCTCTCTGTAACATGAAGATTTGATGCACACTTTCTCTTTCTCTTGTATTTTGAGCCTCGTATGGCCAGGGACTTTGTCTGATCTGATCGTTTTGTTTCTACTCAACACTTGTTACCGTCTTTTTCATGTAAACTGTTAATAAAGACTATAATGTTAATGTTGATAATTATGATTATGATAACTAATTAAGTTTATGATCAGGAGTCCATGAATATATACTTCCTGGGGTAGATCCCTCTATCCCCTGCAGAGTCTTGCAACAATATATTTAGAGGGATCTTGTATTTACTTTCTAGAGTATCTTCCAGGTGGGTTAATAATTACCGTATTTGTTAAGTGCTTTCTTTGTGCCAGGCACTGTACTAAGAACTGGGGTGGGTACAAGCAAACCGTGTTGGACACAGTCTCCTTTCCCATGTTGGGCTCACAGTCTCATTCCCAATTTACAGATGAGGCAACTGAGGGCCGGGAAAGTGAAGGGACTTGCCCAAGGTCACACAGCACACTAGTGGCAGAGCCGGGATTAGAATCCAGATGGATGGACCACAGTGATTTCCTGCATTGCTTTGATTTTTCCTATTGCGGGTAGGAGGGATAGCCATTCACCTGTGGATTCCCGATCTAATATCCGAGAAAGAATAGCCTGTGGAATCCCGATCTAATATCCAAGACATTTCAGCCTCCTGTCCCAGGTCTGGGTGATGTTATCCAGTGTGCTGACCAAATATTCAATTAGGTGGTCTTCTAGACTGTTGGTTTGTTATGGGCTGGAAACGTGCTTGATGATTTTCTTGAATTGTACTCTCCCATGATGTTAGTAGAGTGCTCTGCACATAGTAAGTGCTCAATAAATACTTCGAGGATGATGATGATGATAATAAAAACAATTTAGGAGTCAGTTAATCGTATTTGCTAACTGCTTATGGTGTGCAGAGCATTGTACTAAGCACTTGGGAGAGTATAGTACAACAATATAATAGGCACATTCTCTGCCACAGCGATCTTACAGTCTGAAGTGGGAGACAGACATTAATATGAATAAATACATTACGGATATGGACATAAGTGATATGGGGCTGGGAGGGGGATGAATAAAGAGAGAAAGTCATTGTGATGCAAAATGGAGTGGAAGAAAAGGAAAAGAGGATTTAGTCAGGGAAGGCCTCTTGGAGGAAATGTCCCTCAGTAAAGCTTTGAAGAGGTGGAGATTAAGGTGCACTCTTAGGGTAGGTGTGACCGTTGGAAGAAGAGGAGTGAAAGATAGATACAGATCCCATACAGCTGCTCGGATCCATAACCTCCGTTCCAACCATCTATCCATCCATTCATTCATCCATCCAGTAGTCCATCACTGCAATGTATTGAGTACATCTTGGGTAACAAGTGCGGAAGCCAGCTTTCTGGAGACTTTGTGACCTACCCCATCCAAATGAGCAAGGGGAGATGGAGGTCAGGGCCCTTCAGACCCACTCTGGCCCAGTGAGAGTGACTTGGGTGGACGGGCAGTGGAGGGACATGGAGGGACAAGGAGGCAGATGGAAGAGTCGGAGGCAGTCTGGAGAGATGCTTACACTCGGGACCTATGTTGGGGTTCAGATCAGGGCCGCGTCCCCCAACCGGGCAGGGGGCTTGCAGGAGAGCGGCGTTGTCCAGTGCCGTGACCCCAACCATCACAAGCCCCTCCATCTTGATTGGCTTGTATTCACCCCAGTGCTTAGTACAGTGCCCGGCATATAGTAAGAGCTTAACAAGTACCATTCTTATTCTTATTCTTATTCTTATTACTATTATTATTATTATTATTATTATTATTATTATTATTATTATTATTATCAACTGCCCAACCATGGCTACCAGGCGGCCATCTGCCGGGTTTTGGCACTGTGGCACAACCTTGGCAGTTTGGATGAGCTTACAGTCTAACCAGGCTCGCCGACAATGTTCTGCACACAGTAAGCCCTCAATAAAACGTTTAGATAAAACAATTGACTCTTAGGCCCAAGCTGTTTCCACTAAATCACATTACTTCACGTCACAAGTCACAGCACTGATAACATGTTCACTCTCCGAAAGGAAAAGTAGCAAGTCGGATAGATAAATTTTATTCAGAAGAAGACATCGATGCTAAGGAATGCAACACAAGGAAGGAATTTTTCCACATCACGTGAAACTGACGAATCAGTGGTCTGGGAAGGAAAAAAATAATTTTGTTAATTATGAAGGTTAAATGACGTACCCACGACCTCATAGCACAGGGGGAGACAGGTAGCAGCGTAGCAGTAATAAGACATCTCTGTGAGGACGAAATGTCGCAAACAGGACCACCAGTCAGAGCTGAACTATACAGTCTAGCAAGGAAATGGAGCTGTTATTAGTCTAGGATATGGTGATGGAGCTGGGGACGGTGACAGAGATGTAGCAGAGTTCGAGGACAGACAGGTTCCTGAGAAAGATGTGCATGGGGCTGCAGAAGCGCTGATCGAGAGCGGTGAGGGCGATGATGAGGAGATTCCCCGTCAAGGCTGCCAGATAGACTAGGAGGAACAGCGCGGTGTGGACCAGCTGCAGCTCCCGGACCTCCCAGAATCCCAGCAGGAGAAATTCCCTCATCGTGGGGACGTTGGGCATTTTGAGGAGGCAGCATTGGCTTTTTGCATGTGATGAGGGAAGAGCCAACAGTAGAGTCAATTGATGGGATGAGTGAAGGAATTGCAGGACACTTGCTGGTGATTCTCTATGGAGAGGAGACATTTACTGAATTCAAAATGATCTTTGAGTTCACCGTCTAGACATTGAACGTTTCCGGAGAATGATGTCTACTACCTGCACAGGAAGAGGGGAGACTTCAATTTAGAAACGTTGCTGTTGAGGGTGAAGGAGTAGGACTACGTCAATCAATTCTATTTATTGAGTACCTTCAGAGGACACGATATTAGTACATATGATTACTGCCCCAAAAGAGCTTCCATTCTATTCGAAGCACCAAGCTTCCAACTGTAGAAGCAAGGAGCAGTAGTAGGAAGAACACAGGCCTGGGGATCAGAGGACCTGGGTTCTAATTCCAACCCTACCACTTATTGGCTGCATAGCCATGGGAAAGTGACTTAATTTCTCCATGCCTCAGTGTTCTCAAACGTAATGTGAGGATTTAATACCCGTCTTCCCTCCTACTTAGTCCGTGAATACCTCGTGGGACACGGACTGTGTTATTCCACATAACTAGGAGGGAATTCCCTAGGAGGATTGACATCATAATTCTCCAAGTGGGGACAACAAGATGACAATGATGTAAAAGGGGAAAGCAGTCACAGTAATAATAACAGTAATAGCAGCAAATGCCCTAGTACAAGTTGTAGTTTCAATCAATCAAGCAATTAAGAAATCGTATTTTTAAGCCTTTACTGTGTGCAGAGCACTGTACGAAATACTTGGTAGAATACAATGTAACAGAGTTGGTAGACATGTTCCCTCCCCACCACAATCTCCTCCGGGAGGCCTTCCCAGACTGAGCCCTTTCCTTCCTCTCCCGATCCTCCCCTCCCCATCTCCCCCCGCCTTACCTTCTTCCCCTCCCCACAGCACCTGCATTTATGTATATATGTTTGTACATATTTATTACTCTATTTATTTATTTTATTTGTACATATTTATTCTATTCATTTTATTTTGTTAATATGTTTTGTTTTGTTCTCTGTCTCCCCCTTCTAGACTGTGAGCCCACTGTTGGGTAGGGACCGTCTCTATATGTTGCCAACTTGTACTTCCCAAGCGCTTAGTACAGTGCTCTGCACACAGTAAGCGCTCAATAAATGTTATTGAATGAATGAATTGAATGAACGAATTAAGTGAAGTTTTGATACCCGTCTTCCCTCTTACTTAGTCTGTGAATAACTCGTGGGACACGGACTGTGTTCTACTAGATTACCCTGAATCTCCCCCAGCACTTAATACTTTTCTTGGAACATAGTAAGCATTTAATAAATAACAAAAGAATTATTTTTGGTTGAGGAGACTGAAACTGAAATGAATAGCGGATAGGAGGGGTCAGAGAACATAAAGATATGAACGTGACGGTTGTGGGTTTTTTTCGGTGCTTTTAGAGTCAATCAAGAAGTCCCTTTATACACATGTTCATCCAATCAGTGGAGAGAGAATGGGCCTGGTAGACAGAAGGACCTGGATTCTAATCCTGTCTCTGCTCCTTGTCTGCTTTATGACCTGGGGCCAGTCACTTACCTTCTCTGTGCCTCAGTTACATCATCTGTAAATTGGAGATTGTGACTGAAAGCACCAGGTGGGGTATGGAATATGTCCAACCTGATTAATCAATCAATCAATCAATCAATCGTATTTATTGAGCGCTTACTGTGTGCAGAGCACTGTACTAAGCGCTTGGGAAGTACAAGTTGGCAACATATAGAGACAATCCCTACCCAACAGTGAGCTCACAGTCTAGAAAGGGGAGACAGAGAACAAAACCAAACATATTAACAAAATAAAATAAATAGAATAGATATGTACAAGTAAAATAAATAAATAAATAGAGTAATAAATATGTACAAACATATATACATATATAAAGGTGCTGTGGGGAAGGGAAGGATGTAAGACGGGGGAGATGGAGAGGGGGACGAGGGGGAGAGGAAGGATAACTTGTATCCACCCCAGTGCTTAGTACAGTACCTGGCATGTAACAAGCACTTAACGATATCATAAAACAAACAACAAATATAAAATCCAAGTATACATCAAACTGATTCCACTTGCTCACATACTTGCATTCACACTTGTACTCACACAAGCACAAGCATACCTCATCATTCATCTAGTCCTTTCCTAAAGCATTGCTCATCGTACAGCTCTCCTCTCTTCAACCTCCCCTTACGAAAAGCTGTGTCTTTTCACAAGCAACAAAACCTCACAATCAGCTTGAAGGCTTTCCTCCCTATGACTGCACTTCACCCCCTTTCCATCGTTCGAAACGTCTTCTCAGCTCTCAAAGCAACTTTGTAATTGTTACCCGCAATCGACTCTCCCCTTTCCATCCTAGTCAGATTGGACAGAGTCCATGTCTCTCGTGGGGTTCACATCTCAATCCTCATTTTTCAGATGAGGGAACTGAGGCACAGAGAAGTTAAGCAACCCTGCCTAAGGTCACATAGCAGACATGTGGTGGAACCGAGACCAGAACCCATGTCCATTTGGATCCCAGGACCCCGCTCTACCCACTAGGCAACGCTGTTTCTTCTGACTTGTCTTGATTGTGAATACGTTGAAGCTCTGTTCACACTGACTATATAAACTGTACTCTTGAATCAAGAGTTTGTCCACTTTTCCATCTTTCCCTTCTCTCCTCCCTCCTGTATGTAATTTACTCTGTGTCTATCTCCCCCATTGGATCATAATCTCCTGGAGAGCAGGAGTAATGCATTTAATGTCTTTTCAACTCTCGTGAGAGCTTACTAAATTCATTCAGTCGTATTTATTGAGCGCTTAGCATATACAGAGCACTGTACTAAGCGCTTGGGAACTACAAATCGGCAACATATAGAGAAGGTCTCTACCCAACAACGGTCACACAGTCCAGAAGGAGGAGACAGACAACAAAACAAAACAAGGAGACTAAATTATTTCGTACCCAGTATTTGGTCAATTAATACTGTGGATGGATGGGTAGATGGATGGATGGTTGAGGGGCAAGGAATTGACGAGTCAAAAGTGAACGGGACAGTTTCCATTGTTGCTTCCCTTCCCCCTTGTCCCTGAGCTATTTTTCGATTTTCATAACCATTTGTTTTTATCATTATTAGTTGTATCAACATTATAATTATTGAGTTTTTAAGAATGTACTTGCGAAAGACTGCCACGTGATGGAGTAGAAACAAAATAATCAGAACGGACATATTTCCCAGTCCACAGGGGCTCAGAGAGTAAGACAAAGAGAGAGCACATATTGAATCCTGATTTACAGAGAGCCCCAAAGAGTTTAAGTTGCTGGACCAAGGTCGCCAAGCAGGCCAGTGACAGAACCTGCCAAACACCTAAAATCTTATGACTCCCAGGCACATGCTCATTCCATTAGGTCTTCATGTCCCCAAACAATGAATTGTGAGTCACACACATCTTTTCAGCCGCCCTTCTAGACACTGACAAATCCGCAGTCGCTGGACTTTCTCTTTGGATTTGTAGGCTAGTTGATGAGGGATGGGATACTCAGTGAAAGGAAGCAGACATTTTGTTCCATAGAGAAGGGATTTGGAATTTCCCCTTTAGGATTTTCTCCAGAGAGGCCTTCATGTCCCTGTTCCTCAGGCTGTAGATGAGAGGGTTCAGGGTGGGGGGCACCACGTTGTGGAACACGGACACCAGCAGGTCCAGGGTCGAGGGGAAGTTTGACACGGGCTTGACATAGGATATCACGGCCGTAGAAACGAAGACAGTGAAGACAGAGAGGTGAGGCAAGCAGGTGGAGAAGGCTTTGGCTCGACTCTCGGCGGCCGGCATCCTCAGCCAGGCCCGGAAGATGTGCACGTATGAGACGATGATGAGAATGAAGCAGAAGACACCTATCACTACCCCGGCGGTGACACTCACGTCGATGGCGACGTGGTCCTCTGAGCAGGTGATCCTCAGCAGCGAGGGGACGTCACAGAAAAACTGCTGAACGATGTTGGACCCACAGAAGGACAGGGAGAAGGTCGAAGCTGAAAGCAAGACTCCAAGCAGGCCCCCACTGAGCCACGAGGCGGCAGCCATCTTCCCACAGGCACCTCGAGCCATGACGATCTCGTAGCTCAGGGGGAGACAGATGGCAGCGTATCGGTCGTAGGACATGGCCGTGAGGACGAACAGGTCTGAACTGGCAAACCAGATCACGGAGAAGACCTGGACAGCACAGCCCACTAGGGGGATGGATCTGTTGTCGGTCAAGGAGTTGTGGATGGAGTTGGGGACGGTGACGGAGATGAGACAGAGGTCGAGGATGGACAGGTTCCTGAGGAAGAAGTACATGGGGGTGTGGAGGCGCCGGTCGAGGGCGGTGATGGCGATGATCAGGAGATTCCCCATCAGGGCCGCCAGGTAGACCAGGAGGAATAGCGCGGCGTGGGCCATCTGCAGCTCCCGGACCTCCGAGAAACCCAGCAGGAGGAATTGCCCCACCGTGGAGATGTTGGTCATTGGTAGGTTGTGATAACTCACTGAAAGGACGAAGAGCTTCATGAGGTGAAGGAATCAACAGGGGTTTTCCCGGCGAGTCTATGGGAGGAGCAACTTATGGTATTTTGGTACAGAGTTATTTATTACAAAATGACCTAGAAACTTGGTAATAGACTTCCACGTAACTAGGAGGGAATTTCCTAGAGCGATTGACACTATAATTCTCCAAGTAGGGACAACAAGATAACAAAGATATAAAACGAGAAAGCAGTCACGGTGGTAGTAGCAGTAATAGCAGCAACAGCCCTAGTAGAAGTTGTAGTATCAATCAATCAAGCAATTAAGAAATCGTATTTTTGAGCTTTTACTGTGTGCAGAGCACTGTTCTAAATACTTGGTAGAGTACAATGTGACATAGTTGGTAGACATGTTCCCTCCCCACAACAAATTTACGGATTGAAGAGGCATAAAGATGTTCATATAAAAGAATTTATGGACATGTACAGAGACTGTAAGTTCTTTGTGGGTAGGGAGTGTTTCTGTTATATTGTTATATTTTACTGTCCAAAGCACGTAGTACAGTGTTGTACACACAGAGCTCTGCTCTGAGCTCAATAAAGATTTATTACTAAGCTGATTGACTGACTGGTAATGGTAATAACGGTGTTTATCGAGCCCCCAGTGGACAGAAAAGGTAAAGATATGCCAACCCTAGAAGGCACCCTGAAGCACACAAATCCATTCTCATGCACAAAATTACAGCTAAACATACATGTATCCAGACATATAATATCCTCATATGTATTCCCGCTCACTCACAGACCGGGGTTCTCCCACAGCTAGACAGTCTTCCAGAGTCAGTCGTATTTATCGAGCACTTATTGTGTGCAGAGCACTGTGCTAATCACCTGGGAGAGTACAATACAAACAAGTTCATAGACGCATACTCCCATAAACATATCTAGTCACTCATTAGGATCTTCTTTGACCTCCAATCCTTTTCCCTAGGGAGAGATGTAGAACATTCCCCACTGTTCCTTACCCAGATATCCCCCTTCCCTAAAGTCTGGGATTTGATCCCTGATTCTCCTTCCCTGCCCTGAGCACACTCATGCATGCTCACACATGCACACACAAAGCTGATTGTCCAGGGAATCCGATTGCAGCTGTCTCCATACAAGGAAAATGAACTGTAGAGTGAGGTCTGGCATGGGACCCCAAATATATATGTCGCCTCGGTTTTGGCAGAGACTGGGAAAAATGATTAATCGATGGTATTTACTTAGCACTTACTGTATGCGGAGCACTGGACTAAAGTGTTAAGGAGAGGGCAATCCACCAGAGTTGGTAGACACATTCCCTGTCTATAACGAGATGACAGTCTAGGGGGATGGAAAGATGATGGGGCGTTGATGAAGGGACGACGGAAGGCCGACGGAGGGCCGATGAAGGGTTGTCACCGAGACGATGGAAGGGTGTCCTGGAACAAACAGCAGATGAGTGTTGCTATAGGTACAAAGACCAAGCGACCGAGAACCTGAGCAGTGGAAGTGATTCCAGTACTAGTGGCTTGTGCTGTGGTACCTTCCACTGTCTCGTCCCTGCTGAAGCCTGGTTTCTGCTCCTGCAAACCCCCTGCAGTGCTGCCCTGCTCCAAACTTCAACCGGAGGACCGAGTGTGAGATTCTCTACACACTCAGTATGGGCTGATGGCCTCCCCCATCCCCTCCATCTCCACTCCAGGGCACGTTCACCGGTGTAGCGTGGGGCTGGGGGTCACCGACCTCTACCAGACTGGGCTGGTCCCCTGTCTCCCCTCGAACTCCTGGGTTCGGTCGGCCAAGGAGTGACATTGAGGAGCCTTCAGCCCCTCTCCACTCTCTCGCAGGCAATGAGATGTTTCTCCATATGGATCCCATCTCCAAAGATAAAGCAGCCGCTGCTCTGAGGAGAATCCCTGATCGGGGCCCAAAGTAGTGAAGTGACTTGCCCAGTGTCACACACCATATAAGTGGCAGAACTGAGATTAGAACTCAGGTCCGCTTGACTCCCACGACCATGCTCTTTCCACTAAGCGACACTGCTTTTAATTTAGATAAATTGTGACTCTGACCCTGGTCATCCAGTTCCCTATTGAAATTTCCCTCACCTTTCCCCTGCTCCCCTCCGGAGTCACCAGACCGTCTGGGGCTGGGTAGCACCGACCTCTGCTGAGAGGGAGGTTCACTCCATCTAGTCGGTCCTGGATGCTGGTGGCGGTGACAGGAAGGTCTGGTTGAGGGGTAAGAGCTGTCAGGATCCTCCCCCTATCGGCTCTCCGGTTGGCTGTGCCATCCCCTCATACGATGGCTGGGTCATTTCCTGGGGGGATTCCCCGCGGGAGGATGGAACCTGGGCTTCGCTGAGGCAGCTGACTGCCTGAAATCTCAGCAGGCCGGGATTGTGAGCTCCCTCTGCTCCTGGCCCCCGCAACCTAAATGACTGTCCAGTCCCACGTGGTTCCCACTGTGGGACTCATTCTTCTGACAACATCAACGGACTAATCAACATCCCCTTTCTGTGATTAATAATAGCGTTCTGGTTAAACTCTGAGGTTTGGAGCTTCATCCCATTCCACGGCTGGGGGTCATCTGAAATCTGCAGCAATCCATTTTAGACATTCCCCTCTAGACGGTAAACTCATCAAGGGCAGGGAATGCGGCTACCAACCCTGATATACTGTACTCTCCCAAGCACTTATTACCAAGGTCTGCACATAGTAAGCGCTCAATAAATATGATCGATCGATTGATGTGCATTATTTTCCCCTACTGAATTCGTATCTGCTTTCTTCATTCCTCTCAAGCTCACCATCTCACTGTGCCTCGTGCCCAACTCCCCCCACTCAGACCCCTACCTCACCACCTGTCCCCCGCTTGGAATTCCCTCTCTCTTCATATCCACCAGAACACAGGACGTCCCATCTTCAAAGCTCCCCTATTAAATCCACGGGACTTTCCCTGATTATTTTTTTCATAATGGTACATGGTAAGTGTTTACTATTTTCCAGGGACCGTTCTAAGCACTGAAGTACATACAAGCTAGTTAGGTTGGATACAGTTCTTATCCCGCATAGGACTTCCAGGCTTAATCCCCATTTTGCAGATGAGGTAGGTGAGGTAAGAAGTGAAATGACTTGCCCAAGGTCACATGGCAGACATGCAGTGGAGGTGGAATTAAAACTCAGGCCCTCTGACTCCCAGGTCCATGCTCTATCAACTGGGCTTTGCTGCTTCCCTGTGCTTCCCTGTCTCAGGGTGCTTAATTGTCTCGGTCTGGGCCTATGTAAAATGCCACCCTCCCCATCCTTAATAATGATAATAATAGCATCAATAATACCAATAATAAGAATTGTGGTATTTGATAAGCATTCATTATGCGCCAGGCACTGCACTAAGTGCTGGAATTCAATACAAGCTAATCAGGTGGGACATAGTCCCTGTCCCACATGGGGCTTACAGTCTAAATCCCCATTTTACAGATGAGGGACCTGAGGCCCAGAGAAGTGAAGAGAATTGCCCAAAGTCACATAGCAGAAAGGTAACAGAGCCGAGTTTAGAACCCAGGTCATTCTGACTCCCAGGTCCATGCTGTATAGATTAGGCCATGCTGCTTCTATGAATTTAATATTATTCATGACCTCAGAAAATCAATTTGTCATTTAGTCAGTTGTGTTTTCGGCCGTCTTCTGATTGCAAATCTAGAGAGAACGAGAAGTGACTCCAAATCCATTTTAAGACCTTCCCTCTCTGGAGGATGACCCCAGAGAAGCAGCATGAGAAGCAGCATAGCTTAGTAGCAAGAGCCCGGGCTTGGGAGGACATGGGTTCTAATCCCGGCTCTGCCACTTGTCTGCTGCGTGACTTTAGGCAAGCCACTTAACTTCTCTGGGACTCAGTTACCTCACCTGGAAAATAGGGATTAAGACTGTGAACCCCAGGTGGGACAACCTGATTACGTTGTATCTACCCAATCGCTTAGAATAATGCTTGACACTTAGTAAGCGCTTAACAAATGCAATTGTTATTATTGTTATTATTATCAGTTTTGGGGAGGCTGTGGGGCTCTACAACGGGATGATGGGAAGGAATCACTGATACTGGCTGAGTGGACACGACGGGAACATCCTTGCCTTCAGAAAGAAAAGGTTGTAGCCTGAGGTTCGTCCTCTTCTATCTCAGAATTGAGACACTGTACTAAACTGGGGTGAGGAGGTTAGTGCATTCTCTCCTGTGAATGGCCCTGTCCCCTTTCAAAATATCCCAGTGATGGAAAATGGGGAAATAATCTGTCAACCCACGTTTCCTCCTCCCCGCCTTCCAGTCCATCAGAGCACAGTTTCCTCATCTTCAAAGCCCATCCGTCATCCCACCATTTCCAGGGTGCCTCACTTTTCTTCTCCCTAAGTCATCTTCTTCCAAATACCAATCAGCATCTTAGGCTATCTCTCCATTTTTGCACTCACACCCCACCATTATAGTTTTGAGCATAGTGGCTTTGATAAAATGTACTCTTTAAGTACATACTCATCTATTTAGCATTCTTTCCATTCTCTTTTTTGTCCTCTCGTTAATTAATTCTGTGTCTATCTTCCCAGTTAGATTTTAAGTTTTTGGAAAGTAGGGATGGTGTTTAATTTATTTTGATCGCTCTGAATTGTTCACTACAGTACTTTACACCCAGTATGCATTCAACAAATTTCATTGATTGTTGGATGAATTGATAGATGAATGCTTGGATGGGTTGCTGGGTGGATGGATGAATGGAAGGATGGATGGGTAGATGGATGGATAGATGGATGGATGGATGGGTGGATCGTCTGCTATGTGACCTTAGTTAAGGCACTTCACTTCTCTGTGCCTCAGTTATCTCATCTGTAAAATGGGAATTGAGACTGTGAGCACCATGTGGGATAGGGACTGTGTAAAGACTGATTACCTTGTATCCTCCCCAGCACTTAGTACAATGCCTGGCACATAGTAAAAGCTTAACAAATACCGCTATCATTATTATTATTATTATTATTATTATTATTATTATTATTATTATTATTATTGATAGGTGGATGGATGGCTCAGTGGACAGAGAACGGGCTGTGGAATCAGAGGTCAGGGATTCAAATCCCGGATCCGCCAATTGTTAGCTGTGTGACTTTGGGCAAGTCACTTAACTTCTCTGTGCCTCAGTTACCTCATCTATAAAATGGGGATTAAGACTGTGATCCCCCTGTGGGAGAACGTGATCACCCTGTAACCTCCCCAGCGCTTAGAGCAGTGCTTTGCACATAGTAAGCATTTCATAAATACCAATATTATTATTATGAACGAATGGATCATATTTATTGAGTGTTTACCGTGTGCAGAGCACTGGACTAAGCGCTTGAAAAGTACAATTCAAAATACAATACAAAATACAAAAGTGCAAATAGAGACAATCCCCGCCAACAACGGGCTCACAGTCTAGAAGGGGGAGACAGGCATCAAAACAAGTAAACAGGCAGTCAAATGTGGGGGACAGTTTCCATGGTTGCATCCCTTCTCCCTTGTCACCCTCCGATTTTCTGATTTTCATAACCACGAAGAGTGATCTTAAAATTCATAGAATTAATGTTAATATCAGTAGTAATATCAACATTATCATTATTGAATTTATTAAAACTTTACTTGCAAAAGACTGCCAAGTGCTGGAGTAGAAACAAACTAATCAGATCGGACATGTTTCCTGACCCACAGGGACTCAGACTGTAAGAGAAAGAGACAGCACATTTTGAACTCCGATTTTATAGAGAGACCCAGAGAGGTTACATGGCTGGACCAAGGTCATAGAGCAGGCCGGTGATAGAACCCGTCAGACATTTCAAATCTCATGAGTCCCAGCCACGTGCTCATTCCACTAAGCCATGATGTCATGCAAACAATCACTTATCAGTCACTTATTCATTCATTCAATCATATTTATTGGGTGCTTTAGGTGTGCACAGCACCGTACTAAGCACTTGGAAAGTACAATTCAAAAAAAAAGAAACAATCCCTGCCCACTCCTGGCTTACAGTCACATACGTCTTATCAACCTCTGTCCCAGACATTGACAAATCCTCAGGTGCTGGACTTTCTCTTTAGACAGCTCTTTATAGGAATATCCCCACGGTCAGAACCCTGGTGAGGAATGGGATAGTCAGCAAAAGGAAAGAGACATTTTGTCGCTCAGAGGAGGGAGGAGGAGTCCCCCCTTTAGGACTCTCCCCAGGGCGGCTTTCATGTCCCGGTCAGGCTGTAGATGAGGGGGTTCGGGGCAGGGGGCACCACGGTATAGAAAAGAAAAGCAGCGTGGTTTAGTGGAAAGAGCCTGGGCTTGGGAGTCAGAGATCGCGTGTTTTAATCCCGGCTCTGTCATTTGTCTGCTGTGTGACCTGGGCAGGTCACTTCACTACTCTGTGCCTCATTGACCTCATCTGTAAAATGGGAATTAAGACTGTGAGCCCCACGTGGGACAATCTTATTACCTTGTACCTACCTCAGCAGTTAGAACAGTGATTGGCACATAGTAAGCGCTTAACAAGTATAATAAATATAATAAATATTATTATTATTATCATTCTAATTAACACGGACAACAGCAGGTCCTGAATCGAGGGGGAACCTGATGGAGGACCCAGGTAAGCACAGAAACAAATCATGACAAAGAGAGTGACGATGACAAAGTGGGGTGGGCAGGTGGAGAAGGTTGTGGCCCGGCCCTCGGTGGCTGGCATTCTCAGGACGGCCCGGAAGATGCTGTAAAATCGGGGTTAAGACTGTGAGCCCCATGTGGAACAAGGACCATATCCAACCTGCATAATTTGCATCTACCCCAGCCCTTAGGGCTGTGCTTGGGACAAAGTAAGAGCTTAACAAGTACTACTATTATTATTATTACTCTCCAAGTGCTTAGTGCACAAAATAAGCGCTCAATAAATGTGATTCAAGATTAATTGATTGATAGGAAATTATATTGTGTCAACCTAGCCCAGTAGGCTGGAAAATTTTTGAGGGCAAGGATTACAACCTTTCCCACCATTTGTTTTCTCCCAACATTTGGGACGAACTCTTACAGGGTGGAATTGCTGATAGAGCCAGTGGCTGTCCAAATCTGGTTACGCTCTCCCTGTCCTGCTTGTCATTCACCCCCTTCAGGGGATTCTGCGGCCCAGTCAAAGTGACTGTCCAAAGTGCTGACTTACTGCCCGGATCGTCACGCCGCTGTCTGGATCGTCATGCCGCTGCCCGGATCGTCACGCCGCTGCCCGGATCGTTCACGCCGCTGCCCGGATCGTCTTTGTGTAGAAACGCTCTGGGCATGTTACTCCCCTCCTCAGAAATCTCCAGTGGCTACCAATCAACCTAAGCATCCCCTCCTACCTCACCTCCCTTCTCTCCTTCTACAGCCCAGCCCACAACCTCCGCTCCTTTGTCGCTAATCTCCTCACTGTGCCTCGTTCTAGCCTGTCCCGCCGTCGACCCCCTGACCACATCATCCCCCTGGCCTGGAATGCCCTCCCTCCGTACATCCGCCAAGCTAGCTCTCTTCCTCCCTTCAAAGCCCTACTGAGAGCTCACCTCCTCCAGGAGGCCTTCCCAGACTGAGCCCCCTCCTTCCACTCCCCCCTTCCCCCTCCCCATCGCCCCGCCTTACCTCCTTCCCCTCCCCACAGCACCTCTATAGCTGTATATATGTTTGTACGTATTTATTACTCTATTTATTTTATTTGTACATATTGATTCTATTTATTTTATTTTGTTAATATGTTTTGTTTTGCTGTCTGTCTCCCTCTTCTAGACTGTGAGCCCGCTGTTGGGTAGGAACCGTCTCTATGTGTTGCCATATTGTACTTCCCAAGCTCTTAGTACAGTGCTCTGCACACTGTAAGCGCTCAATAAATACGATTGAATGAATGAATAGAGGTGCGTGATGTTTGGGGGTTACTGAACTGGAAAACACCTCCCTTATTGCTAGAACCTCTGCCCCGCTGGGGGCCACGGCCCTGGTCTAAACCCCAATTTAGGCCCCAGACTGTCTCCATTTCTTCCAACCTCATCCTCGTCCCCCCGCCCGCCCCTCCATCCAATTTACCCCCGCTCACTCCCTCCAGGGCAGCGTGGGTCTGGAGATCGTTGTCCTCTGCAGGGCTCAGCAGCAGGGCTCTGCAGGGCTCTTTCCCATCAGATTCATGGATTTGGTCAGCCAGGAAGGAACAGAGAGGAGCCCCTGATACCTCTCCCCTCTCCCTCAAACTCCGAGAAGCTCTCTAGACAGGACCCCCGTCCCTGAAGATAAAGCAGGAGCTGCTCCGAGGGGATCCCTGAGGGATGGCTCGGGGCCTTGCTGAGGGGCCTCGTGGCCTGGACAAGGCAAGCACCATCTGGTCACGTGGTTCGTGAGGCTCCTGGGAGACAAGGGCCCGGTCTCTACAGCATCAGAGATCGTGCCGGCCCTCGGACTTCTGGTCGAAAATAGCGGCATCTGTATTCCAGTGTCCCAACGGTTCCTGTTTTCACCGACAGTCTTTAGCCACTGAATGGTCTCACCTTTGTCTAATTTACAACCTGAGACACTCAATCTGTCAGTCAATCAGCCAACTGTAACTTTTTCTTATGGCCTTTGTGAAGCACTTACTATATATCAGGCTACGTGCTGGAGTAGTTACAAGCTAATCAGATTGGACAGAGTCTATTTCCTCCGTGGGGCTCACATCTCAATCCCTATTTTACAGATGAATGAACTGAGGGCCAGAAAAGTGAATTGACTTGCCCAAGGTCACACAGCAGACAAGTGGTGGAGCCAGGACTAGAATCCAGATCCTTCCATACTCTCTCCACTAGGCCGCACTGCTTCTGCTGGGGTTGCTGCTGCTGGGATCAAGATACCCGATCTGTTTACCCAAGCGGAACTTAACTGGAGTGAAGGCCAGGCAGCTTCTCTGGGAATCTGTGGAAAATCTATGTTGAAACCAGGTGATTCCTTTTTCCAGATTGCATTTATCCTTCGGTCGATCTGACTAATCTAAAACGGACAGACGACTGGAAAGGTGAACCCTAGCACCATTTGGCAGTTCACCAGCAGAGGAGATTAATTTTGCATGTTGAGTAAAACACTCAGCATGATGGACTGCCGCCCATAGAGGAGGACATAGAGGGCGACCAGGCCACCACCCTCTTGGACGCCATGACCTCGGGCATCGCCACGGGGGAGCATCCGGGGCCACGGAGGTGGCGGGCCCACCCATTGTTGTCTGTACAGGACAAACACCAAGTAGCACCTGGGATCAGAACAAAGGTCCTTCTGACTTCCAGGCCCGGGTTCTATCCACAAGGCCATGCTAAGAGTAAGGGCTTGGGAGCCAGAGGACGTGGGTTCTTAACCCGGCACTGCCACTTGTCAGCTGTGTGACCTTGGCCAAGTCTCTTAACTTCTCTGGGCCTCAGTTATCTGATCTGTAAAATGGGGATGAAGACCGTGAGCACCACGTGCTCACCACGTGACAACCAGATTACCTTGTATCTACTCTAGTGCTTAGAACAGAGCTTGGCACGTAGTAAGGTCTTAACAAATACCATTATTATTATTTTTGTTATTATTGTTATTATTATTAAAAGATGTTTTTGGAAAGACATGACAATATCAGAAGAGCAGCCTGCAGGTTTCAGAAATGTCATAGGCCTTACTGAGTTTGGTATTTGCTAAGCTTTTCCTAGGTATCAGGCACTGTACTAAGCACTGAAGTAGAAATAAGCTAGTTGGAAAAAGTTCACATCCCACATGGGGCTCAAAGTCGCCATCCCCATTTTACAGATGAGGTAAATAGAGGCCCAAAGAAGTAAAGTGGCTAGGTCAAGGTCATACAGCAGACATGTGGCAGAGCCAATACAAGAATTCATTCATTCATTCATTCAATCGTATTCATTGATCGCTTACTTTGTGCAGAGCACTGTACTAAGCGCTTGGGAAGTACAAGTTGGCAACATATAGAGACGGTCCCTACCCAACAGCGGGCTCACAGTCTAGCCCTGAAGGACCTGAAGGACAATCCAGGTCCTTCTGAGTCGCAGGTGTGGACTCTAACCATTAGGCTACGCTCCTCCCTCTGTTTGGGGAGGGCCCGTGGCCTGAAACAGGCAAGTAGCCCAGTTGTCCCGGGGCCGGAGTTCTGCAAAGCCTTAATAAGGCTCCCTGGGAAGCACTCAGGTCTGGCCATGTTTGTGGGACCCTCCCAAGGGCCTCCCATTCCTGGGGCTGTTCGGTGGACAAGACCAGTCCAGTCATAGAACAATACTGTCCCTGGGGAAGAGTCCGCCGTTGTTAAAATCCAAGTTATTTTCCGGTCCTCCACCTCAGAGAGCCAGGATTGATGGACTTAAGACCAACTGATCAGCGAGGAAAAGGGGAAAGCAGCAGGGAACAAAATACTCGAAACTACAGCAGGTAAGCGAGGTTAACCATAGTCAATGGTATTTACTGGTCGCCTAGTGTGTGCAGAGTACTGTACTAAGCGCTTGGGAGAGTACACAGGAGCAGAGTTGGTAGACACATTCCGTGCCCGCAACGTGCTTACAATCTAGAGGGTGGGAGGTTGATGAGTTGGTTATGGCACACATCGTATTGGCTGGTTATTCAATCAGCCTGGCCCACTGGAAAAAGCCCAGGCCTGGAAGTTGGGAGACTTGGATTCTAATCCCTCCTCCACCAATTGTTTGCTGTGTGACCTTGGGCAAGTCACTTCACCACTTCTCTGTGCCTCGATTCCCTCTTCTGTAAAACCGGTTCGGGGTTGATATGAAGGAATGTAAGAGTAGATAAGGGATGGCTTGTTCGAAGAGGTGAGATTTTAGGGAGACTGAAGTCTGGTGGATTTTTGAGGGATGGGACTTTCAAATTAAGGAAACTATGAGGCTGGTGATAAAGGAGAGAGGATTAAATAGGAAGTATAATTAGGCAGTTAGCTTGCATGGAACAAACAGCGAGAAGAGAAATTCATTCATTCATTCATTCATTCATTCGTATTTATTGAGGGCTTACTGTGTGCAGAGAACTGTACTAAGCGCTTGGGAAGTACACATTGGCAACATATAGAGACGGTCCCTACCCAACAGCGGGCTCACCTTCTAATTGCACTTCATTGTCGACTAGCCTGCTTTCATCCCTTTGTTCCTGCTGCACCTCCAACTTAGACTCTCCTCTTCTTCTTTCCTCTGCTTCTCTTCAAGAGAAGCAGCGTGGCCTAGTGGAAAGAGCCCGGGCTTTGGAGTCAGAGGTCATGGGTTCAAATCCCAGCTCCGCCAATTGTCAGCTGTGTGACTTTGGGCAAGTCACTTAACTTCTCTGGGCCTCAGTTCTCTCATCTGTAAAATGGGGATTAAGACTGTGGGCCCCCCGTGGAACAACCTGATCACCTTGGAACCTCCCCAGCGCTTAGAACAGTGCTTTGCACATAGTAAGCGCTAAATAAATGCCATCATCATTATTATTATTAGACTTTCCTCTTCCTCTTTCCACTGCTTCTCTTCAAGAGAAGCAGCATGGCCTATTGGAAAGAGCCCGGGCTTTGGAGTCAGAGGTCATGGGTTCAAATCCCAGCTCTGCCAATTGTCAGCTGTGTGAGTTTGGGCAAGTCACTTAACTTCTCTGTGCCTCAGTTCCCTCATCTGTAAAATGGGGATTAAGACTGTGAGCCCCACGTGGGACAACCTGATCACCTTGTAACCTTCCCAGAACTTAGAACAGTGTGTTGCACATAGTAAGCTCTTAATAAATGCTATTAAAAAAACATCTGACAGACCACAGCTCTCCCTACATTCACTGTCCTCTCAGAATCCACCTCTTCCAACAAGTCTTCTGGGATGACTACTGCAGGATAGTATGTGGACTAGTGGCCAGAGCAGAGGCCTGGGAGTAAGAAGAACCTGGGTTCTAATCCCAGCTCCGCCACTTGTCTGCTGTGTGTCACCTTGGACAAGTCACTTCACTTCTCTGTGCCTCAGTTACCTCATCTATAAAATGGGAATTAAGACTGTGAGCCCCACATGGGATGGGGACTGTGTCCAACCTGATTAGTTTATGTCTATCTCATTGCTTAGTATAGTGCCTGACACGTAGTAAGCACTTAATGAATATCTTTAAAACAAAAATGCCTACCTGCCCTCTTACTTAAATTGTAAGCCCCATGTGGGACCTGATGATCTTGTATTTACCCCAGTGTTTAGTACAGGGCTTTGCACAGAGTAACAAACACCACAATTATTATTATTATTACTATTCTTCATGCCTTAGTCCCCTCATCTGCTAAATGGGAATTCAGTACTTGTTCTCCCTCCTACTTACACTGGGAGCTCCATGTGAGACCTGATGATCTTGCATCTACCCTAGCACTTAGCACAGTGCTTGGCAGGTAGTGAATCTTTAACAAATACCAAATATTTATATATAACAAATATAGAAATGATATGCAATGATAATTGTGGTATTTTTTGAAGTGGTTACTGTGTACCAAGCACTATAGTCGATATAAGATGGTCAGGTCAGACAGACTCCATGCCAGATGGAGCTCACAACACAAAAGGAGGGAGAACAGGTATTGATTGCCAGTTTACAGATGAGGAAACAGAGGTACGGAGAACTTAAGTGAGTTGTTCAAGGTCACACAGCAAACAAGTGGCAGAGCCAAGATTGGAACCTAGGTGGTCTGACTCCCAGGCTCTGACCATCCTAATTAGGTTGAACACTTCAGAAAAATGATATGTAAAACAATGGAGAAGGATGAGAACAGCGGCAATTCATTCAATCTATTTATTGAGCGTTTACCATGTACAAAACACTATACTAAGCCCTTGGGATAGTACACTACAACAACAAAAGACACATTCCCTGACTACAACAAACTCACGGTCTAGAGGCAATGTGGTGGAGGGCTGATACAATAGTGTAGTGGCTATATGATAAGAGCTGGGATTAGGGTGGTAATTTTTTGGGTGATGAGAGATTCTGTGAATTGTTGAAGAGGAAGAATAGGAAATATTTATCAGGATATTGTCTTTCAATTTCTATCCTGAATGAAGACTAGAGAAGGACCCCATGTTTTGGGGACAGAGAATACCGGTGTCATTCTCAGAGACGGGAAAGTTAGATATGGGTACTAGTTTAGGATGGAAGATAAGTAGCTTGGTTTTAAGCCAGAAGCAGCGTGGCATAGTGGAAAGAACCCAGGCCTGGGTGTCAGAGGACCTGGATTCTTATTCCGGCTCTTCCAATTTCTATGTGACCTTGGTCAAGTCACTTCACTTCTCTTCCTGTTGTCTCTCCTACTTAGACTGTGGGCCCCTTGTAGGACAAGGACTGTGTCCAACGTAATTAATTGGTATCTACCCCAGCGTTTAGAAGAGCGTCTGACACATAGTAAATGCTTAACAAATATCTCTAAAAAAACCCGTTATGTAGCAGGCAGCTTGTTATCCAAGGGGAGGAATTTGGAGCCAAGAGAGGTAGGACTGGGGAGGTAGATGAAGAATTCTACTGTGAGCCTCATGTGAGACAGGGACTGCATCCAACCTGTTTAACTTGTATCTACCTCGGCGCTTAGAACAGAGTGCCACACAGAATTGTAATTGTTAAGCGCTTGCTATGTGCCAGACACTGTATTGAGCACTTAGGTAGACGCAAGATAATCCTGTTGGACACAGTCCCTGTCCCATATGGGCTAACAGTCTTAATCCTCACTTTACAGATGAGGGAACTGAAACACAGAGAAATTAAGTGACTTTCCCATGTTCACACAGCAGACAAACGGTGGAGCCTGGATTAAAACCCAGGTCCTCTGACTCCCAGGCCTGGGCTCTTTCCACCAGTCAGTCATACTTATTCATTCATTCAATTGTATTTATTGAGTGCTTTCTGTGTGCAGAGCACTGTACTAACTCCTTGGGAAGTACAAGTTGGCAACATATAGAGAAGGTCCCTATCCAACAATGGGCTCACAGTCTAGAAGGAGGAGACAAACACCAAAACAAAACAAATAGACAGGTGTCAATACCATCGGAATAAATAGAATTATAGCTATATACACATTATCGATAAAATAAATAGAATAGTAAATATGTACAAGTAAAATAAATAGAGTATTAAATCTGTACAAACATACATACAGGTGCTGTGGGGAGGATACGGAGGTAGGGCGGGGGATGGGGAGGGGAAGAGGGAAAAGGGGGCTTAGTCTGGGACGGCCTCTTGGACGAGGTGAGCTCTCAGTAGGGCTTTGAAGGGAGGAAGAGAGATAGCTTGGTGGATGTGTGGAGGGAGGGCATTCCAGCCCAGGGGGGGTCGTGGACCGGGGGTCGACGGCGGGACAGGCGAAAACGAGGTACAGTGAGGAGGTTAATGGCAGAGGAGCGGAGGGTGCGAGCTGGGCTGTAGAAGGAGAGAAGGGAGGTAAGGTAGGAGGGGGCGAGATGATGGAGAGTCTTGAAGCCGAGAGTGAGGAGTCTTTGCTTGGTTGACATGCAGCCACTGGAGATTTTTAAGGAGGGGAGTAGCATGCCCAGAGTGTTTCTGCACAAAGATGATCCGGGCAGCAGCGTGAAGTATAGACTGAAATGGGGAGAGACAGGAGGATGGGAGATAAGAGAGGAGGCTGATGCAGTAATCCAGTCGGGATAAGATGAGAGATTGAACCAGCAAGGTAGTGGTTTGGAGGAAGAGGAAAGGCTGGATCTTGGCGATGTTGTGGAGGTGAGACAGGCAGGTTTTGGTGACGGATTGGTTGTGAGGGGTGAACTAAAGAGAGGAGTCGAAGATGACATCACGTTTGTGGCCTTGTGAGACGGGAAGGATGGTAGTAAGAGCCAAGGATTCTTGCATAAGGACTTGGAAAACTTTCAATTAGGCTCTCTAGTAGGTGACCCAGGCCTCTCTCCTCCACCAATCAGGAGGAGTGGCGAAATCTCACTGTACAGAATTAATGTTGTCATCAAGGAAAATTAGATTCTGTAGTCCCGACGCCAATCACCAGAAATGGAAAGCATCTCCCTGAGTGGACGTCATCACCGGTGCTAATTCTCAGATGGAAACTTGACAAGCTGTGACAGCGAGAAGCAGTGCCCCCTAGTGGAAGGAGCCCAGGCTTAGGAATCAGAGGACCTGGGTTCTAATCCCTGCTCTGCCACTTGTCTATGGTGTGACCTGGGGTCAAGTCACTTCACTTCTCGGCACCTCAGTTACCTCGTCTGTAAAATGGGGATTTCATACCTTAATATGTTAATCCAAGGACTTATCCTATCCAGTCTTGTTTACTGTATCAGCCTCCTTGATTCTTCCCTCTCATTCAACATACATATTCAATCAATCACTAAACCCTGTAGGCCCCACCTTCACATCACTAAATTCAACTCTTTCCTCTCCATCCAAACTACTACCACATTAATCCAAGCTTCTATCCTATCCTACCTGGGTTTCTCTATCAGCCTCCTTGCTAACCTCCCTGTCTCCTGTCTCACCCCACTCAAGTCCATACTTCACTTTGCTGCCCGAATCATTTTTCTACAGTAATGTTCAGGCCTTGTTTCCACACTCCTCAAGAACCTCCAGTGGTTGCCTACCCACCTCCGCATCAAACTAAAACTCCTTACCGTGATCTTTAAAGCACTCAATCACCTTGCCCTCTCTTACCTCACCTCAGTATTTTCTAAACACAGCCCAACGTGCACACTTCGCGTCATTAATGCTAATCTTCTCACTGTGTGTCGATCTTGTCTACCGCACTGCTAACCCATATGCCCATATGCCTCTGGCCTGGAATGCACCCCCTCTTCATATTCGACAGACAATTACTCTTCCTCTCTTCAAAGTTATGTTGAAGGCACATCTCATCCAAGAGGTCTTCTGTCACTAAGCCCTCTTTTCTTTTTTCCTTTCCTTCCACACCCTTCTGCCTACCCAGACTTGCTCCCTTTATTCATCTCCACTCCCAGCTCCACAGAACTTTCCCAAGTGTTTGGTACAGTGCTCTGAGCACAGTAAATGCTCAATGAATACCACGGATCGATCGGTTGATTGAGGAGGCATTATTGGATGAGATCCGAAATTGTCACCTTGGACCAGAAGCCAGTAGTGCTGTAGAAAATGATGAAATGACATGAGAAAACTCCTTATCACAACTTTAAAGCACTCAAGCAGCTCCTACCTCCTACCTTACCTCACCTATCTCCTACTACAGTCCAGGCCTCTTTCTCCATTCCTGTATCATCAGCTTATTCACCATGCCTCTATCTCATCTTTCACACCACATACCCCTATCCATCGTTCTCCCTTGTCCCACTACCCCCTTCCATATGCACCAGACCTCCACTTTCTCCAATTTCAAAGTGTTTTTAAGGTCACATTTCTTCCAATAGGCCTTTCCTGGTCAACCCTCCTTTCCCAGCACCCTCTTCCTTCTATATCACCTATGCACTTGGATCTGTGCCCTGTGAGCATTTGATATTCATCCCAAAACACTATGTACATAGTTATGTATATGGCTATTTGGAAAATTAATTTTTTATATCAGTGCCTGTCTCCCCCTCTAGATTGTAAGCTCACTCGGCACAGGGAACCTGTCCACGGATTCTGCTACATTGTACTCTCTCAAGTTCATTGTGGGCAGGGATTGTATCTATTTATTGTTATGTTGTACTTTCCCAAGCACACAGTACAGTGCTTTACACACAGTGAGTGCTCAAGAACTATGAATGAATGAAGCCCTTAATACAATGCTCTGCACACAGTAAGTGCTCAATAAATGTCAGTGATCTGACAGTCATATTTTTAGAGCGCTTACTGTGTGCAGAGCACTGTACCGAATGCTTTGGAGAGTACACTATAACAAGAGAGACGACATGATGAGCTCAGACGGGGACACAGATATTAATATAAATAAATGATTACAGATATGGATATAAGTGCTGTGGTGCTGGGAGCAGAGATGAATATAGGGAGCCTTGCCCGTTTACCGCTTCTCCTCCTCGCACAGACACCCCAGCTCGGTGTGTAGTAAGAGCTGCTGGCCGGGATTCAGGAAAACATCTCGGTAGGCGAAACCCGCCTGCTGCTATGACTGCGTGCCCTGTGCCTAGGGGGAGATCAGCAATCAGACCGCTAGGTGTCCAGGGAGGATCGTGCTTCCCGGTCAAACAGCAGTGACCGGGCAGGAGAGCTTTCCAAGAATGTGAAACAGTAACAAAAATAACGATAATGATTGCGATATTTGTTAAGCATTTAGAGGGTGTCTAATGAAGCAGTTTTGCCTAGTGGAGAGAGCACGGATCTGGGAGTCAGAAGGACTTGGGTTCTAATCCCGGTTCCTACGCTTGTCTGTTGGATGACCTTGGGCAAGCTCCTTCGTTTCTCTTGGTCTCAGTTCCCTCATCTGTAAAATGGGGATTAAAACTGTGAAGCTCAGTTGGGACAGGAACTGTGTCCCACTTGATGAAGTTGGATTTACCACAGTGTTTAGTACAGTGCCTGGTACATAGTAAGCAATAAACAAATACCAGACAGAAGAAGAAGAGAAAAAATACTGTTCTTGGTGCTGGGACACAATCTCTGCCTCACGTGTCTAAGTAAGATGGAGAAGAAGAATTGAATCCCCAAATGAGGAAACTGAGACACAGAAAAGTGAAGTGACTTATCCCAGATTGTAAAGCAGGCAATTGGCAAAACCGGAACAAGAGCCCATGTCCTCTGATTTGCAGGGCTGCGGTTCTTCCCCTACCCCACACTGTAATTCACCTATAACAACCAACAAGACTTAGCAGAAGGAGCCCGGGCCTGGGAGTCAGAGGACCAGGGTTCAAACCCAGACTCTGTCACTTGTCTTATGTGTGACTTTGGATAAATCATTTCACTTCTCTATGCTTCATTTCCTTCATCTGCAAAATGGGTATTCAATCCCTGTTCTCCCTCCTGCTTAGGCTGTAAGCCCCATTTGGGTCTTGTGTGATCTTGTATCTACTCCAGCACTTAGTACACTTCTTGGCACATAGTAAGTGCTTAATATTAGCAAATACCACAATAATTCTGATCTGAGCCTCAGTCCCTGACAGAAGCACCAAGATACTTGGAGGTTTTCATTATTATCATTATTATTATTATTATTGTTTCTGTTGTCTACTATGTGCCAGGCACTGTATTAAGTGCTAGGGTAGATATAAGCTAACCAGGTTGGACACAGTCCACGTGGCAAGTGGGGCTCAGAATCGTAATCGCCATTTTACAGATGAGTTAAATGAGGCAAAGAGAAGTGAAGTGGTTTGCCCAAATTCACCCAGAGAAAAGTATCAAAGCTGGGATTAGAAGCCAGGCCCTTCTGACTCCCAGGCCCTGGCTCCATCCACTAGGCCAGGTGGGAGGTGGAGGGCAGGGGACAGTTGGGACCCCTAGCCTACACTGTGCCCTATTGTCTCATTCATTTATTCATTCATTCATTTATATTTGCTGAGCACTGTGCAGAGCACTGTACTAAGAGCTTGGGAGAATATAATACATCAATAAACAGACACATTCCCTGGGTTGGACTCTGGTCCACAGCATTTGTTATTTGGGAAGCTTCCTTCATGTCCCTTCAGTCAATCAATCAGTGTTATTAATCGAGCACCTACTGTGTGTGGCACACTATACTAAGCTTTGGGAGAGTACAATACAGCAGAGTTGGTAGACACGTTCTCTGCCCACAGTCAATTGATCAGCAGTACTAATGCAGCGTTTACTGTGTGCAGAGCACTGTACTGAGTGCTTGGGAGAGTGTGATATAAGAGTTGGTAGGCAAGTAAGCTGCCCATAAGGGGCTTACAGTCTAGAAGGGAAGAGAGATATTAAATCCCGTTTTCAAATCCCGGCTCCACCAATTGTCAGCTGTGTGACTTTGGGTATGGCACTTAACTTCTCTGAGCATCAGTTACCTTATCTGTAAAATGGGGATTAAGACTGTGAGCCCCCCGTGGGACAACCTGATCACCTTGTAACCTGCCCAGCGCTTAGAACAGTGTTTTGCATATAGTAAGCACTTAATAAATGTCATAATTATCATTATTAGTATGATTAATAAAATAAATTACAGATATGGAGAAAAGGGCTGTGGGGTTGAGGGGGTGGCGGTCAACACATGGGGCAAATCTAAATGTGAGGGTAACTGAGCAGACCGAACCAAACCCATCTTTACAATCAATCGATGGTATTTACTGAGAGCTTACTGTGTGCAGAGCACTGGACTAGGCACTTGGGAGAGTACAAAAGAACAGAGTCGCTAGACACATTTCAGTCTTTTAGAAGCAGCTTCTCTATCAATCTGATTCCTCTGGCAGCTCTTATCTGAAATCCTTTGCACCTGTACCATCGATTTCCCTTGCCCAGGGACCAGACTTTCATGCCTTGACCCAAATGAGGTGTGAGATTTCATTTACTCATTCATTCATTCAATCGTATTTATTGAGCGCTTACTATGTGCAGAACTGCACTAAGCTCTTGGGACGTACAAGTCAGCAACATAAAGAGACGGTCCCTGTGAGCCTGTGAACAACAGGCTCACAGTCTAGAAGGGGGAGACAGACAAGAAAACATGTAGACAGGTGTCAAAACCGTCAGAATAAATAGAATTATAGCTATATGCACATCATTAACAAAATAAATAGAATAGTAAATATGTACTAGTAAAATAAATAGAGTAACAAATCTGTACAAATATATACAAGTCCTGTGGGGAGGGGAAGGAAGTAGGGGGTGTGGGGGATGGGGAGGAGGAGAGGCAAAAGGGGCCCACACTGGGATAGCAATTCCCAAGCCTCCACGCAAGGCCTTTTGCTCAACAATCGCATTTATTGAGCACTTACTGCATGCTGTAGTAATCGCCTGGGAGAGTACAATATAAGAGACTTGATAGACACATTTCCTGCCCACAAGGAGCTTACAGTCTAACAATAATAATAATGATAATAATAATAATGACGGCATTTGTTTAGTGTTTACTACGTGAAAAGCACTGTTCTAAGCGCTTGGGAGTATACAAAGTGGTCAGTTTATCCCACGTGGGGCTCACAGTCTTAATCCCCATTTTTCAGATGAGGTAACTGAGGCACAGAGAAGTTAGGTGACTTGCCCAAGATCACACAGCTGACAAATTTTGGAGCCGGGATTTGAACTCATGACCTCTGACCCCCAAGCCCGTGTAATTTCCACTCAGCCACGCTGCAGTGCATCAAGTGTCCCTAAGATTAATTTTGAAATCCTCAAAGAGATGAGTGTATCCAGAAAGCAGTGGTCTTCCTTTCCTACCAGGAGCCTTTGGGAATGATTCTGGCACCCTAAGCCCTCTATTTCTTTCTTCTCACCTCTCTGGTTTTGGAGGTCTTTATCCGCCACTGGGATACCCCCAGACTGAAAGCTAACAACTGCAAATTCAGTTACACCCTCCTCGTGGCTCTGCTGCTCTGATTCTTGTCCTCCCTTGACCCTTGTTGGCCGCTACCTGCCAGGACACCTGCCTGCTACGACAGACGACCTTCGGAGTCATCTTCTCTGTGGCCATTTCCACCGTGTTGGCCAAGACTGTCACAGTGGTCCTGGCCTTCAGGGCCACTAGGCCGGCGAGCAGAATGAAGACGTGGCTGGGGCCCAGGACGCCTTCCTCCGTCTTCTACATCTGTTCCCTCAACCAAGTGGTCATCAACACTGTCTGGCTGGGGATCTCCCCCCTGTTACCTGACGTGAACGTAGTGTGCGAGGCCGGGGTCATCATCGTCTAGTGCAACGAGGTCTCCACCACTGCCTTCTACTGCGTCCTGGTCTACATGGGGCTCCTGGCCCTGGGCAGCCTCAAGGTGGCATTCCTGGCCCGGAAGCTGCCGGACAACTTCAACGTGGTCAAGTTCAACATGTCCAGCATGCTGGTGTTTTGCAGCGTCTGGGTCTCCTTTCTGCCCACCTACCTGAACACCAAGGGAAAGGCCACGGTGGCCGTGGAGGTCTTCTCCATTGCGGCCTCCGGTGCTGCACTCATCTGCTGCATCTTCGGACCCAAGGTCTACATGATCCTGCTGAGGCCGGACAGGAACACCAGAGGGCGGCACCTGGGCGGCAGGGAAGTTCTTAAACCTGGCACAACCTGGCTAGACACCCAGGGCCGGATTCCTGGGCATGGGTCCTCAAAGGCGAGATTTCAAATGCAAGCTGTTCCCACCAACAAATGGAGCCAGGGGCGTCCCCGTTGTTGGGTAGGGACCGTCGTTATATGTTGCCAACTTGCACTTCCCAAGCGCTTAGTACAGTGTTCTGAACACAGTAAGCGCTCAATAAATACGATTTAATGAAAGAATGAATGACAGTGTTTCGCGTTAGGTGATTATGCACAGCAGCTTCCTAATCTGTCACTTCCCTTCCTTTCCCTCAGCCTCCAACCTCCCATCCATGGTTGGTCACGAGGGCCTGAGCTCATTTTAGCAGAGTGCCAATCTCCAGGGGGCCGAGGGCAGCACCTCCCACAGGCGGAGGGAGAAAGAGGCAAATCCCTGCTTGTCCAGCTCGCTCTCCGGGAGAGCCCTTGTTGAGTGTGATGTGGCACATCAATCCTAAATCAGTCCCCACCCCGGGCCTCTGATACTCTCCCTTCCAGCTCGGCCCTCTTCCCACCTCCAGTAAATTGAACTCTTAGAGTGTGCAGAGCACTGTACTAAGCTCCTGAGAGAGTATGATATAACAATCTAACAGACACATTCCCTGCCCGTAAAAGGTTTTCAGGTTTAGAGTCTAGAGGGGGAGACGGACATTAATTTAAATAAATGTATTATGGCTACGTACATGAGTAATGTACATCCCTCTCCTTTGCCCTCCCCCCGACCTACTACACACTGTAGCCCATTCCTCCCTGGCTTCTTTCCTGGTTTCTCCACTTCCATCACGCCCTGTCTCATTCAATCGATCGTAATGATTGAGGACTTACCGTGTGCAGAGCTTGGGAGAGGACAATGCAACAGAGTTGGTAGTCAGTCAGTCTGTCAGTCAATCATATTTATTGAGTTTTTACTGTGTGCAAAGCACTGTACTAAGGGCCTGCTAGAGTATTATTTAACAATAAACAGACACAGTCCCTGCCAATAGCGAGCTTACAGTACAGAGGAGACAGACATTAATGAATGAATTGAATGAATGAATGAATATTCAGATATGGAAATATATTCTGCGAGGCTGGGAGGGTGAATGAATAAAGGGAGCAAAGCAGGGCAACACAGAAGGGAGTTGAAGAAAGGAAAAAAGGGCTTAGTCAGGGAAGGCCTCTCAAAAGAGACGTGCCTGAATGGGGGGAGAGTCATTGTCTGTTGGATATGAGGAGGGAGGGCATTCCGGATTTCGGGCAGGTTGTGGGTGAGAGGTCGGCGGTGAGATAGGATAGATCAAGTTGCATTGAGAAGGTTAGCATGAGAGGAGCGAAGTGCATGGACTGGATTGTTGTAAGAGACTAACACAGTAAGGTAGGAGGGGCATGGTGATGGAGTACTTTAAAGTCAATTGTGAGGAGTTTTTGTCTGATGGATGGATGGGCAACCATTGGAGGTTCTTGAGGAGAGGGGAAACATGGGCTGAACGCTTTTTGTAGGAAAGTGACCCAGGCATCAGGATGGCCAAGTGGTCTAAGGCTCCAGACTCAAGTTAACATTTCCCTTAGTTGGGGCTTCGGGTCACTGAATGGAGGCGTGAGTTCGAATCCTACTTCTGACACTCCCTCTGTAAGGCAAAGCTATTTCTTCTCCCTTATTGACACCCATGCCCATTATGCCCGTCAGCTCTTCCGTGTATTTAACTCCATTATCGGGCCCCCTGTTCCTCCCCCTCCTCTATCCCTCACCACCAACGATCTGGCCTCCTACTTCAGTAGTTAATTTTACTACTGAAGTTAATTTTAGTAAAATTAACTCCATCAGGTCTGAGCTCCCCAAAGTCACTCTGCCCCCTTCTCCAAACTCCCTGCTCTCAACCTTCTCCTCTACTCTCCCATCCTTCCCAGCAGCAACTTCAGATGAGATCTCCTCCCTTCTCTCAAGTGCTACTCCATCCACCTGTGTTTCAGATCCCATTCCCTCTCATCTTATGAAATCTCTCGCCACTTCCCTCCTCCCCTCCTTAACTTCCATCTTCAACCGCTCACTCTCCACTGGTTCCTTCCACTCTGCCTTCAAACATGCCCACGTCGCCCCTATCCTAAAATAACTCCCTTGACTCCACCTCCACTTCTAGTTATTGCCCTATCTCCCTTCTACCATTCCTTTCCAAACTCCTAGAACGAGTCGTCTACACCCGCTGCCTCGAATTCCTCAATGCCAACTCTCTCTTCGACGCCCTCCAATCTGGCTTCTGTCCCCTACACTCCACCGAAACTGCCCTATCAAGGGTCACCAATGACCTCCTTCTTGCCAAATCCAACGGCTCGTACTCTAGTCTAATCCTCCTCGACCTCTTAGCTGCCTTCATTCATTCATTCAATCATATTTATTGAGCGCCTACTGTGTGCAAATTACTATACTAAGCGCTTAATACTGTGGAGCACCCCCTTCTCCTCAACACCCTATCCAACCCTGGCTTTACAGACTCCTCCTCTCCTGGTTTTCCTCTTATCTCTGCGGCCGTTCATTCTCAGTCTCTTTTGTGGGCTTCTCCTCCCGTTCCCATCCCCTTATTGCAGGGGTTCCTCAAGGGCCAGTTCTTGGTCCCCTTCTGTTCTTTATCTACACTCACTCCCTTGGTGACCTCATTCGCTCCCACGGCTCCGACTATCATCTCTACGCTGATGACACCCAAATCTACATCTCTGTCCCTACTCTCTCTCCCTCCCTTCAGGCTCGTGTCTCCTCCTGCCTTCAGGACATCTCCATCTGGATATCTTCCCGCCATCCAAAACTCAATATGTCCAAGACTGAACTCCTTATATTCCCTCCCAAACCCTGCCCTCTCCCTGACTTTCTCGTCACTGTAGACGGCACTACCAACCTTCCCGTCTCACAAGCCCACAACCTTGCTGTCATCATCGACTCCGCTCTCTCGTTCACTCCTCACATCAAATCCGTCACCACAACCTGCCAGTCTCACCTCTGCAACATCGCCATGGTCCGCCGTTTCCTCTCCACCCAAACCTCTACCTTGCTGCTTCAATCTCTCATCCTATCCCGACTGGGATTACTGTATCAGCCTCCTCTCTGATCTCCCATCCTTCTGTCTCTCTCCACTTCAGTCTATACTTCACGCTGCTGCTCGGATCATCTTTGTGCAGAAACGCTATGGACATGTTACTCCCCTCCTCAAAAATCTACAGTGGCTGCCAATCAACCTACACATCAAGCAAAAACTCCTCACTCTCAGCCTCAGAGCTCTCCCTCACGTCACCCCTTCCTACCTCACCTCCCTTCTTTCCTTCTACAGCCCAACCCACACACTCCGCTCCTCTGCCGCTAACCTCTTCACTGTACCTCGTTCTCGCCTGTCCCGCCGTCGAACCCCGGCCAACGTCCTCCCCCTGGCCTGGAATGCCCTCCCTCCACACATCTCTTCCTCCATTCAAAGCCCTACTGAGAGCTCACCTCCTCCAAGAGGTCTTCCCAGACTAAGCCCCCTTTTTCCTCTCCTCCTCCTCATCCACCCCGCCCCCTCCTTCTCCTCCCCACAACACCTGTATATATGTTTGTACAGATTTATTACTCTATTTATTTTACTTGTACATATTTACTATTCTATTTATTTTGTTAATGTGGTGCATATAGCTTTATTTCTATTTGTTCTGATGACTTGACACATGTCCACATGTTTTGTTTTATTGTCTGTCTCCTCCTTCTAGACTGTGACCCCCTGGTTGGGTAGGGACGTTCTCTATATGTTGCCAAATTTTACTTCCCAAGCTCGTAGTACAGTGCTCTGCCAACAGTAAGCGCTCAATAAAAACGATTAAATGAATGAATGGATAAGGTATGGACAAGAGTGGGGAGAGACAGGAGGCAGGGATGTCAGCCAGGAGGCTGATACAATAATCAAGGTGGGATAGGATAAGTGCTTGGATTAATGTGGCAGCAGTTGGGATGAAGAGGAAAGGGGGGATTTTAGCGACGTTGTGAAGGTCGAACCTACAGGATTTAATGATGGATTGAATATGTGAGTTGAATTCATTCATTCATTCAATCGTATGAATGAGAGAGAGGAGTCAAGGATAACACCAAGGTTATGGGCTTGTGAGACAGGAAGGATGATGTTGCCATCTAAACTGATGGGGAAGTCAGGGGGAGGACAGGGCTTGGGTGGGAAGAAAGAAAGTTCTGTTTCAGGCATGCTAAGTTTGAGGTGATAGGAGGACATCCAAGGTGAGATGTTTTGAAAGCAGGAGTAAATGTGAGACTGCAGAGAGGGAAAGAGATCACGGCTGGAAATGTAAATTTGGTTCCCATCTACATGGAGGTGTTCGTTGAAGCCTTGAGAGTGAGTGAGTTCTCCAAGGGAGTGGATGTCGATGGAAAAAAGGGGACCCAGAACTAAACCTTAAGGGACACCCGCATTTAGTGGGTGGGGTGCAGAGGACGAGTCCATGAAGGAGTCTGAGAATAAGCACCCAGAGAGATAGGAGGAGAACCAGGAGAGGACAATGTAAGCGAATCTGTGGCTGGAGAGTGTTTCCAGGAGAAGGGGGTAGTCAACCATGTCAAAGGCAGTGGGGAGTTTGAGGGGGATTAGGATGGAGAAGAGGCACTTGTATTTGTCAAGAAGGAGATCAGTTGTGATCTCTGAAAGGGTGGTTTATGTGGAGTGAAGGGGATGGAAGCCAGATTAGACAGGGCCAAGGAGAGAATTGGGGGAGAGGAATTTGAGATACTGGGTGTAGACAACTCGCTCAAGGAGTTTGGAAAGGAATAGTAGGAGGGAGATGGGGGAGCTGAAGTTCTAGTTGTAGCTGGAAACACAGTTGGAGGGAGCTGTGGCATCAGGGGAGGGGTTTTTAGGATAGGAGTGACATGGGCATGTTAGAAAGCCATGGGGAGGAAGCTATTGGAGAGCAAAAAGTTGAAAATGACGGTTAGGGAGGGAATAAAGAAGAGAGCAAGGGTTTTGATAAGGAGTGAAGAAATGGGGTCGGATGTGAACGGGGAAAGGACAGATTTTGAAAGAAGGCAGGAGATTCCTTCTAGAGTTAATGCTGAGAAAGATGGGAGAGTAGAATTAGGGGCCGTAGGTGGGAGGGACTGGGGAGGGGCATGAAAGATTTTAGAGAGATCACACCTGACTGCAGGAGAGGCAGGGAGATCAGGGCTGGAGATGTAGAATTGTCTATCGGATTTGAAGATGGAGGACATTCCAGGCAAGAGGTAGGACGTGGGCGAGAGGTCAGTGACAAGATAGACGAGATCAAGGTACAGTGAGTAGGTTGGCATTAGAGGAGTGAAATGTGTAGGTTGAGTTATAGTAGGAGAGAAGGGAGGTGAGGTAGGAGGGGGCAAGGTGATTTTGTGCTTGAAAGCCGTTAGCATCACTAATCATACCTATCTACTTATCTATGTGCCTGTTTAAGATGGTTAATGCCTATCTATGTATCTAAAATGCATATGTGTATATATTTTGCTGTCACTATGTCACCAGCATATGTCATTATATGAAGGACAACGATGCATATGTATATGTACATGACTACTAGATGTACATATGATTAGTTTTATATATGCATAAATATATATATTTGTATTTATTAAATTCGTGTATATATATAGAAATAATGTGTCATTGCCCTGTTTAATCCAGTATGACACCAATGACAGGTTTTTTTATGATTTTTGTGCAGCGCTACCTATATGTCAGGCACTTTACAAAACGCTGGGATTAGTAGAAGCTCATCAGGTTGGACACTGTCCATACTCCAAATGGGGCTCACTGTTTTAATCCCCATTTGACAGATGAGGAAATTGAACCACTGAGAAGTGAAGTGATTTGCCCAAGATCACACAGCTGACAGGTGATGAAGCCAGAATTAGCAGCCAGGTCCTCTAACTCTCAGGCTACTGCTCCATCCACTAGGCCATGCTGCTTCATTTTGGAGTCATGGCCCAATGAGGCTTGTTGCCAAGGGAAAGAATTTCAGAGCATTCCATTGGGCCTGAACCTGCCAGAGATCAATCAATCAATCAGTGATATTTATTGAGTACAAGAGAAATTAGAAGACATGTTCCCTGCCCGTAATGAGTTTACAATCTACAGGGATAACAATAATAATAATAATAATGGTATCTGTTAAGCATTTACTATGTGCCAAGCTCTGTTCTAAGCACTGGGGTAGATACAAGGTAATCAGGTTGTCCCACGTGAAGCTAACAGTCTTAATCCCCATTCTACAGATGAGGTATCTGAGGCCCAGAGAAGTTAAGTGACTTGCCCAAAATCACACAGCTGACAAGTGGCAGAGATGGGATTACAACCCACGACTTCTGAGCCTGTGCTCTTTGCACTAAGCCACACGGCTTCCCCTAATACCTGCATGCCAATACTGAGAGCAATTTCTGCGGTAGGAATTTTTATTTTCAAGCTGTATTTTTTCATTTCAAATTATTTTTCCACTGCTATATCATAATTAACCCCGAAGTACAAAAATTGGGCGAAGCGTCTACGGTGAATGACATACTTTAGCTCACAAGAGGGAAATATATATTTTAAATATTGAGCAAACCTAATAATAGGAACCCACAAAGGAGACTGAGAATGAACGGACGGAGAGCTAAGAGGAGAACCAGGAGAGGACAGAGTCTGTGAAGCCAAGTTTGGACAGCGTTTGAGGAGAAAGCGGTGGTCCACAGAATCAAAGGATAAGTAGTTTCTATGCACTTACTAAATTCCCTTATTGATTCTATAAGCTTGTGTCTTCTACCCCAGCACTTAATACAATGCCTGACACATAGTAAGCCCTTGCAAAGACCACAATTATTGTTATTATTGTACTTTGCTTTAGTGTTTGATTGTTCCATCTTTCCCTGTGTGTCTTCTCTTCCCTCATGTATTGTAATCCCTTTGAGGGCGAGGGTTTGTTTCTAATTCTCACCCATGTATTTTTTTCCCACCACTTCGTACTGTGCTTTTCCTCACAGCAAGCACCTAAACAAATAGTACTTCTACTACTTTCTCATGACAATTATTTTAACAAATCATTTAGCTACAAAAATTCCATTCGCCCTACTTTCTTTGCCCATCCACCTCCGCATCAAATAGAAACTACTTATCATTGGCCTTAGAGCACTCAATCACTTCGCCCTCTCCTACCTTACCTCCCTGATTCCCCACTACAATCCAGACTGCACACTTTGTTCCTCTAACGCCAACCTACCCACTGACCCTTGATCTCATCTATCTCACCACCGACCTCTCACCCACATCTTGCCTCTGGCCTGGAACGCCCTCCCTCTTCATGTCCGACAGAACACCGCTCTCCCCACCTTCAACTGCTTAATAGGCCTTCCCAAAATAAACCCTCATTACTTCTTCATGCACTCCTTTCTGTGTCACCCTTGCACTTTGATTTGTTCCCTGTATTCACCCCTCCCACAGGGCCACAGTGCTTACGTGGGATGTATGAGGCAGGGTCTACTTTTGATCCGATTATTTTGTATCCACAGTGTTACCTGGCACAGTCAGTCAATGGTATTTACTAAGCACGTACTGTGTGCAGAATCCTGTATTAAGCATTAGGGAGAGTTCAGTAGAGTTGGTAGATAACTCTACTACTGGAGGCGGCTGTGGGGTCAAGGGAGGTTTTTTTAGGATGAGGGAGACGTGGGCATTTTTGAAGGCAGAGGGAAAGAAGCCATTGGAGGTTAAGCAGTTGAAGATGGAAGTTAAGGAGGGGAAGAGGGAAGGGGCGAGAGTTTTAATAAGGTGGGAGGGAATGGGGTCCGAATCACAGGTGGAGGGGGTGGAACTTGAGAGGAAGGAGGAGATCTCCTCTGAAGATATTAATGGGAAGGTCGGGAAGGTAGAAGAGGAGGTCGAGGAGAGGGGACGGAGGAGGGGGAGGGGTGACTTTGGGGAGGTCAGACCTGATGGTGTTAATTTTCCTAATGAAGTAGGTGGCCAGCTCGTGGGGGGATGAGAGATGGGGGAGGGGGAGGAACAGTGCTCGCAGATCTGGGTTCTATCCACTAGGCCAACTGCTGGGATAGATACAATAAATTCAGAACGGACCCAATGCCTGCCCCATATGGGGTTCCCAAGCAATTAGTACAGTCCTCTGCAAACAGTAATTGCTCAGTAAATGCCACTTATTGAATGATTCCCATTTTCAAGGGAGGGAGAACAGATATTGAATCCCCATTTTTACAGATGAGGAGACTGAGAAGTAGCATGGCCTAGAGAATAGAGCACAGGCCTGGGAGTCAAGAGGACCTGGGTTCTAATCCCCGCTCTGTCAATTCTGTGTTGTGTGGCCTTGGGAAAGTTGCTCGTCACTTGCTGCTGTGTGACCTTGGGCAAGTCGCTTAATTTCTCTATGTCTCAGTTCCCTCATCTGTAAAGCAGAGATTAAGAATGTAAACCCAATGAGGGGCAGGAATAGCATCCAACCAAATTTCCTTGTATCTACCCCAACATTTAGTACCATGCCTGGTACGCAATAAGCACTTAACAAATACCACAGTCATCATCATCACAGGGAAGCGAAGTGATTTACTCAGGGTCAAACAACAGACGAGTGTCAGAGCCTAATGTAGAACACAGGTCCCCTGATTCCGAGGCTCGTACTCTGGCCGCTAGGTCATGAGGTTTCCCAGGATACTCTGATGGTCAGTAACAACAATGAGAATGATGTCATTGACCCCCATGACAGTGATACGGTCACTGATACGTATACAGTTAGTTATGATCATTATCATTGTATTTATTGAGGATTTACTTATGGGCTAGGCACTGGGCTGAATGCTCTGGTGCCTATATAATGCTCAGAATGGGCATAATCCCTAAATCAGTCAATCAGTGGTATTCACTGAGCGCTTACTTTGGGCAGAGCACTCTACTGAGTGCTTGGGAAAATGCAGTAGAGTTAGTAGGCACAATCCCTGCCTTCATGGAACTTACAATCTACTAGGGAAGACAGCCAGGAAAAGAAATTACAGAGAAACAATGGAGAATAAAGGTAAGAAGCAGCATAGCCAAGTGGATAAAACACAGACCTCGGAGTCAGAAGGACTTGAGTTCTAACCCTGGCTATGCCACTTGTCTGCTATGTGACCTTGGGCAAGTCACTTCACTTCTCTGTGCCTCAATTATGTCACCTATAAAATGGCGATTAGGACTGTGAGCCTCATGTGGGATAGTGACTGTAACCAAGTTGATTAGCTTGACAAATAGTAAGTGCTTAGTACAGTGCTCTGCACAAAGTAAGACCTCAATAAATGCCATTGATTGATGGATTGATTAACAAATACCCTAAAAATAATATGGTGCATGGGACATAGTAAGCGCTTAACAAATACCATAGAAAAAGATACATAAGTGCTGTGGGTTTGGGGGTGGAGTATCAAACTCATATGGGTATGGACATAAATATATAGGTGACGCAGAAGGGAGGGAGAATAGGGTGAGAAGATGGGAAATCAGTCACGGATTGCTAATTGGAGGAGAGACCCAACTAATTTGTCTTGTCTTATGCCATCGAGTTGTTTTCGACCCATGTGATGTATGAAGGCACGGACTCTGGCTAGGGTAAGCACGAAATCGTTTATTGGGTTAAGCAGCAAGACTTTTATATCTTTCTGTCACATTCTGTATTTTTCCATGTTACTGTGTGTATAACTAACACAGCAATTCTGTAACCTTCAAAGCCAGTAACAAGCAACACCCGTCTATGCAAGGCCGTAGGGCCGATAACAAGTAACTCTTGCCTGTACAAGGCTGTGATAACAGAGACCAGCCTTTTGGCCACAGCTCTCCTCTCAGTTCCTTGTTTACTTGGCCCTGCTGTTCCCCACAGACCCATATTAACACCACAGACACATCTCTCCCAGAACGCCCCGCTCTCCACCTGCAATCATTCTGGTAGTGCATCCACAGAGTTTTCATGGTAGAAATACGGAAGTGGTTTACCATTGCCACCTTCCAAGCAGTAAACTGGAGTCTCTGCCCTCGACTCTTTCCCATGCCGCTGCTGCCTAGTATGGGTGAATTTTGACTTGTAGCAGATTGCCTTTCACTCACTATGCCCAAGCTAGGAATGGAATGGGTAGGCTTGACTTTCCCTCCTGTAGCCAAGACTGGTAGGTCTCCAGGTGTCGCCCTGAGAGGGGAAGCTCATTGTGGGCAGGGAATACTTCCCTTTATTGTTGTATTGCACCTGCCAAGTGCTTAGTGCAGTGCTTTGCACACCGTATGCACTGAATAAATGATTGAATCAATCGAGTTGGAGGAAATACCAACATTGCAATTTTGCCAAAAGATGTTCCTTCATGCCCCACAAAATCAACTAAATTCATGACAGAACAGCCCCAGACAACGTGGCTTCTCAACTCTTCCCTACTTCCCTACCCTTGTCACTGGATCCACACACACCCAGGCCAGGAAAGGCCTGGACACAAAGGACAAGAAGTCTTCAGAACAACTGGAGACTGATTACCAATGTGGGAAGGCCTGTCTTGCCCAGGACCATATCTGCTTTCTATGCTCCCTACCTAAACTCGGGTTGGAGGCAACAGGACTCCAGAGAAGAATGGGGTGCACACACACACACACACACACACACACACACACACACACACACACACACAAACACACACACACAAACACACACACACACACAGTCTTACTCTTGACACTGACCTCCCACTTCTCTGGGAGCAACCCCTTAAAGATATGGCAACGTCCCTTCTATGCGAGCTAGAGATAGGCAAGGTAGTTCCAATGGTCTACACTGCTGTTAACACTGGGCCCCTCTCTCCCCCAGAGATACCTCCACACCTCCCTCATCCACCGCCCCTGTCCCCGGCCAAGACTCAGTTCTGTAGAGCTGTTATTCCTGAGTCCAAAAATATCTACCACATCTATGTAGTGAATAGAAGTCAGTTTCTTCTACAAAGCCTGTATTTTAATTTCTCTAATCTGTATGTTTTACTCTTGAGGCAAGTTACTCCCTACACCTATTCTCTCACCACCGCCATCCATCTAATAGTTAACTCCCCATAATTCAGTTTCTCAGAAGAGGATGAGATATACAGTGACAATCCCTGATTTTGTCCTATCACCAATTGCCTGGCTTCCCCACAAGCTATTGTCAGCCACAGAAGAATCCCTTCTTTGGAGACTAAGGATATACAGGATGACACTGAATACAGGACCGTGGGCACAGGAAGATTTGATCCATCTATACAATTAAGAGCCCAGGGTCTTCTCAGGCTCACAGCGAGTCAAAAAGAACCAATGCCCTGCACAGAGCCTCAGCCCCCATTTCCAGAACCAGCTTCTGTGTCAGCAGTGGCATCCTCTTCCTCACTGCTATCCCCCGGTACCCAGCTCAACACCCCCATTCATAATCATTCTTTCTCTCACCAAAAAACAAAACAAAAAACCCCCAAACACAACACCTTCCCGTTCAGGTGTAGCAGTACAGCCCATGGCTGCACCTAAATGGCAGGGCAGATCTGAGAATTGACCTGACAGTCCAAACGGCAGAGGGATGGTCGATCCCACTAATACCACTATTCCAATGTTAAAAGTAATCAATTCATATAATTTTTGAAGTGGAAGAGTAGTCTTTGTTCCACAGTGGGCTCACAATCTAATAGGAATCCATCAGTAAATCAATACTAATGATTGAACACTTACTGTGTGCAGGACACTGTTCTAAGCTTTTGGGAAAGTACACTAGAACATGATATAATAATAAAAAGAATGATAATTGTGGTATTTGTGAAGCTCTTATCATTTTCCCAGCACTGTACTAAGTTTAATCAGGTCAGATATAGTTTCTGTCCCACATGGGACTTATAGACAAAGTTGGAAGGAGAACAGATGTGACGTAGTGGTAAAACCTCGGGCCTGAGAGTCAGAAGGACCGTGGTTTTAATCCCAGCTCCTCCACCTGTCTGCTGTGTGACTTTGGGCAAGTCACGTCACTTCTCAGTGCCTCAGGTACTGCTTTTGTTAAATGGAGATTAAGAATGTGAGCCTCATGTGGGACAGAGTCCCCTTCTTGCCCTGGGGACTGTACGTGGCAGGATGGCGTGACCTCGAGAAGAGGAGTTTGAAAGGAGAAAGCAAAGATCGTTAGCTCTTGATGGGATCTGGGACAGGAGGGAAACACACTCGTCCAAGAGAAGCACCGCACAGCTCTTCGACCACAGCGTGTTCGGTCATCTATCCAGAGCCCGGATAAAACGCTTCAGCCAATTTGGAAACCGAAGAGGGGAGCTCCGGCTCCCGGGAAATAGGCACATTCAGAGAAAAGGTCATTTGAGAATCAACCGGTTTGTGGTGGAGTCCAGGCGAGGAGGGCGACCCTTGGCTTTCCCCAAGCAGGCCAACTTGGAGGAACCACAAGAGCCGGACCTTTGGAATATATCTATAATATACCTTTGTACATATGTATATATGTTTGAACGTATTTATTACTCTATTTATTTATTTTACTTGTATATATCTATTCTATTTATTTTATTTTGTTAATATGTTTTGTTTTGTTCTCTGTCTCCCCCTTCTAGACTGTGAGCCCACTGTTGGGTAGGGACCGTCTCTATTTATTGCCTACCTGTACTTCCCAAGTGCTTAGTACAGTACTCTGCACACAGTAAGCGCTGAATAAATGTGATTGATTGATTGACAGGGACTGTGTCCAACCTAATCTGCTTGTACCGATCCCAGCACTCAGTACAGTGCCTCGAACATAGTAAGCACCTAACAAATACCATAATTATTATTACTGTTGAGAAGCCTCACTTGCTTATCAATCAATCAATCAATTAATCAATCAATGGTATAATCAATGGTAATAAGTACCATTGATTGATTAATTGATTGATCCCAGATTCTAAGAGGAGGTAACGACTCAAGGGACCCAAGTAATTCAGTCTTCTAAGCCAGGCAAACTTAAACCTGTTTTTAAATGTCTTCTGTGACCAAGACTACATAAAGCCTCCCTCCTAACCTGAGTCACAGTCAAGAAGTTCTTTCTGATGTCTCTACCAAATTATTCTGGATACAACAGAGGCGATTTACTGTTTTTTTCCCTTTGGATGGTCTAGGCTGTCCTTGTAACAGTTCTTTTTCGATGCAGTAGAAGGAGGAAGAATAGTATTTATTAAGCATCAAATATGAGAAACGCACTACATTCTGCATGGGGGGAAAAGAAAGACATGACATCAGTCAGCAGGTCTGTCTCTAAATAATACTAAATTCTGAA
The DNA here is from genome assembly GCF_015852505.1 of Tachyglossus aculeatus. NCBI lineage: Eukaryota > Metazoa > Chordata > Mammalia > Monotremata > Tachyglossidae > Tachyglossus > Tachyglossus aculeatus. Next base: position 3,805,403 of record NW_024044838.1, on the reverse strand, counting down.
ACTTTCCTCATAGTACCCCTCCATCTTCCATCCATCTAATGATTTTGGCTGATCTTCTTGGCACTCACGGTAGAATATGGCATCCTTCTAAAAAGAAAACAGACTACTACTGAGAGCAATTCCCTAGTACTGTCCCCCTTAACCATTAAAAGCTTCAGAGAAAGGTCTCCATTTCTCCACAACTGAAAGGAGAATGGGTAGCATTATTTATTACCATGCCTTGAGCTCGACTCTCCTGCTTCCTCCCTCTTGCCTACATCATCCCTCGTCCCTGGTGCTCTCTCAGTAATAAGAATGACGATGGTATTTGTTAGCTTTAATTGGTGCCAAGCACATAGATAGATGGGGGAGAAACAATACAATCATATCAGAGGTAATCCCAGCCTCTTCAAATCCACTTGAACACACCTCTCCCCTTTTTAAAGGTTTTTTGTTTTGCTTTGGTTTTTTTCTGAACCCATCTTCCCTGGCTAGCCTTCCCCAATTGATTTTCTCTTTCCCTGGTTCTTTCCCCTGCAACTTACAGTCCCAGCTCTTTCTGCCCTCAGCGCTACTCTCCCAAACACCCAACACAGCTTTCTGCACTCTGTTGTCATCCGACTAATATTATTGGGAAGCAGGAAACAAAAGTCAGGAAGAAGCGATGACCCCTCCCAAGTGCTTACTACAGTGCCTTACACACAGTAAGTGCTCAATAAATACGATTGAATGAATAAATGAATGAATGACACACAAGCTCCCTCCAAATTTATCTGTACATGATCATCCACATCCATTGTGCTTTAGGCTCAGTGAACAGGACGCTTCTTATACATCTCACCCTGTGGTATCAGAGCAGCTAGTTCTGGTAGAAGGGGAGTGGCCACGTGACTGATGGAGCCTCCAGAGAGAGAAGCTCAAGGAATCACAGCATTTCAGAATTTGTAAAGTCCCCTAGAGGTCTTCTTTCCAAATCCCCTTACAGCAGGGCTGGCTGGATTCAAATCATTTCAAGCAGATCACTTATCTCCACCACCATCGCCTCCAACCACCACCCCCAACTCCTCCGGCGCCAGATTCCTGTTCCTTAACTATCTTCAGAGATTAATCAATTGATCAATGATTATAAATTATACTGTAGCTTTGTTTGGGGCAAAGAACATGTCTGCTAACTCTGACTCTGACTTGCTCCCTTCATTCATCCTCCCTCTCATCCCCACAGCACATATATGTATTTCTGTAGATATCTGTTATTTATTTATTTATTTATTTATTTATTTATTTATTTATTTATTTATTTATTCATATTAGTGTTTGTCTACCTCTGTAGATTGTGAGCTCGTTATGGGCAGGAAATGTGTCTATTGTTGTATTGTACTCTCCCAAGCACTTGGTTACAGTGCTTTGCACACAATAAGCACTCAATAAATATGATTGAATGTATACTGTGCTGTACTCTCCCAAGCGTTTACCGCAGTGCTCTGTCCATACTAAGTGCTCAATAAATGACATTCACTGATTTTTATTGAGCACTAATTCTTTGCAGGGCACTGTACTAAGTGCTTGGGAAAGTAGCAGACGATGGAGTTGGTAGATGAAGTCCTTGCCCACGAAGTGCTTACAGTCTATAGGAGACAGGAATTAAAATAAATTCCTGAAAGGGGAAAAAGTAGAATATGAGACTATGGTCATAGTGCTGTGGGGCTGGGGTGAGTATCAAATTACACGTCTTCTCCACTGGTACCCTGAATCCCTTCTTTGCACTTGATAATGATAAGCATCAGCTGTGGCAGCACATCATATTTTAAAACTACGTGCCAAATACCGCACTAAGCACTGGGGTCGATTCATGATAATCAGGCTCACAGTCTAAATAGGAGGGAGAGCAGGTATTGAATCCCCATTTTACAGATGAGAAAACTGAGGCATAGAGAAGTTACATGATGTACCCCAGGTCACACAACAGGAAAGTGGTAGAGCCAAAATTAGAACTCAGGTCTTTTTTTTTCTACAAGGCCCGGACACTTTCCACTTGACAACACTGCTCCCTGGGATCAAATGACTCTCCTAAGCTCTTAATACAATGCTCCGGACTGTAAGCTCGCCTCTAGGCCATAAATTGATTGTGGGCAGATTATGTGTCTGCTACAGTGTTATAGTGTACTCTACCCAGTATTTAGTACAGTGCTCTGCACATCATATGCGCTCAGTAAATAAGATTGACTGGCTGATTATCTTGATTACCTTGAATCTACCTCAGTGCTTAGAATAGTGTTTTACACAGTCTGGTGGAGTGGATAGAGCACAGACCTGGGAGTCAGGAGGTTGTGGGTTCTAATCCCGGCCCTGTCGCTTATCTGCCTGAGTCACTTCACTACTCTGTGCCTTAGATACCTCATCTGTGAAATGGGGATGAAGATTGTGAGCCCCACATGGGTTACCCTGATTACCTTATATCTACCCTAGTGCTCAGAGCAGTGCTTGGCACATAGTAAACGCTTCACAATTACCATTATTATTATTATTATTATTATTATTATTATTATTATTATTATTATTTCTATTTCTCGGAAGAACTCACCAACTATTCTCTCCACCCCCACTGCACACAGAATGGGAGGAAATGTGTTTAAAACCACCAGGCAGGCTTTAGGTCAGACTCCTGGAAGAAGGTTCTGAAGTTAAGAGTTGTTTGGCATTAGAACATGTCAGTGAGAGGATCATTCATTCATTCATATATTCAATCGTATTTACTGTTTGGCTTACTGTGTGCAAAGCGCTGTACTAAGTACTTGGGAAAGTAAAATACAACAGTAAACAGATATACTCCGTGCCCACAGTGAACGTACAGTCTAGGGGGGGGGAGACAGACATCAATACAAATAAATAAATTACAGATAGGCGCATAAGTGTCATTGGGATGGGATGGGGGAAGAGCAAAGAAGCAAGTCAGGGTGATGCAGAATGGACTGAGATAAGAGAAAAGGAGGGTCTAGTCTGGGGAAGCCTCTTTCGAGAAGATGTGTCTTCAGGAAGGCTTTGAAGGGAGGGGATAATAAATTTCTGTCAGATTTGAGGAGGGAGGACTTTCCAGGCCAGAGGCAAGATGTGGGCCAGGGATCGGCAGCGAGGAAGGCTAGAGCTAGGAACAGTGAGAAGGTTAGCACTAGAGAAGGGAAGTGTGCAGGCTGGGTGTAGGAGAGTAGTGAGCTGAGGTAGGAGGGGGCAAAGTGGTGCAGTGTTTTAAAACCATTGGTGAGGAGGTTTTGTTTGATGTGGAGGTAGATGGGCAACCAATGGAGGTTTTTGAGGAGCGGGGTGACATGTCCTGAACGTTTTGGTAGAAAAATTATCCTGGCAGCAGAGTGAAGGATGGACTACAGTGGAGAGAGACAGGAGGCTGGAAGGTCATCAAGGAGGCTGAAGGAGTAACCCAGGAGGGATAGGATGAGTAATTGTATTAACGTGGTAGCAGTTTGGATGGATGGGAAAGGGCAGTTTTTAGAGATGTTGGGAACGTGGAACCGTCAGGGTTTATTGATGGTTTGAATATATGGGCTGAATGAGAGGGAAGAGTCAAGGATAACACCAAGGTTGTATGCTACTGAGACAGTAAGGATGGTGGTGCTATCTGCAGTGATGGCAAAATGTGGAGGACAGGGCTTGGGTGGGTAGTTAAAGAGTTCAGTTTTGAACATGTTAAGCTTGGGGTGACAGGAGAACGCCCAAGTAGAGATGTCTTGAAGGCAGGAGGAAATGTGAGACTGCAGAGAGCTAGAGTGATCAGGGCTGGAGATGTAGATTTGGGTATCATCAGAATATAGGTGATAATTGAAGTCATGGGAGCAGATGAGTTCTCCAAGGGAGTAGGTGCAGATGGAGACTAGAAGGGGATCCAGAACTGTACCCTGAGGGGCCCCACAGTTTGGGGGTGGGAGGTAGAGGAAGAGCCCATGAAGGAAACTGAGAATGAATGGCCAGAGGGATATGAGGAGAAGCAGGAGAGGACAGATTCAGAGAAACCAAGGTTGGATAACCTTTCCAAGAGAAAGGGGTGGTCAACAAGTGTCGAAAGCACTGTGAGGTTGAAGAGGATTATCTAGCAGTAGCAAGAGGAGTAGCAGAGGTAGATAATGAGCTCCTAAGCGCTTGGGAATGGACAAAAGAAACAAAATGCAAAACCTGCCTGGGATGGTAATAATAGTAAGCCCTGTGTGGGCAGAGATCGTCTCTCTTTTTTGCTGAATTGTACTTTCCAAGCGCTTAATACAGTACTCTGCACAAAGTAAGTGTTCAATAAATTCGATTGAATGAATGAATGAATAATTATTATTCGGGAGGTAATAATAATAATGATGGTATTTGTTAAGCGCTCACTATGTGCCAGGCAGTATATTAAGCACTGGGGTGAGTTCAAGCAAATCGTGTTGGACACAGTCCACGTGGGGCTCACGGTCCCCTTTAGCAGATGAGGTAATTGAGGTGCAGAGAATTTGAGTGACTTGCCCAAGGTCACACAGTAGATAAGTGGCAAGAGGCGGGATTAGAACCCATGACCTCCGGCTCCCAAGTCTGTGTCATTTCCACTATGTCATGCTGCTTGTCATACAGGTAGGCATACAGGATCTTTTACAAATAGTAGGAACAGAAAAAAAAAGTAGCAGAGAAGCATCCCAGGATAAAATATAAGACTATATAATGAAATAAATCAGTGGAACCTATTGACCGCTAACTGGTCTGTGTTCAGTTGATTTTTTGTGTGTATTTGTTAAGCATTTACCATGATTCAGGCACTGTACTAACCGCTGGGGTACATACAGGCTAATCAAGTTGGACACAGTCCCTGTTCCACATGAGGCTCACAGTCTTAATCCCCAATTTACATATGGGGTAGCTGAGGCACAGAGAAGTGAAGTGACTTTCCCAAGGTCCCAGAGTGGACAAATGGCAGAGGTAGAATTAGAACACAGGTCCCACTGACTCCCAGGCCTATGCTGTATCCACTACACCATGCTGCTACACTAGTATCACTCTAACTACTGAACACTTGGAATAGTACAATAAAGTAGAGTTTGTAGATGGAATCCGTGACTTTAAGGAATTTACACTCTAGATGGGAAGGTAGATATTAAAAGAAATTACAAATAAGTGCAGAGGTGATACAGAAAGGAGGGTGAACAGAGTGGAGAAGTGAGAGGTTACTGAGGGAAGACTTCTTGAAAGAGGGCTTTGAAGGTAGGTCTGTCTGTGGGCTGAAAGATATCACAAGGGAAGGAGTTCCATGGTAGAGGGAGGATGTGGGCAGGGGTTTGTTGGCAAGAGAGATGAGATCAGGGTACAGTAACTAGCTTAACAATAGAGGAGCAATGTGTGTTGGCTGCGTTGCAGTAGGATAGGTAGACGGGGGGAAGCTGATTGAGTACCTAAAAGCTTATGTTAAGGAGTATCTGCTTGATGCAGATGTGTTTGGGCAACCACTGGAGGTTTTAAAGGAATAGGTGGATATTGATTAAACAGATTTTTCAGAAAAATCGTTCAGCAAGGAGACTGATGCAGTAGTCAAAGTCAGAAATGAAAAGTGCTTGGATCAGCATGGTAGTAGTTCTGGATGGGGAGGAAAGGGCGGATTGGTGACATCGAATGTGTGGGCTGAATGAAAGAGGTGAGTAGAGGATACTGCCTAGGTTACAGGCTTGTGAGACAGGGAGATTGATGGTGCTGTCTACAGCAAATGGAAAGTCAAGGAGAGAACAGAGTTTGGGTAGGAACACAAGAAATTCTGTTTCAGATACGTTAAGTATGAAGTGTTGGTGGGACTTCCAAGTAGGGATGTCATGAAGGGAAAAAAAAGACATTAAAGATCAAAGAGGAGGGAGGTCAGAGAGGGAGAGGCAGATTTGGGATTCATCTGTGTATTTTATTAATGATGTGTATATATCTATAGTTTTATTTATTTATATTGATGCTATTGATGTCTGTCTACTTGTCATGTTTTGTTTTGTTGTCTGTCTTCCCCCTTCTAGACTGTGAGTCTGTTGTTGGGTAGGGGTTGTCTCCATTTATTGCCATCCTTTCTCACTCTCTCCTCCTCCTCGCCCGTACTGAAACATGGCTTACCCCGGATGACACAGTCTCTTCTGCTGCTCTCTCCAGCGGAGAGCTCTTCTTCTCCCACGCCCCCAGACTCACCGAAAAAGGAGGAGGTGTCGGCTTCCTTCTCGCACCAAAATGTCGATTTCGCACTATCCCTCCTCCCTCTTCCTTTTCCTTAACCTCCTTTGAAGCCCATATCATTCGCCTCTACCACCCCCTCCATATTCTTGTAGCCGTCATCAACTGCCCCCTGAACCCACCTCCAACTTTTTTTTTAACAATTTCGACCCCTTTCTCACCTTCCTTCTCTCCTTTTCCATGCCCACTCTGATCCTCGGAGACTTCAACATCCACATGGAGTCCCTGGTAACTCCTCTGCTGCCCGCCTTCTAACTCTCCTTGACTCTGCCAAGCTCCTGCACCACTCCACCTCACCAAATCACCAACTTGGTCACACCCTCGACCCATCATCTCCTACCGCTGCACTATCCCCACCCTCACCAACTCTGAAATCCGTCTCTCCGATCAAAAACTTTCTCACCTGCCTCCTCACTCACACTCCTCCCCCCGTAAATCTATATTACTACCCCACAGAGACCTATATTCTCTCGACCCCATACATCGCTCTCAGCGCATCACACCCCACCTCGCCTCCCTAACCTCTCAATTTACTCGTGATGAGCAGATTACCGCTCTCGGTTCCATGCTCGCTACTCAACTCAACTCGCTCGTTCCCCTTTCCCTTTACCGCTCTCGCACCACTAACCCACAGCCTTGGATCACTGCCACTGTCCGCCTCCTTCGCTCTTATGCTCAAGCAGCTGAACGCTGCTGACGAAAGTCTAAACACCAGGCCAATCTTGTTCACTTTACGTTTATCCTTTCCTGCCGTAATTCTGCCCTCTCCTCTGCCAGGCAAAACTATTTTTCCTCCCTTATTGACACGCATGCCCATTATACCCGTCAGATGTTCCGTACATTTAACTCCCTTTTCAGGTCCTCTGTTCTTCCCCCTCCTCCTCCTCCATCCCTCATCCCCAACGATCTGGCCTCCTGCTTCATTAGTAAAGTTAACTCCATCAGGTTTGAGCTCCTGAAAGTCACCCCTCCCCCTTCTCCACCTCCCTACTCTCTACCCTCTCCGCTACTCTCCCATCATTCCCAGCAGTATCTTCAGATGTGGTCTCCCCCCTGCTCTCAAGTGCTACTCCATCCATCTGTGATTCAGACCCCATTCCCTCTCATCTTATAAAAACTCTCCCCCCTCTCTCCTCCCCTCCTTAACTTCCATCTTAAACCGCTCATTCCCCACTGGTTCCTTCCGCTCTGCCGTCAAACATACCCAATTCTCTCCCATTCTAAAAAGACCCTGTCTGTGACCCCACTGCCCCTTCTAGTTATCTCCCTGTCTCCCTGCTACCCTTCTTTTCCAAACTTCTAGAGCGAGTCATCTACACTCACTGCCTCGACTTCCTCAGCTCCAACTCATTCCTAGAACCCCTCCAATCGAGCTTCCATTCCCTACACTCCACCGAAACTGTCCTCTCAAAGGTCACCAATGACCTCTTTCTTGCCATATCCAATGGCTCCTACTCTATCCTAATCCTCCTCGACATCTCAGCTGCCTTCGACACTGTGGATCACCCCCTTCTCCTCAGCACGCTATCCAACTTGGGTTCACAGACTCCGTCCTCTCTTGGGTCTCCTCCTGTCTCTCTGGCCGTCCATTCTCAGTCTCCTTTGCGGGCTCCTCCTCCCCCTCCCATGCCCTTACTGTAGGTGTTCCTCAAGGGTCAGTTCTTGGTTTCCTTCTGTTCTGCATCTACACTCACTCCCTTGGTGAACTCATCCTCTCCCACGGCTTCAACTGTCATCTCTATGCTGATGACATACAAATCTACACCTCGGCCCCTGCTTTCTCTCTCTCCCTCCAGGCTCGTACTTCCTTCTTCCTTCAGGACATCTCCATCTGGATGTCTTCCTGCCATCTAAAACTCAATATGTCGAAGACTGAAGTACTTAGCTTCCCTCCCAAACCCTGCCCTCTCCCTGACTTTCCTGTCACTGTAGACGGCACTACCATCCTTCCCGTCTCACGAGCCCGCACCCTTGGTGTCATCCTCGACTCTGCTCTCTCGTTCAACCCCACATATCCAGTCTGTCACCGAAACCTGTCGATCTCACCTCCATAACATAGCCAAGATCCGCCCTTTCCTCTCCATCCAAACAGCTACCTTGCTGCTTCAATCTCTCATCTTATCCCGAATGGATTATTGCATCAGCCTCCTCTCTGATCCCCTATCCTCCTGTCTCTCTCCACTTCAATCTATACTTCATTCTGCTGCCCGGGTTATCTTTGTACAGAAACGCTCTGGGCATGTCACTCCCCTCCTCGAAAATCTCCAGTGGTTGCCTGTCAACCTACCAATCAAGCAAAGACTCCTCACTCTCGGCTTCAAGGCTGTCCATCACCTCACCCCCTCCTACCTCACCTCCCTTCTCTCCTTCTAAAGCCCAGCCAGCACCCTCCGCTCCTCTGCCACTAACCTCACTGTGCCTCGTTCTCGCCTGTCCCACCATCCCCCCTGGACCACGTCCTTGCCCTGTCCTGGAATGCCCTCCCTCCACGCATCCGCCAAACTAGCTCTCTTCCTCCCTTCAAAGTCCTACTGAGAGCTCACCTCCTACAAGAGGCCTTCCCAGACTGAGCCCCCTTTTCCTCTCCTTCGCCCCTTCTCCGCCTCTGCCCTATCTCCTTCCCCTCCCCACAGCACTTGCACATATTTGAGCAGATTGATCACGCTATTTATTTTACTTGTACATATTTACTATTCGATTTATTTTGTTAATGATGTGCATAAAGCTATAACTGTATTTATTCTGAAGATTTTGACACCTGTCTACGTGTTCTGTTTTCTGTCAGTCTCCCCCTTACAGACTGTGAGACTGTTGTTGGGTAGGGACCGTCTCCATATGTTGCCTACTTGTACTTCCCAAGCGCTTAGTGCACTGCTTTGAAAACAATAAGCGATCAATCAATACGATTGAATGAATGAAATGAGAAGACGAAGAAGAGAATGGAAAGAATGGTAAATAGATGACTATGTGCTTAAAAAGTACATTTTATGAAAGCCACTATGTACAAAACTATAATGGTGGGTGCGAGTGCAATAATGGAGGAGTGGTCTAAGATGCTGATTGGTAGTTGGGAGAAGATGACTTAGGGAGAAGAAAAATGAGTCGTGCGAGACATCCTGGAAGTGGTGGGATGATGGAGGCACTTTGAAAATGGAGAAAGCTGTGCTCTGATGGACTGGAACGGGTTGAGGTGGAAATGTGGGCTGACAGATTATTTGTCCATTTTCCATCACTGAAATATTTTGAAAGGGGACAGGGCCATTTAGAGGAGAGAATGCACTGAACTCCTCACCCTAGTTTGGTACAGTGTCTCAGCTCTGAAATAGAAGATGACGAACCCTAAGCTACAACCTATTCCTTCTGAAACCAAGTATTTTCCCGTAGTGTCCACCCAGCAAGTATGAGTGATTCCTTCGTTTCAACCCGTTCTCAGAACCCCTCAGGCCCTCCCAAACTGATAATAATGAGAATAACGATAATTGCATTTGTTAAGCGATTATTATGTGTCAAGCACTGTTTTAAGCACTGGAGTAGATACAACGCAATCAGGTTGTCTCACCTGGGGTTCACACTCTTAATCCCCATTTTCCAGATGAGGTATCTGAGGCTCAGAGAAATTAAGTGGCTTACCCAAAGTCACACAGCAGACAAGTGGCGTTGCTGAGATTAGAACCCACGTCATCTGACTCCCAAACCTGTGCTCTTGCCACTATGCTTTGCTGCTTCTTTATGCTGCTTCTCTGGGTTTATCCCCCAGGCCAGCCCGAAGGAGGGTTTTGGGGTGGATTTTCTCGTTCTTTCTATATTTGAAATCAGAAGACGTAAGAAAGTACGACTAATTTAATCAATCAATCAATCAATCAATCGTATTTATTGAGCGCTTACTATGTGCAGAGCACTGTACTAAGCGCTTGGGAAGTACAAATTGGCATCAGATAGAGACAGTCCCTACCCAACAGTGGGCTCACAGTCTAAAAGGGGGAGACAGAGAACAGAACCAAACATACCAACAAAATAAAATAAGTAGGATAGAAATGTACAAGTAAAATAAATAAATAAATAGATAAATAGAGTAATAAATATGTACAACCATATATACATATATACAGGTGCTGTGGGGAAGGGAAGGAGGTAAGATGGGAGGATGGAGAGGGGGACGAGGGGGAGAGGAAAGAAGGGGCTCAGTCTGGGAAGGCCTCCTGGAGGAGGTGAGCTCTCAGCAGGGCCTTGAAGGGAGGAAGAGAGCTAGCTTGGCGGATGGGCAGAGGGAGGGCATTCCAGGCCCGGGGGATGACGTGGGCCGGGGGTCGATGGCGGGACAGGCGAGAGCGAGGTACAGTGAGGAGATTAGTGGTGGAGGAGCGGAGGGTGCGGGCTGGGCAGTAGAAGGAGAGAAGGGAGGTGAGGTAGGAGGGGGCGAGGTGATGGAGAGCCTTGAAGCCCAGGGTGAGGAGTTTCTGCTTGATGCGCAGATTGATCGGTAGCCATTGGAGGTTTTTGAGGAGGGGAGTAATATGTCCAGAGCGTTTCTGGACAAAGATAATCCGGGCAGCAGCATGAAGTATGGATTGAAGTGGAGAGAGACACGAGGATGGGAGATCAGAGAGAAGGCTAGTGCAGTAGTCCAGACGGGATAGGATGAGAGCTTGAATTAGCAGGGTAGCGGTTTGGATGGAGAGGAAAGGGCGGATCTTGGCAATGTTGCGGAGCTGAGACCGGCAGGTTTTGGTGACGGCTTGGATGTGAGGGGTGAATGAGAGAGCGGAGTCGAGGATGACACCAAGGTTGCGGACTTGTGAGACGGGAAGGATGGTAGTGCCGTCAACAGAGATGGGAAAGTCAGGGAGAGGACAAGGTTTGGGAGGGATTTAAATTAAATTAAATTAAATTTAAATGACCAATTGATTGTTTGAGGTCTGAACAAGATGGAACGCAGAGATGCAGCGTGGCCTAGTCGATAGAACATGGACCTGGGAGTCAGAATAACTTTGGTTCTAATCTCGGCTCTGCTACCTTTCTGCTGTGTGACCTTGGGTAAGTCTCTTCACTTCTCTGGGTTTCAGTTCACTCATGTGTAAAATGGGAATTGAGAACATGAGCCCCATGTGGGACAGAGACTATGTCAAACCTGATTAGCTTGTATTGAATCCTAGGACTTAGTACAGTGCTTGGCACATAGTAAGCACTTAACAGGTACCATTGAAGAAAAAAAAAAGAAGATGAAGAGCCCAACCGTTGAACCAGATAGAGACTAACAGCGGGAACCGTTAAGGTGCTGTTGCCATGGGAACCCTGCAGACAAATGCTATCACCGGATCCTCATCTCTGTGGAGACTCAAAAACTGTGGGGCAAGGCTCCATGATCCGTTCCTTCAGACTGAAAAACTGTGAGGCAAGTCTCCATGATCCGGTCCTTCCGGGACCCCCGTCAGAGCAGCGGTGGATTTATCTAAGTTGTGGGGTCATGTCTGGTAAACTTGTCTCAGTGTCATTGGGGGAGCAGAGAGGGGCTGACGGCTGCATCCAGGAGTCCCATGAGGGGGGGACCAGCCCATCCCAGATCATGTCAGTGGTTCCCCAGCCCCACTCTGGCCCGGTGAGAGAGACCTGGGCTGGGGAGGGGCAGGGAGGTACCATCAGGCTAATCGATGTGAGTGTGAGGGTCACTCTGGGAAGACGTTTGTACCCGGGGTCCAGGGTAGAGTTGTAACTGTGGCTGCGTACACAAGCAGAGAGAAACGATTTGCTCCTACGGTAGCCCCAAGGCCCCCTCCATCCACCTCCCAAATCCCGGCTACTATGGCTGCTGGGATAGGACGTTATGGCATGGCGTCAGCCCGGCGCTGTGGTGACTTGCATCAGCTCAACCCTCCGGGCAGGGACAAGGGGATATGACTGAGACTGCACCAGCCAGATGCTTCATCACCAATTCCTCCTCACAGAACTGCCCCCCCCACCCAGCTCCCAAACCTCGAGAGGATGCAAGAGAGAAGTATGGCCTAGTGTCATTTACAACTTGAGGAGTAAAGAATGGAACAATGGATATGTGGATGAGAAGCAGCCTGGCTTAGTGGAAAGAGACCAGGCATGGGAGTCAGAGGTCGTGTGTTCTAATCCCGGCTCTGTCACTTGTAAACTGTATGACTTCGAGCAAGTCACTTCACTTCTCCATTACCTCACCTGTAAAATGGGGATTAAGACTGTGAGCCCCAGGTGGGACATCCTGATTACCTTCTACCTCCCCCAGAGCTTAGAACACTGCTTGGGACAGAGTAAGCTCTTACCAAATACTGTCATTATTATTAGTAGTAGTAGTAGTGCTTGATAATCATATTTTTAAGTGCTTAATGTGTGCAGAGTACTATTCTGAGTACTGAGCAGAGCACCCAGAGTTGGTAGTCATGTTCTCCGCCTACAAGGAGCTCAACGTCTAGGGGGAAGTAGACAATATTCAGTCAACCAATCGGCGACATTTTGTGAGCACTTATGGAGTGCACAGCAGTGTACTAAATGCGCGGAGGAATATAATATAAATGAGTTGGTAGACTTGTTTCCTCAAGGCTTACAATCTAGAATAATGAACCTTAAAGTCAGGAGCAATATCCTGAGGGTCCGCGGATGGATTAAGTCTGAAGATGGTCACTGAGAGATGGTGGGAAGAAGTGAATTAGCTAAATCCTCCTTGAGAAGGTGGAATTCCAGAGGGTTATTGAAGGTGGGATATCTTCGGGCTGGTGAATTGAAAAGGGTGGATATCCAGGCCAAAGGAAGGGTGGGAGCCAGATGGTGGGAGGAGGAAGCGTCGAAAGCGAGTCACGGTAAGTAGGTTCTTTTTGTAGAGTTGGTTGAAGAAAGCTGATAATAAGGAGGAGAGTTAGACAGGTGGATGGCACTGAAGCCAGTGATCAGGCATTCACTGAAGTCAACCCAACTACAATCCGTTATTCCTCTAGACTGTAAGCTCGTTGTGGACAGAGAATGTGTCTCTTAATAATTCTATTAACTCTCCCCAGTATTTAGTACAGTGCTATGCAAACAGTAAGCGCTTAATAAATATTACTGAACGAATTCATTTTCCACTTTACGGGAGCTGTTGCAATCAGGTTCCCTGTGCTAGAAGCCGTGTTTGTTTGTACGTGTACGTGTGTGCATGCAAGGAATTGGGTAGTGGAAGCAGCGAACATGTTCAGTCAGTGGGGAGAATTGAATACGAAGATAGAAAAAGGTCTCCCTCCAGACCGTAAACTCGATGTGGGCAGGGCATGTGTCTACCAACTCTGTTGGGGTGGCGGAAGGGACACAATTTCAGGAATTCCCTTTCATTCGACCAAAATAATGTGAAAATCTAGATCTCTCCTTATCCCAGCTGGATACGAAACTCAAAGGTCACGCTGTCTCCTTTCCTTCGAGAATTACTAACAAATGTCAAATCCGTTTTTTCACTCATCCCATCAGTGGACTCGAACTTTGCCTCTTACCTCATCCACTGCAGAAAGTCAATGCTGCCTTCTACAAATGCTCAAGGTTTGCACGGAAACAGAATTCCTCTTACTGGGCTTCTCGGAAATCCTGGAGCTGCAGCTGGTCCACCCCGCGCCGTTCCTCCTTGTCCTTGTCTACCTGGCGGCCCTGATGGGGAATCTCCCCATTGTAGCTGTCAACGCCCTCGAACGGCGCCTCCACACCCCTATGTACTTCTTCCTCAAGAACATGTCCGTCCTCGACTTCTGCTACAACTCCCTCAGCGTCCCCCTATCCATCCACAACTCCCTGACCGACCATAGAGAAATCTTCCTAGGCTGTGGAGCACAGTTCTGTCTGGTGCTTATCTTTGGAAGTGCAGAATATTTCGTCTTCACGGTGATGTCCTATGACCGCTACGCTGCCATCTGCCTCCCCCTGCGCTACGAGGTCGTCATGAACAGAGTGACCTGTGTGAAGATTGCAGCTGTCTCGTGGTTCAGTGGGGGCCTGATTGGAGTCTTGTTTTCAGCTCCGACCTTCTCCCTGTGCTCCTGCGGGTCCAGAATCGTCCGGTAGTGTTTCTCTGACGTCCCCTCCCTGCTGAAGATCACCTGCTTCGAGGACCACGTCGCCGTCGTCGTGTGCGTCACTGCTGGTGCAGTTTTAGGCTTCGTCTACTTCATTCTCGTCATCGTCTTGTACGTGCCTATCTTCCGGGCCGTGCTGAGGATGTCGGCCGCCGAGAATCGGGCCAAAGCCTTCTCCACCTGCCTGCCTCACCTCGTCATCGTCACACTTTTTTCATGACTTGTTTCTGTGCTTACCTGAAGCCATGGAGGCGGCGAAGGGCTTGAGTGTGGGAAGAGTGCCTTATCTGTGAATTCGCCCCCTCCCTCCGCCTGAGCAACCCACAGCAAGGACACAGAACGGCTAAATTACAAGGTTACAGAACGGGAATTGTCCCAGTCAGAAAGACATCTTGGGAATACAGGGAGGGCTAACTGATACCAGGGGGCTTCGTAGATAAGAGGCATTACTCCTATTTTTAGTTGTAGGCATTTAGACCGAGCCCTGCAGAGCCTGCCCTGCTGATTAGGATTCGGAGCCCCTCCGCTTGCTTGCTGCGCTACATCTATGTGAGTACACCCAATAACGAGGCAGAACTGATCTCTTTGGTTCGATGTCTGGTCTTTGGCTGGTCGTCGCCCAATCTAAAGGACCCAGAGCCGCCCTCTGGTCGGTGAACCCGGGTGAATTGAGGGCATCTCCCCACACTCCTCCTCTAGACAGTGAGCTCACTGTGGGCAAATACCGTGTCATTATTGTTAAAGAGTACTTTCCCAAGCACTAAAGACAGTGCTTTGCATGCAGTAAGAACTCAATCAATTCGATTGAATGAATGTAGGAAGGAATAAATAAGTGAATTCTCGGGGCCCCAGTTACTTCATATGTCAAAGGGAAGGTGAAATCTGTGAGTCCCATGTTGGGCAGGAATGTGTCCAACCTTGAATCTACCCCTGCGCCGAGGACAGTACTTGGCACATAGCAAACGCTGATGAAGAAATACCAGTAGAAGAAAAAAGAGACAAATAAAAAATAAGATGCAGGGACAGGGTTCAACTTGGGAGAGAAGGAGGACTGTTTTGGACACATGTAGTAGGAGGTATAGGAGGGCCCTAGTCCACATGGTTTCTGGCCCAAGGAACTGGACAATGCAGAGGGGAGGAGGGACAAAAATATATTTTCCCAGTAGAAGGACGTCATAGAGGATTTCGAAATGCAAAAGGACTGAGGCATCTGTTCAGCGCCGATGTAATTAATATAACAGAGGTGCCACAAGAGGGCAGTTGCCCTAATTCATCTGGTCCCGGTCGGCTCCTCTAGATTCCCAGTGTCCGTCGCCAGGGAAACAACCTTGTACCGCCTTCGAGAAGGTAGTGACGCCAGTTGGGATGTGGGTGACCTGGGACCATGTCCCGGTTGTGACACTTTTGTGCTATGTGACCGTTGGCCGAGGCACTTTGGAATCTGTGTGTCTCAGCTGCCGCACTTGTAAACCTAAGGATGAACTACGTGTTAACCCTCTTCCACAGGCTGAGAGCCCCGACGTGGGATGCAAGCTGCCGCTGCTCTGGTCGTACAGTTCACCGCCCCCCCCCCACCTCGCGATTGGCCGACAGTAATCACTGAACCAACAACGCTGCAAGAAAGCGGAGGAGACAGAGGCCAGCCCAAGTACCGACCCAAACAATACGTACGTGTCGCCGTGGGAGGGAGCCTGGCTTGGCGGATAGGGGCACAAAGACATCTGCGAGTCGTAGTCTAACGCTCGCTCTTGACTGGCGTTCACCCCCATCTCCCTATCGTGATCTGAGAGCTGATGGCATGGGTGGCGCTTGGGTAGAACTTATAAACAAGTAATAATATGGTTACATACTTGCTACCACTCCCTGTGAGGTGTAGCGCAGAGAACACAGAGACCCCCAAGCCCAGTTCAAATAGGGCTTCTTCAATTCCATTCTCTTTCGGAAGAGTTTGCCACACAACCAAACGTCAAGGCACTGAGCAGTCCCGTGTACTGAAGGCCGACCCCTTAAATCCTAAGGGGGTTTTACACATCCTTTCATTGCAATGAGCCTGCTCCGAGCTTGTCCAGGCAGCAGCTCTTGTCCCTCCTCAAAATGTTCCCAAGGAAGCGAACCCTCATTAGTTCCTGAGGAGAAGGAGAGTGTCGTGGCGGCTTGGGGCACAAAGTCTTCTGGGAGTTTTAGTGTAATGTTCGTTCTAGACAGCCTCCGCCTCTGCCTTCCAAACTACGACTCCTGTCATGTCCCGAGGCAGGGTCCGCGGCCATATGTGGCCCTCTCGGGAGGAGAGGGAGAGTGGCATGGAGGATAGGGGCACAAAGACTTCTGGGAGTAATAGTAATAATAATAATAATAATGGGATTTATTAAGCGCTAACTATGTGCAAGGCACTGTTCTAAACGCTGGAGAGGACGTAAGATGATCAGGTTGTCCCACAGCGGGCTCACAGTCTTAATCCCCATTTTACAGATGAGGTAACTGAGGCCCAGAGAAGTTAAGTGAATGGACCAAAATCACGCAGCTGACAATTCGCCGAGCCTGGATTTGAACCCATGACTTCTGACTACAGAGCCCATTCTCTTTCCATTGAGCCACGCTGCTTCTCTAGTAGTAGAATGATGTTCGTTCTAGACAGCATTCACCATCGCCTAAGAAGCTACCACTCCTGTAATGTCCCCGTGGCAGGGTCTGTGGCCATGACGGGCCCTGTCACAAGGAGAGTGAGCGTGGCATGGCGGTTCGGGGCACAAAATCCTCTTGGGAATTTAGCCTGATGCTAGTTTTAGACAGCTTTCACCTCCATCTACTGTACTACCACTCCTGTTCGCCCCGCGGGGGTGCCACGTCCATTTTAGGCCCTGTCGTGCAGAGTGTGAGTTGCGAAGTGGATTGAGGCACATGGATGTCTGCGAGTTGTAGTGTGATGCTCGTTGTACAGAGCGTTCACATCCTCATACCGAACTACCACTCCCGTCGTGCCAAGCGGTGGAACCTCCGCCATTCCAGGCCCTCTCGAAAGGAAATGGAGATTGGTATGGCGGCTCGGGACACAAAGACGTCCGGAAGTAGTAGTGTGATGCACGTTATAGACAGCGTTCATAACCTTCTACTGAACGACTACTCCAGTCATGTCCAATGGCTTAACCTCAGTCATACCAGGCCCTTTCCCGAAGAGGAGAGTGGCGTGGAGGCCAGGGCACAAGGACTTTAGGGGATGGTAGTATGATGCTCGTCCTGGACAGCGTTCACCTCTGCATAACAAACAACCACTCCCCCAAGCCCCGTGGCGATGTCTGGCCCTGTGGCGAGGTTAGGGAGAGTGGCATGGCGGCTTGGGGCACAAAGTCGTCTGGGACTTACAGTGTGATCCTCCTTCTACACAGAGTTCACCTCCGCCTAGAGAATTATCACTCCCGTCATGTCCCGTGGCAGGACCGGCAGACCCGTCATGCCAGGCCCCTTCCTGAGGAAACGGAGAGTGGCGTGGGTACGTAGGGCATAAACTCTTCTCGTTCTAGACAGTGTTAACCTCCACCTATTGATCTACCACTACTATTATGCCCCGCGGCAAGGCCCACGGCCAATTCTGGCCCTGTCGGGAGTAGCGGGAAACTGGCGTGGCAGCTCGGGGCGCAAAAACCTCTGGGAGTTTTCGTGTGTTCCTCCTTCTAGACAGCGTTCACCTCTGCCTAGCAAACTAACACTCCGGTAATGCCCCACGGAGGGTCGCGTGAACACTATACAGTGTTCACATCCGCCTACGAAATCCTCCTCCCATCATGCCCTGTGGCAAGGTCTCCTACTATTTCAGGCCCTGACATGAGGAGTGCCTGACATGAGGAGGACATGACATGACATGAGGAATGCCCTCCCTCCCAACATCCGCAAAGCTAGCACTCTTCCTCCCTTCAAGGCCCTACTGAGAGCTCACCTCCTCCAGGAGACCTTCCCAGACTGAGCCCCCTCCTTCCTCTCCCCCTCCTCCCCCTCTCCATCCCCCCGCCGTACCTCCTTCCCTTCCCCACAGCACCTGTATATATGTGTATACGTTTGTACATATTTATTACTCTATTTTACTAGTACATATCAAATTCTATTTATTTTATTTTGTTAATGTTTTGTCTTATTCTCTGTCTCCCCCTTCTAGACTGTGAGCCCACTGCTGGGTAGGGACCGTCTCTATATGTTGCCAACTTGTACTTCCCAAGCGCTTAGTACAGTGCTCTGCACACAGTAAGCGCTCAATTAATACAATTGATTGACTGACTGATTGAATGATAGATTGATTGAGATGGAGAGTGCTATGGCGGCTCGGGGCAAAAAGATTTCTGGGAGTTGTTGTGTGATGCTCCTTCTGAAGAGCGTCCACATCTACCTACAGAACTACCGCTCCCGTCGTGGACTACCAGGGAGCCTCGACCATGTCAGGCACTTTCAGAAGGAGAGGGAGAGTGGCATGGTGGTTTGGGGTCCCAAGGTCATCTGGGACTAGTAGTATGATTCTCGTTCTAGACAGCGATCAGTGTTGCCTACAGAACTATCACTCCTGTAATGCCCCGCGGCAGGGCCTGCACCCATGTCTGGCTCTTTTGTGAGGAGAGTGATAATGGCCTTGGGCCTCGGGGCAGAAAGACTTCTGGGAGTTGTAGTGTTATTTGTTTCTCCTCCTGCCTTCAGGACATCTCCATCTGGATATCTGCCCGCCATCTAAAACTCAACATGTCCAAGACTGAGCTCATTATCTTCTCTCCCAAACCTTGTCTTCTACCTGACTTTCCTGTCACTGTAGACGACACTACCATTCTTCCCCTCTCACAAGCCCGCCACCTTGGTGGCATCTTTGACTCCTCTCTCTCATTCACCCCACATATCCAATCCGTCACCAAAACCTGCCGGTCTCACCTCCACAACATAGCCAAGATCCGCCTTTTCCTCTCCATCCAAACCGCTACCTTGCAGGTTCAATCTCTCATTTTATCCCGACTAGATTACTGCATCAGCCTCCTCTCTGATCTCCCATCCTCCTGTCTCTCACCGCTTCAGTCTAAACTTCGCTCTGCTGCCCGGATTATCTTTCTACAGAAATGCTCTGGGCATGGCACTCCCTTCCTCAAAAATCTCCAGTGGTTGCCTGTCAACCTACTAATCAAGCAAAACCTTCTCACTCTTGGCTTCAAGGCTCTTCATCACCTCGCCCCCTCCTACCTCACCTCCCTTCTCTCCTTCTACAGCTCAGCCACAGCCGTCCGCTCCTCTGCCGCTAACCTCCTCACTGGGCCTGTTCTCACCTGTCCCGTGGTCGACCCCTGGCCCACATCCTTCCCCTGGCTTGGAATGCCCTCCCTCTGCACATTCGCCAAATTAGCTCTCTTTCTCCCTTCAAAGCGCTACTGAGAGCTCACCTCCTCCAGAAGCGCTTCCCAGACCAAGCCCCACCGCCTTTTTCCTCTCCTCCTCCCTTCCCCATTACCCCCTCCCTCTTCCCTACCCCCTTCCCCTCCCCACAAGACTTGTACATATTTGCACATATTCATTTACTCTATTTATTTTATTTGTACATATTTACTACACTATTTCTTTTATTAATGATGTGCATGTAGCTATAATTCTATTTATTCTGACGGTTTTGACACCTGTATATTTGTTTCGTTTGGTTTTCTGTCACCCCCTTCTAGACTGTGAGCTCAGTGTTGGGTAGGGACCGTCTCTATATGTTGCCGACTTGTACGTCCCAAGCGCTTAGTACAGTGCTCTACACACAGTACGTGTTCAATAAATACGATTGAATGAATGCTTCTCGTAGCATACAGCGTTCACTTTCGCCTACAAAACTACCAGTCCCGTCATGCCCTGCGGGGGAACCGCGGCCAGTTTGTGGAGAGCAAAAGGCACAGGAGGAGGATGTTCAGGGCGTTTTCCCATTCCTAACCATGGGAAATTATGTTATTTATTATGTTTTTTGTTAAGTACCTGTTACCACTCCCTGCAATGTGTCACGTCGAGAACACGGAGACACCAACCTCACTCCAAATCAGGCTCTTTTAATCCCATTTCCTCCCAAAAGAATTTACCACTCAACCAAGTGTCAAAGCACTGAGTGACTCCACATACTGTTCGGGCATCTTACTAGGGCCAGATTATAGCATCCTTCCTTGTGAATAAGCCCGCTGTGGGCTGTCAAATGCAGATGGCCTTTTCACTCCTGAAGATGCTCCTACAAGAGCGAACCCTCATTATTCCCCACCGTAATCGTAGGGTTCTTATGTAGTCGAAACCAGTCACTGATATAGACAATCAAGACCTGTCCCTACGTGAGGGAGAGTGGCTTCCTGATGCATGAGACAAAGAGTTCTGAGAATTATATAATAATAATAATAATGGTGGTATTTGTTAAGTAGTTACTGTCTGCAAAGCACTGTTCTAAGCGCTGGGGGGATACAAGGTGATCAGTTTGTCCCTCTTGGGGCTCACAGTCTTAATCCCGATTTTACAGATGAGGTAACTGAGGCACAGAGAAGTTAAGTGTGTTGCCCAAGGTCACAGAGCTGACAGGTTGCAGAGCCGGGATTCAAACTTATGACCTCTGACCTCTGACCTCTGACTCCCAAGTCCGGGTTCTTTTCACTAAGCCATGCTTAGTCTGACTTTCGATATGGACAGAGTTTGCATCTACCCAACGAGGTACCACTCCCATCATGCCCCGCACAAAGGCCGGCGGAGATGTCTGGTCCAGTCCCGACATGAGAGAGTGGCATGGAGGATCAGGACACAAATAAGGATCGGGGCACAAATTCCTCTGGAAATTGTAGTGCTATGCTCGACCTAGAGAGCGTTCACCTCCGCCTAGCAAACTAACACTCTCGTTAGGCCTCGTAGCCATGACTGCCCTGTCGCGAGGAGAGGGAGAGTGGAATGGCGGCTCGGGGCACAAAGTCTTCTGGGAGTTGTAGGGTGATGCTCGTTCTAGACGACGTTCACCTCCGCTTACGGAACTAAAACTCCCATCATTGCCCCGCTGCGGGTCCCGGATCCATATAAGGACGTATTGGAAGGAGATGGAAAGTGGCATGAAGGCTCGGAGCCCAAAGACTTCTGGGAGTTGTAGTGTGATGCTCGTTCTAGACACTACTGAACTACCACTACCATCATGCCCCGTGGCAGATCCTCTGCCAATGCCAGCACTTTCCTGAGGAGAGAGAGAGTTTAATGGTGGCTAGGGGCACAAAGACGTCTGGGAGCTTTACTATGATGCTCTTTCTAGACAGCGTTCACCTCCGCCTACCGAACAAACTCCTGTTCTGACCTCGCGGCAGGGCTCGCCGCCTTGTCTGGCCCTGTTGCGTAGAGAGGGAGAGTGGCATGACACTCTCTGTCTACTAAACTACCACTCCCTTCCTCCCCACGGTGGAACCTCGGCCATTTTAGGCCCTGTCGCAAGAAGTGGGAGAACGTTGTGGCTGCTAGGGGTATAAAGATTTCCTGAAGTTGTAAGTGTGTTGCTCTTCTATACGGCGTACAGATCCGCCTATCCAACTACCATTCCCATCATCACTATCCGGGGAGGCTCGGTCAAATGATTGAATGCATAAAGGAATAAATGAATGAATTCTTGGGGCCTCATTTACCTCAGCCCAGGCACCTACCCAGTCAATCAGACTCGGTCGGGAGGGTTCTGTGGAGGCTCGAGGCCCAAAGACTTCTGAGAGTCGTAGTCTGATGCTCTCTGGATAGCGATCGCCTCCGCCTACAGATTTACCAACCCCGTCGTGCCCCAAGGCCTGTCTCGTGCCCGTTGGGGGTCTCGCAGAAGGTGCAGATAACCGATATTCAGCCCGGCAAAGGGCGAATTTGTGCAACGCTGCGGCGGCGCTGAGCCTCCCCCGACATCCCCCAGCCCTCAGGCATTTCCGTCTATAGCCGCAATGAATTGATTCCTATTGGTGTCTCTCTCCGCCTGGAGACAGAAAGCTCACTGTGACCAGGGAATATGTTTGTTTCATTGTGGGGTTGTAGTCCTGCAAAAGCTGAGTACAGTGCTCTATGCGAAGAATACACTCAATCAGCACGATTGATTGAGTCAAACACAACACCAAAATTCAGACTTGTGAGACAGGAAGGAAAGTGGTACTGTCTACAGTGATGGGACAGGAAGGCAGCTGGATCTGGTAGAGAGAGTTCTAATTCCAGGTCTTGACTATGTCACCCTGAGGACAAGTCCCCTCTCTATAAATGATTGATTGATTCATTTTTTCTTCTTTCCCTCATTATCTTTTCCTGTATATTAACGTCTGTCTCCCCCTCTAGACTGTGAGCTCACTGTAGGCAGGGATTGTGTCTGTTTATTGTTATAGTGTACTCTCCCAAGCTCCGAGGACAGTGCTTTGCATACAGTGAGTGCTCAATCAATACGACTGAATGAATTAAGGAAGGAATAAATGAATGAATTCTTGATACATCAGTTACCACATTTGTTAAAGGGAAGGTGAAGACTGTGAGTCTCATGTGGGACAGTAGTGTGTCCAACCAGATTAGCTTGAATCTACCCCAGCGCCGAGGATAGTACCAGGCCCAGAACAAGCACTTGTGAAGAAATACCAGTAGAAGAAAAAAACGAAAAGACCAATAAAAAAAGCAGGTGCTGGGGTAGGGTTCGACACATCTCCACACATCTGCCAAACTAGCTCTCTTCCTCTCTTCAAAGCCCTACTGAGAGATCACCTCCTCCAGGAGGCCTTCCCAGACTGAGCTTTTTCCTCTCCTCCTCCCCATCCCCCTCGCCCTACCTCTTTCCCCTCCCCAAAGAACTTGTATATATATATTTGTACAGATTCATTACTCTATTTATTTTACTTGTATATATTTACTATTCTATTTATTTTGTTAATGATGCGCATATAGCTTTAATGCTATTTGTTCTGACGATTTTGACACCTGTCTACATGTTTTGCTTTGTTGTCTGTCTCCCCCTTCTAGACTGTGAGCCCATTGTTGGGTAGGGACTCTCTCTATATGTTGATGACTTGTACTTACCAAGCGCTTAGTCCAGTCCTCTCCACAGAGTAAGCAGTCAATAAATACGATTGAATGAATGAATAATTGAATGAATTGGAAGAGAAGGAAGACTGTTTTGCATATGTGTGACGGAGTAACAGATGACCCTAGTACACATGATCTCTGGACCATGGAACTGGACAATGTAGACGGGAGGAGGGACAAAAATTATATTTTCCCAGTAGGAGGACGTCATAGGGGATGACGAAGTACAAAAGGAATGAACCGAGAGCACTATGTGAAGCTACAGAGGACAGCCCAGGCCCACACACAAACAATCCAGCCTTGTCGTGATGGGAGGGGGTGTGGCGTGGCGGATCGGGGCACAAAGACTTCTGAGAGTCGTAGTCTGACGCTCGATCTTGAAGGCCGTTCATCTCCATCTCCCGCAGTACCAGTCCTATCGTGCCCAGCGGCGGGGCCCAAGGCCATGGTCCAGAGCGCAGAAGGCACGGGCATCGGTTGCTTAGAACGTTTTCCCTTTGGGAGTGATAGTAATTATGGTATTTCCTTAAGTTCTTGCTCCCACTCCCTGAGAGGAGTAGCACAATGAACACAGAGACAGCAAACGCGGTCCAAATCGGGCTCCTTTTATCCCATTCGCTCTCGGGACAGTTTACCACACAACCAACTGTCAAGGCACAGAGCGGCCCCAGGTACTGAAGAACGGTCCCTTCAAACGGGAGGGCTTTTACACATCCTTTCATGGGCATAAAGTCGCTCCCCGCTGGTCCAGGCAGCTGTCCTTGGTCGTCCCCAAAATGCTTCCACGGGAGCGAACCTTCATTAGTACCACGCGCTCTTCATCGGATCCCCATGATGCCCAGCCCAGGCACCGACCCAGTTAATCAGACCCTATCGGGTGGGATCTGTGGAGGCTTAAGGCCCAAAGACTTCTGAGAGTCATAGTCCGATGTTCTCTCTGGACAACTATCACCTACGCCAACCAAACTAACATTGCCATTGTGACCCTCGGCCTGTCTTATGGCCACTGGGGGCTTCGCCGAAGGAGCGTATAGCCGATATTCAGCCTGGAATAGGGAGCCTTTGGGCAGCTCTGCGGCCACGCCGAGCCCTTCCCCGTAAACTCCAGCCCCCTAGCACTTCCGTCTATAACCGCAATTAATTGATTCCTTTTGGCGTCTGCCTCCCCCTCGAGACTGAAGCTTGTTGTGGCCATGGAATGTGTCTGCTCCCTGCTGGTCTAGGCAGTTGCCCTTGGCCCTCCCCAAGATGCTCTCACGGGAGCAAACCGTGATTCGACCCCATCGGATCCCCATGGAGCGCAGATCAGGCACAGAAACATTCAGTCAGACCCTGTAGGGAGGGGTTCTGCTGAGGATTGAGGTCCACCCTGTAGGGAGGGGTTCTGCTGAGGATTGAGGTCCAAAGACCTGTGGGACTCACAGTCTGTCGGTCGCTCTGTACAGCAATCGCCTCTGCCTACCGATCTACCATTCCCTTCTTGCCCCACGGCCTGCTTCGTGGCGGCTGGGGAGCTCGCAGAAGGCGTGGGGAGCCTGTCAAAGGGTGGCTTTGTGTAGCGCTGGGGCCTCGCTTTGCCTCCCCCAACAATCATGACCATTTGCTTCCCATACCTTCCAAGCTCCATAAAATGGCCACAGCTCTGCCTCGGGACATTAGGGGAATGGTAGTTTGGTAGGCGGAAGGGAGACGTTGTCTAGAACGACCATCACACTACAACTCCCAGAAGTCTTTGCTCCATCAGCCGCCTACCCACTCTCCTCCCTGCGACAGGGTCTGATTGGCTTATGTCTTTGACTGGGCTCGAAAACACAGGAACCCTATGGATAGGGCGGGGACTAATGAGTATTCGTTCTTGTGGGAGAATCTTCAGGACCGACAATTAAATCTGAATATTCCAGCTCTAAGCGGGCTTATTCAAATGCAAGGACGTGCTATAACCCCGAACACGTATGTGAAGCTATTTAATGTCTTGACACATGATGGTGTCTTTACCTCTCTCGGGAGGGAAAGGGATTAAAGGTCCCTGATTTTGAGGGAGTTTGGGTTCTCCGTGTTCTCTATGCGACATGTCAAGGGGAGCGGTAGTAGGTATTTAACAAACACAAAAATTAATATCATTACGAATGGGAAAACGGCCATAACATCCTCATACCACCACTACCATGTTGGAAAAAGAGGCAGCGGGTCCGATCGCTGGGCATGACGGGAGTGGTAGTTCGTCTGGCAGAGGTGAACGCTGTCAAGAACGAGTATCACACTACAGCTCCCAGAGGTCTTTGTGCCCCGAGCCGCCAGGCCATTTTCCCTCCCTTTGCTATAGGGCCTGATTGGTTGTGTCGGTGACTGGGGTCAGTTACATAGCTACCCTACGGATAGGGCAGGGACTAATAAGTGTTCGCTCTTGTGGGAGCATCTTCGTCAGAGACAAGGCCATCTGTATTGGACAGCTTGGAGCGGGCTTATTCAAATGCAAGGATGTGTTATAACCCAGCTCGGGTAAGAAGCCCGAAAACAATATTTGGACACGCCCAGTGCCTTTACACTTGGTTTAATAATGATGATAGCATTTATTAAGCGCTTACTATGTGCAAAGCACTGTTCTAAGCGCTGGGGAGGTTACAGGGTGATCAGGTTGTCCCAAGGGGGGCTCACAGTCTAAATCCCCATTTTACAGATGAGGGAACTGAGGCCCAGAGAAGTTAAGTGACTTGCCCAGAGTCACACAGCTGACAAGTGGCGGAGCCGGGATTTGAACCCACGACCTCTGACTCTAAAGCCCGGGCTCTTTTCCACTGAGCCACGCCGCTTCTGATTGAGGTCCAACGCAAATTGGTTGCGTTGTAAACTCTTCGGGGAGGGATTGCGGTTAAAGGAGTCTGATTTTGAGCGGGTTTGGGGTCTCCTTGTTCTCTTTGCGGCACCTTCCGGGGGGTGGTAACAGGTACTTAACGAATACCATAATTACGATCATTATTATAGGGAAAGCACCTTAAACATTCCCCTCCGGCACTTTCCATGCTCCATAAATGGCCACGGCTCCCGGCAAAGCATGACAGGGGTGGCAATTAAGTTGGCAGAGATGAACGCTCTAGAATGAGCATCACATACAACCCCCAAATCAATCAATCAATCAATCGTATTTATTGAGCGCTTACTGTGTGCAGAGCACTGTACTAAGCGCTTGGGAAGTACAAGTTGGCAACATATAGAGACAGTCCCCACCCAACAGTGGGCTCACAGTCTAAAAGGGGGAGACAGAACAAAACCAAACATACTAACAAAATAAAATAAATAGAATAGATATATACAGGTAAAATAAACAAATAAATAAATAAATAGAGTAATAAATATGTACAAACATATATACATATATACAGGTGCTGTGGGGAAGGGAAGGAGGTAAGATGGGGGATGGAGAGGGGGACGAGGGGGAGAGGAAGGAAGGGGCTCAGTCTGGGAAGGCCTCCTGGAGGAGGTGAGCTCTCAGTAGGGCCTTGAAGGGAGGAAGAGAGCTAGCTTGGCGGATGGGCAGAGGGAGGGCATTCCAGGCCCGGGGGATGACGTGGGCCGGGGGTCGATGGCGGGACAGGCGAGAACGAGGTACGGTGAGGAGAGTAGCGGCAGAGGAGCGGAGGGTGCGGGGTGGGCTGTAGAAGGAGAGAAGGGAGATGAGGTAGGAAGGGGCGAGGTGATGGAGAGCTTTGAAGCCCAGGGTGAGGAGCTTCTGCCTGATACGCAGATTGATTGGTAGCCACCGGAGATTTTTGAGGAGGGGAGTAACATGCCCAGAGCGTTTCTGGGCAAATACAATCCGGGCAGCAGCATGAAGTATCTTTGTGTCCCGAGTGGCCATGCCACTCTCCCTCTCCTGGGCGACAGGGACAGGCATGGACATGGGCCCTACCCCTAGGCATGACAGGAGTGGGAGTTCGGTAGGCGGAGGTGAATGCTGTCTAGAACGAGCATCAGACTACAACTCCCAGAAGACTTTGTGCCCCGACCCTCCATGTCACTTTCGCTCCCCTCGTGACAGGACTAGACAAGACTGCGGGCCCTGCCACGAGGCATGACGGGAGTGGTAGTTCGGTAGGTGGATGGGAACGCTGTCTAGAATGAGCATTACACTGCGACTCCCAGCGGGTTTTGTCCCATCAGCCACCAAGCCACTCTCCAACACTTCATGACAAGAACAGACATGTCCTTTGTCTCCGCCAAGGGACAGGATGGGATTGTTGGTTCGGTAGGCAGAGGTGAATGCTGTATATAAAGGATATCACACTACAATTCCCATAAGAATTTGTCTCATCAGCCATCTAGCCACTCCGCAGCACCACGCGACAGGGCCTGATTGTCTTGTGTCGGTGACTGGGTTCGACTACATAGGAACCCTACGTATAGGGCGCGGTCTAATGAGGCTTCGCTTTTGTGGGAGCACCTTTGGGAGAGGCAAGTGCATCTGCATTTGACAGCTCAGAGAGGACCCATTCAAATGTAAGCATGTGTTATAACCCAGCTCGGGTAGATCCCCGAACACAGTATGTGAGCTGCTCAGAGTGTGTCACTTGGGTGTGTGGTAAACTGTCCTGGGAGGGAAGGCACTTACAGAAGCCTGATTCTCAGCGGGTTTGGGGTCTCCGTGATCTCGACACCTCACAGGTGATAACAGGTACCTAACAAATACCATAATTACTATCAATATAAATGGGAAAACACCCTGAACATCGGCCTCCCGAGCCTTCCGGGCTCCAGAAAATTTCTACGAATCCCCGCGGAGCACAGCTGGAGTAGTAGGTCAGTAGGCGGAGGAGAACGCTGTCTAGAAGGAGCATCATGCTACAACTCCCAGATGCCTTTGTGCCCCGAGCCGCCACACCACTTTTCCCCTCCTGGCGACATGGCCTAACACGGCTGAGGCTTCCCAGCGAGGCATGATGGGACTGGTGATTTGGTAGACGGAGGTGAACCCTGACTGGAACTTGCATCACGCTATAACTTCCAGAAGTCTTTGTCCCATCAGCCGCCTAGCCACTCTCCCTCTCCTCGTTTCAGGGCAGATAGTACCGCAGGACCTGCCACGAGGCATGAGGGGAGTGGAAGTTCGGTAAACGGAGGAGAAAGCTGTCTAGAAAGACCATCCCAGAAGTCTTTGTCCATCACCCGTCTAGCTACTCACCGGAACAACGCGACAAGGACCTGATTGGCCTGTGTCTGTGCCTGAGTTCGACTACATAGGACTATCTTCAGGAAACTTGGCGAAGCATAGAGAAACTGTGCTTCAGAGGAACTGAAGCACAGAGAAACGAAGTGACCTGCCCAAGGTCACACAGGATACAAGTGGTGGCGTCGGGATTAGAACCCACGACCTTCTGACTCCCAGTCCCGGGCTCTTTCCCCTAAGCCATTCTGCTTCGGCTCATCCCGTTCTGGTCATTAAAGTCACCGTCTATTTCTGGGAGGACGCGGACCCCCGCAAGGTCATTCTGGGGGTGGAAGCCCAGCCCAGCCAGCATATTCGGCTCCTCTGCCGCTAACCTCCTCAATGGACCTACTTTTCGCCTGTCCCGCCTTCGACCCCTGGCCCACGTCCTACCTCTGGCCTAGAATGCCCTCCCTCCTCATATCCATCAAATTAGCTTTCTTCCCCCCTTCAAAGCCCTACTGAGAGCTCACCTCCTCCAGGAGGCCTTTCCAGATTGAACACCGCTTTTCCTCTGCTCCTCATCCCCTCCCCATCGCCCCTACTCCGTCCCTCTGCTCTACCCACTTCTCCACCCCACAACACTTGGGTATATTTGTACATACTTATTACTCTATTTTATAAATGATGCATATGTATCTATAAGAATTATAGATATTTATCTATTTATCTATTTTGATGGTATTGACATCTGTCTACGTGTTTTCTTGTGTTGTCTGTCTCCCCCCTCTAGACAATGAGCCCGTTATTCGGTAGGGACTGTCTCTATATGTTGCCAAATTTGTACTTTCCAAGTGCTTAGTACAGTGATCTGCGCACAGTAAGAGTTCAATAAATATGATTGAATGAGTGAATGAAAGATGCTGACAGGCGAAAAGTTCAGGAGAAGGGTTGAACTTTCCCCAGCAGACTGAGACCGAAGTTGTGTTTTGGATCATTTTTTTTTAAATAAGAACGCCCGGTCCGGGAGTCAGAGGACCTCGGTTACAGATGTACAAGTGTAAATAAGTTCAGAAGTGTTAGAATTGGCCAATGACTTTAAATTTGCCCTAGAATTTCCTCCCTTTATTCATCCCCTCTAATTTTGCCTCTCTTTAGTCGTAGGAGCTTGCAATCTTCTCAGTACAACATAATTAGCAGACACATTCCTTGTCCACAGTGAGCTGACAGTCTAGTAAAGCCGAATCTGCCACTTATCTGCTGAGTGACCTTGGGCAAGTCGCTTAACTTCTCTGTGTCTCAGTTTCCTCACCTGTAAAATGGGAATTAAGACTGGAAGCCCTTTGTGGGACAGGGACTGTGTCCAACCTGATTACCTTGTATCTACCTCAGCTCTTAGAACAATGTCTGGCACGAAGTAAGCGCTTAACAAGTACCATAATAATAATAAAGTCCTTACAACACTGTAGTGGTAGGAACCTGCAATAGAATCATTATAAACAATAAAAAAGGTTTACAAATAATCGGAGCAGGAGGAAGAACAAAGATACTATTGGAAGCAGTGCAAGTACTGGTAATATTTATTAAGCATCCACTTGGTGCAGAAAACTGTCCTAGGTGCTTGGGAAGAACAGAGAATATAAGGGAGCTTACACTCTAGTGAGGGAGATAAACAATGAAATATTTAGAACAAAATGGTCAAAATAAATAACCTAATAAAGGGATGTACAAGTTTAAAGAAGTTCAGAAGTGCTAGAATTGGCCAATGACTTTATCTTTGCCCTAGAATTTGCTCTCTTTATTCACTCCTTCCCTCAGTCCCAAAGCATTTATGTACATATCCATAATTTATTTATTTCTCAGAATGTCTATTTTCCCCTGTAGATTGTAAAATTGTTGCAGGCAGAGAACGTGTCTACCAACTCTGTTACATCGATTTATTGTACTCTCCAAATACCTTAGTATAATGCTCTGCACAAAGTAAATGCTCGATAAATACTACTGTTGATTGATCGATATTGAGAAGCGGTATGGCCTAGTGGATAGAACACGGACCCGGGAGTCAGAAGGACCTGGGTTCTAATCCCAGCTCCACCACTTGTCTGTTGTGTGACCTCAAACAAGTCACTTCACTTCTCTGGGCTTCAGTTCCCTTATCAGTAAAATGGGGATTAAGACTGTGAGCCCTTCAGCGCTTAGAACAGTGCTTGGCACATAGTAAGCGCTTAATAAATATCATCATTATTATTATTACTGTGGGACACAAGAATGTGTCCAATCTGATTAGTTTGTACCTACCCTAGCGCTTAGTAGAGTTCTTGGCAAATAGCAAGCACTTAACAACTACCAGTTAAAACAATATTGCTTTGGTCTCTGGGAAATTAATTGAGAAACAGCTGAATAAATAATTGACACAGTATGCTTATGCCCATTAGTGCCAAATATAAGCATGAATACATAAGTATCAACGGAGGCTGTGAGGTCGACTTGGAAGTTGGGAAGGGATTTGGGAAGACTACATGGAGGAGGTGAGACATCAATTAATCAATCAGTGATGTTTATTCAGGGCTTACCATGTGCACAGCACCATACTCAGCATTTGACAGAGTCCAATACAGCAGAATTAGCAGGCAAACTGCTAGGCATGGGGGGAAATGTGCTCATACTGAAATTTCCAGAACCAAGTGGAAAATTCCTCTTAGAATTCTGACTGTTTTCTTCCTGAAGATCCTCGTTGGGGGAAGTAGGTATAAGGGGAGAAAGAAAGGGGACCGGGTCGGAAGAGATTATCAGACAGACAGAATAATCACTGCTCCTGTTATAGAAACAAATTCCAGGTTGGCGTCATACTTTTCTGCTGCCTGTATTAATAACAATAATAAGAAGAATAATAAGAAAATTTGTTAAGTGCTTACTATATGCCAGGCACTGTACTAAGTGCTGTGGTATATACAAGATAATTGGGTCGGACGCAGGCCCCGTCCTACATAGGCTCACACTCTTAATCCACATTTTACAAATGTGGTAACCGAGGCACAGAGAAGTGAAATGTTTTGCTAGAGGTCACATAGCAGACAGTGGCAGAGCTGGAGTTAGAACCCAGGTCCTTCTGATTCCAGGCCCGTGCTCTACCCATTAGGTCATACTGCTTCCCTAAATACTGAGGAGAGTACAATAGAACAATAGAATAGACCGAACAGTGAAAATGCCACAGTACATATGTGTCAGGCTGAAGACTGTCCTGTCCTGAGTGCATAGTATAGCTCTCTGCAACCGTAAGCGCTCAATATATATCATTAATTGATCGCTTTATTGAAGGTACAGTTGAATTTACAGTTGAATTTAGAGAAGCAGCGTGGCTCAGTCGAAAGAGCACGGGCGTTGGAGTCAGAGGTCATGGGTTTAAATCCCGGCTCCACTAATTGTCAGCTGTGTGACTTTGGGCAAGTCACTTAACTTCTCTAGGCCTCAGTGACCTCATCTGTAAAATGGGGATGAAGACTGCGAGCTCCCCGTGGGACAACCTGATCACCTTGTAACCTCCCCAGCGCTTAGAACATTGCTTTGCACATAGTAAGCGCTTAATAAATGCCATCATTATTATTGTTATTATTATGTAAATGCTGAGGATGGATGTAAGGTCATAGGTGCTGAGAGTGGAAGAGGCGGGATTTTAGGGGGAGTTTCAAGATGGGTAGGACTGTGATCTAGGCTACTTTAAGGGGACGGGAATTCTGGGCAGGAGGCCTGCAGGAGTGAGGATTCGGATTGAAGAGAGAGGAGAGTGAGAAACATTTGGAAGTTTAACTCGGGGTAAGGAAAGAATGAGAACCGAGAAGTAGTGGGTGAAGACAGCCCATAGGAAAGATCAATTGATCACTCAATCAATCGAAGCAACGTGGCTTAGTGGAAAGGGCAGCCTGGGCCTGGGAGTCAGAGTACCTGGGTTCTAATCCTGCTCTGCCACTGACCTGCTGTGTGACCTTGGACGAATCACTTCACTTCTCTTTGCCTCAGGTTCATATCTGCAAAATCGAGATTAAGATAGTGAGCTATAAGTGGGACATGGACTGTGTCCACCCTTATTAGCTTGTGTCTAACCCAGAGTTTAGTACAGTGCCTGGTGCATAGTAAGCCCTTAGAAAATACCCTATATATAAAAAAGAAAAGAACCTTTGTGAGGGAAAGGTTCTCCCCTCCTTCATCATCATCATCATCATCATCAATCGTATTTATTGAGTGCTTACTGTGTGCAGAGCACTGTACTAAGGGCTTGGGAAGTACAAGTTGGCAACATATAGAGACAGTCCCTACCCAACAGTGGGCTTACAGTCTAAAAGGGGGAGACAGAGAACAAAACCAAACATACTAACAAAATAAAATAAATAGAATAGACATGTACAGGTAAAATAAATAAATAGAGTACTAAATATGTACAAACATATATACATATATACAGGTGCTGTGGGGAAGGGAAGGAGGTAAGATGGGGGAGATGGAGAGGCGGACGAGGGGTAAAGGAAGGAAGGGGCTCAGTCTGGGAAGGCCTCCTGGAGGAGGTGAGCTCTCAGCAGGGCCTTGAAGTGAGGAAGAGAGCTAGCTTGGCGGATGGGCAGAGGGAGGGCATTCCAGGCCCGGGGGATGACGTGGGCCGGGGGTCGATGGCGGGACAGGCGAGAACGAAGTACAGTGAGGAGATTAGCGGCAGAGGAGCAGAGGGTGCGGGGTGGGCTGTAGAAGGAGAGAAGGGAGGTGAGGTAGGAGGGGGCGAGGTGATGGAGAGCCTTGAAGCCCAGGGTGAGGAGTTTCTGCCTGATGAGCAGATTGATTGGTAGCCACTGGAGATTTTTGAGGAGGAGAGTAATATGCCGAGAACGTTTCTGGACAAAGATAATCCGGGCAGCAGCATGAAGTATGGATTGAAGTGGGGAGAGACACGAGGATGGGAGATCAGAGAGAAGGCTGATGCAGTAGTCCAGACGGGATAGGATGAGAGGATGAATGAGCAGGGTAGCGGTATGGATGGAGAGGAAAGGGCGTATCTTGGCAATGTTGCGGAGCTGAGACCGGCAGGTTTTGGTCACGGCTTGGATGTGAGGGGTGAATGAGAGAGCGGAGTCGAGGATGACACCAAGGTTGCGGGCTTGTGAGACGGGAAGGATGGTGGTGTCGTCAACAGAGATGGGAAAGTCAGGGAGAGGGCAGGGTTTGGGAGGGAAGACAAGGAGTTCAGTCTTGGACATGTTGAGTTTTAGGTGGCGGGCAGACATCCAGATGGAGATGTCCTGAAGGCAGGAGGAGATGCGAGCCTGGAGAGAGGGGGAGAGAGCAGGAGCAGAGATGTAGATCTGGGTGTCATCAGCGTAGAGATGATAGTTGAAGCCGTGGGAGCGAATGAGGTCACAAAGGTAGTGCGTGTAGATCGAGAACAGGAGGCGACCAAGCACTGAACCTTGGGGAACCCCCACAGTAAGGGGATGGAAGGGGGAGGAGGAGCCTGCAAAAGAGACTGAGAATGAACGACCGGAGAGATAAGAGGAGAACCAGGAGAGGACGGAGTCTGTGAAGGCAAGGTCAGATACCGTGTTGAGGAGAAGGGGGTGGTCCACAGTGTCGAAGGCAGCTGAGAGGTCGAGGAGGATTAGGACATAGAGAGATTTCATGAGATGAGAGGGAATGGGGTCAGAAGCACAGGTGGCCAGAGTAGCACTTGAGTGGAGGGAGAAGAGCTCCTCTGAGGATACTGCTGGGAAGGATGAGAGAGTAGCAGAGAGTGTTGAGAGCCGGGGGGTTGGAGAAGAGGGGGAAGTGACTTAGGGGAGGTCGGACCTGATGGATTTAATTTTGTTAATGAAGTAGGGGGCCAGATCGTTTGGGGAGAGGGAAGGAGGAGGGGGAGGAACCGGGGGCCTGAGAAGGGAGTTGAATGTACGGAAGAGCTGGCGGGGGTGATGGGCATGGGTGTCAATAAGGGAGGAGAAATAGTTTTGTCTGGCAGAAGAGAGGGCTGAGTTAAGGCAGGAAAGGATAAACTTGAAGTGAACGAGGTTGGCATGGTGTTCAGACTTTCGCCAGCAGCGTTCGGCAGCTCGAGCATAAGAGCGAAGGAGGTGGACAGTGGCAGTGATCCAGGGCTGTGAGTTAGTGGTACGAGAGTGGCGAAGGGAAAGTGGAGCGAGTGAGTCTAGCTGAGTAGAAAGGGTAGAGTTGAGAGCTATAATCTGATCATCAAGACTGAGTAGAGAGGAGAGAGCGGCGAGGTGGGGTGTGAGGCGCTCCGCAAGATGGGTGGGGTCAAGAGAGCGGGGATCTCTGTGAGGAAATATTATGTATTTACAGGGGAAAGGAGTGTGAGTGAGGAGGCAGGTGAGAAGATTATGATCAGAGAAAGGGATTTCAGAGTTGGTGAGGGTGGACACAGTGCAGCGATAGGAGATGATGAGGTCGAGGGTATGACCAAGTTGGTGAGTGGGTGAGGTGGGGTGGAGGAAGAGGTTGGTAGCGTCAAGGAGAGATAGAAGGCGGGCGGGAGAGGAGTCGTCAGGGATATCCATGATATCCTTCAAACCTTTATTAAAATTCCACCTCCTCCAAGAGAGCTACCCTAACAAGGCCCTCACTTCCTCCTCTCCCACTCCCTTCTGTTTCTCCCTTGCACTTGGATTTACTCTCTTTATTCACTCCTCTCTCATCCCGACAGCATTTATGTTTATCTCGTTTTGGGCGGGGAATATGTCTATTTATTGTTATATTGTACTCTCCCAAATGCTTAGTGCAGAACTTTGTGCATAGTAAGTGATCAGTGAATACAGTATAATGAATCAATGAATATCCATAATTTATTTATAATAATAATAATAATATAATTATGATACTTGTTAAGCACTTACTATGTGCCAAGCTCTAAGCCCTGGAGTAGATCCAAGGTAAGCAGGTTGTCCCACGTGGAGCTGACAGTCTTTATCCCCATTTTACGAATGAGGTAACTGAGGCCCAGAGAAGTTAAGTGGCTTGCCCAAGGTCACACAGCAGACAGCTGGAGGAGCCGGGATTAGAACCCAAGTCCTCTGACTCACAAACCCTGGATTATGACATTAAGCCACACTATTAAATGTCTGTCTCCTCCTCTAGACTGGAAGCTCACAGTGGACAGGGAATGTGTCTACCAACTCTTTTGTATTGTACTCTCTCAAATGCGTAGTACGATGCTATGCACAGAATAAGTGCTTGATAAATACGACTGACTGATAGAATGACTTTTAGCCTAGCCTGGAGAAGGTCAAAGACTCAATTGATAACTTTATCTGGGACTGTGAAGAGAGGTGGAGCAGATTCCCCAGGCCAGTTAAGGAGGAAATGGGCTAAGAAGAAAAGCAGGAGGGATTTGGATAAAATCACGATTGGGTAATTTGTTAAACCCTTATTATATGTCAAGCCCTGTATTAAATGCCTGGTGGATAGAACATAGGCCTGGGAGTCAGAAGGATCCGGACTCGAATCCGACTTGTTTGCTGTGTGACCTTGAACGAATTATTTCACTTCTCTGTGCCTCCGTTACCTCGTCTGTAAAATGGATATTAAGATTGTGAGCTTCATGTGGGACAGGGACAGTGTCTACATGGTAACTTTGTATCTACGCCAGTGTTCGAAATTGGTTAGGTGCATGTTATTATTATTCATTTATTCAATCGTATTTATTGAGCGCTAACTGTGTGCAGAGCACTGTATTAAGGGCATGGAAAGTAGAATTCAGCAATGAAGAGAGACAATCCCTGCCCACACTGGGTTTACAGTCTAGAAGGGGAGAGACAGAAAACAAAACAAGTTTTGTTAAGTACTTATTATGTTCCACTCACAGTACTAAGCACTGGGGTAGATAAAAGATCATTCATTCCTTCATTCAATCGTATTTATTGAGCGCTTACTGTGTGCAGAGCACTGTACTAAGAGCTTGGGAAGTACAAAATGGCAACATATAGAAAAGTTCCCTACGAACAACGGGCTCACAGTCTGGAAGGGTGAGACAGACAACAAAACAAAACATGCAAGCAAGTGTCAAAGTCGTCAGAACAAATAGAATTAAAGCTAAATGCACATCATTAGCAAAATAAATAGAAAAGTAAATATGTACAATAAAATAAAGAGAGTAATAAATCTGTACAAATATATATACAAGTGTTGTGGGGAAAGGAAGGAGGTAGGGCTGGAGGGATGGGGAGGAGGAGAAGAAAAAGGGGGATCAGTATGGAAAGGCCTCCTGGAGGAGGTGAGCTCTCAATAGGGCTTTGACAGTAGGAAGAGAGGTAACTTGGCGGATGTGTAGAGGGAGGGCATTCCAGGCCAGGGGAAGGACGTGGGCCGGGGTCGAAGGCGGGACAGGCGACAACGAGGTACAGTGAGGAGGTTAGCAGCAGAGGAGCGGAGGGTGCGGTCTGAGCTGTAGAAGGGGAGAAGGGGGGTGAGGTAGGAGGGAGCGAGGTGATGGAAAGCCTTGAAGCCGAGAGTGAGGTTTTTTTTCTGGATGCGTAGGTTGACTGGTAGCCACTGGAGATTTTTGAGGAGGGGAGTAACATGTCCATAGCGTTTCTGCACAAATATGATCCGGGCCGCAGCGTGAAGTATAGACTGAAGTGGGGAGAGACAGGAGGATGGGGGATCACTGAGGAGGTTGTTGCAGTAATCCAGTCGGGGTAAGATGAGCGATTGAACCAGCAAGGTAGAGGTTTGGAAGGAGAGAAGGGGCGGATGTTGACGATGTTGTGGAGGTGAGACTGGCAGGTTTTGGTGACGGATTGGATCTGAGGGGTGAATGAGAGAGCGGAGTCGGGGATGTCACCAAGATTGCGGGCTTGTGAGACGGGAGGGATGGTAGTGCCGTCTACAGTGACGGGAAAGGCAGGGAGAGGGTAGGTTTGGGAGGGAAGATAAGGAGTTAAGTATTGAACATGTTGAGTTTTAGATGGCGGGCACACATCCAGATGGAGATGACCAGAAGGAAGGAGGAGATACGAGCCTGAAGGGAGGGAGAGAGAGCAGGAGCAGACATATAGCGTAGAGATGATAGTTGAAGCCGTGGGTGCGAATGAGTTCACCAAGGGAGTGAGTGTAGATAGATAATAGAAGGGAACCAAGACCTGACCTTTGAGGAACCCCTACAGTAAGGGGATGGGAGGGGGAAGAGGAGCCCGCAAAGGAGACTGAGAATGAACGGCCGGAGAGATAAGAGGAGAAAACCAGGACAGGATGGAATCAGTGAAGCCAAGGTTGGATAGCGTGTTGAGAAGAAGGGGGTGGTCCACAGTGTCGAAGGCAGCTGAGAGGTCGAGGAGGATTAGGATGGAGTAGGAGCCGTTGGATTTGGCAAGAAGGAGGTCGTTGGTGACCTTTGAGAGGGCGGTTTCTGTGGAATGTAGGGGACGGATGCCAGATTGGAAGGGGTCAAGGACATAGTTGGTGTTGAGGAATTCGAGGCAGCGGGTGTAGGCGATTTATTCTAGGAGTTTGGAAAGGAAAGGAGGGAGGGAAATAGGGCGATAACTAGAAGGGGAGGTGGGGTCAAGAAGGGTTTTTTTAGGATGGGGAGACGTGGGCGTGTTTGAAGGCAGGGGGAAGGAAACAGTGGAGAGTGAGCGATTGGAGAGGGAAGTTAAGGAGGGGAGGAGGGAAGGGGCGAGAGATTACATAAAATGAGAAGAATTGGGATCTGAAACCCAGGTGGATAGAGTAGCACTTAAGTGGGTGGAGATCTCATCTGAAGATACTGCTGGGAAGGATGGGAAAGTAGCAGAGAGGGTTGAGAGCTCGGGGGTTGGAGAAGTGGGAGGAGTGACTTTGGGGAGCTCAGACCTGATGGAGTTAATTTTACTAATGAAGAAGAAGGCCAGATCGTTGGGGGTGAGGGATAGAGAAGGGGGCAGAACAGGGGGCCTGAGAAGGGAGTTAAATGTTCGGAACAGCTGACGAGGATGATGGGCGTGGGTGTCAATTAGGGAGGAGAAATAGTTTTGCCTGGCAGAGGTCAGGGCAGAGTTAAGATAGGAAATGATATACTTGAAGTGAACAGATTTGGCTTGGTGTTTAGACTTTCTCCAGCAGCGGTCAGCAGTTCGAGCATAAGAGCGAAGGGGGAAGACAGTGGCAGTGATCCAAAGTTGACTTAGTGGTACGAGAGCGGCGAAGGGAAAGGGGAGCGATCGAGCTGAGTTGAATAGGAAAGGTAGAGGTGAGAGCAATAATCTGGTCATCAAATTTGGGTAGAGAGGATAGGGAGGCGAGGTAGGGTGTGATGCGCTCAGAAAGATAGTTGGGGTCGAGAGAGTGGAGGTCTCTGTGAGGTAGTAATATAGATTTTCAGGGGAGAGGATTTTGAGTGAAGCGGCAGGTGAGAAGGTTATGATCAGAGAGAGGGATTTCATAGTTGGTGAGGGTGGAGGTAGTGCAGTGGTAAAAGATGATGAGGTCGAGGGTGTGACCAAGTTGGTGAGTGGGCGCGGTGCGGTGGAGCATGAGGTTGGCAGCGTTAAAGAGGCAGTGGCGAGCGAGGGAGCGGTCAGCGCCGCGTACTGTGGGCTCGGCCAGTCTCTCAACATCCAATAATAGCACCAAGAATAATTGTCTCCGTTCCCGAGAGGCCCGCCCGCCCGCCCGCCATCACACCGCGAGACGCCCGGGACTCCGTTCCCGAGAGGCCCGCCCGCCCGCCATCACACCGCGAGGCCTTGCTGCTCCCGGAAGGATCCTCTCCTCAGAGCGCCGCCATAGACGCCCGGGACTCCGTTCCCGAGAGGCCCGCCCGCCATCACACCGCGAGGCCTTGCTGCTCCCGGAAGGATCCTTTCCTCAGAGCGCCGCCATTGACGCCCGGGACTCCGTTCCCGAGAGGCCCGCCCGCCCGCCCGCCATCACACCGCGAGGCCTTGCTGCTCCCGGAAGGATCCTCTCCTCAGAGCGCCGCCATTGACGCCCGGGACTCCGTTCCCGAGAGGCCCGGCCGCCCACCAGCCCACCATCTCAGCGCCCCCACGGACGCCCCCCTGCTTCCACCCCCCCCACTTAGGAGGCCTTCCATAAAGTGCCCCTAATCCCCCCCTTCCCGGTCCGGTCCTGACTGACTCTCCCCCCGCCCCCAGGTAAAAAGCCATTGTTAGCACCTTGTTAGCACCATGTTAGCACCATGACACATGTTACATTAACGACAACCTCATTCACACCTACTCAGCCCTCCCATGCTAGTTGACTGTTCGCTCCCCTCCCCAGGTATCTCTGCTCCGTGACCCCCCTTAACTGGCCCACCCTACTCCAGCTCTTAATAGTTTGTATCTGCTCTCTGTGGCATCATTATCTGCCAATTCTATTATTGCCATAGCATATTGATTGCTTAACTACACCCTGTGATGCCATCAACTACTTTTATCATTGCTACTGTTTTATTGCTTCTGCATCTCAATTGTTAACCCCCCGCTGTACTGTCACTCACCCTGCTGACCTCACCATGAACTTTCAGTTCCCTTGCTCCCAACTGCCATTCCCATTCCTCACCTTCCCCTTCCCCTCTCCCACCCAGCTGTTTCCCTCCCTCTCACCCACCAAGACCACTCCCCCTCACCCCCTACCAAGGATTCCTCTGTACCAGCACAGGTCCTCCGCTTCTCCCTCCCGGCCCCCTCCCTCCCCTTCTCCCCGCCACCACCCCATCCCAGTTCTCCTCTCCCATCGCCACCCCCCTTCCCACTCTCCCCGCCCAGGCCCCCGCCAACTCATCCCAATCCAAACCCTCCCCACCCCTCGCACCCTTCCCCCTCCCTCCCCACCCTCGACAGCTGCTGCCAAGTGTGGCCTCTGGAACCCCCGCTCCGTTTTAAGTAAGACCCCATTCATCCTGGACCTTTTCCTTTCCAGTTCTCTACTCCTCCTCGCCCTAACTGAAACATGGCTGTCGCCGGACGACACAGTCTCTTCTGCTGCTCTCTGCAGTGCAGGCCTCTTCTTCTCCCACTCCCCCAGACTCACCGGAAAAGGAGGAGGTGTCGGTTTCCTTCTCGCCCCCCAATGTCGCTTTCGCACTATCCCTCCTCCCCCTTCCCTTTCCTTCCCTTCCTTTGAAGCCCACATTATTCGCCTCTACCACCCCCTCCAGATTCTTGTAGCTGTCATCTACCGCCCTCCCGGCCCCACTTCCAACTTCTTTAACGACTTTGACCCCTTCCTCACCTTCCTTCTCTCCTTCTCCATGCCCACTCTGATCCTCGGAGACTTCAATATCCACATGGATATCCCTAACGACTCCTCTGCCGCCCGCCTTCTATCTCTCCTTGACGCTGCCAACCTCTTCCTCCACCCCACCTCGCCCACTCACCAACTTGGTCATACCCTCGACCTCATCATCTCCTACCGCTGCACTGTGTCCACCCTCACCAACTCTGTAATCCCTCTCTCTGATCATAATCTTCTCACTTGCCTCCTCACTCACACACCTTTCCCCTGTAAATCCGTATTACTCCCTCACAGAGATCTCCGCTCTCTGGACCCCACCCATCTTTCGGAGCGCCTCACACCCCACCTCGCCGCCCTCTCCTCTCTACCCAGTCTTGATGATCAGATTACTGCTCTCAACTCTACCCTTTCTACTCAGCTAGACTCACTCGCTCCACTTTCCCTTCGCCGCTCTCGCACCACTAACCCACAGCCCTGGATCACTGCCACTGTCCGCCTCCTTCGCTCTTATGCTCGAGCTGCCAAACGCTGCTGGCGAAAGTCTAAACACCATGCCAACCTCGTTCACTTCAAGTTTATCCTTTCCTGCCTTAACTTAGCCCTGTCTTCTGCCAGACAAAACTATTTCTCCTCCCTTATTGACACCCATGCCCATCACCCCCGCCAGCTCTTCCGTACATTCAACTCCCTTCTCAGGCCCCCGGTTCCTCCCCCTCCTCCTTCCCTCACCCCCAACGATCTGGCCTCCTACTTCATTAACAAAATTAAATCCATCAGGTCCGACCTCCCCAAAGTCTCTTCCCCCCTTTCTCCATCCTCCCGGCTCTCAACACTCTCTGCTACTCTCCCATCCTTCCCAGCAGTATCCTCAGAGGAACTCTCCTCCCTCCTCTCAAGTGCTACTCCGGCCACCTGTGCTTCTGACCCCATTCCCTCTCATCTTATGAAATCTCTCGCTCCATCCCTTCTCCCCTCCTTAACTTCCATCTTCAACCGCTCACTCTCCACTGGTTCCTTCCCCTCTGCCTTCAAACATGCCCATGTCTCTCCCATCCTAAAAAAAACCCTCTCTTGACCCCACCTCACCTTCTAGTTATCGTCCCATATCCCTCCTACCATTCCTTTCCAAACTCCTTGAACGGGTTGTCTACACGCGCTGCCTAGAATTCCTCAACGACAACTCTCTCCTCGATCCCCTCCAGTCTGGCTTCCGTCCCCTTCATTCCACGGAAACTGCCCTCTCAAAGGTCACCAATGACCTCCTGCTTGCCAAATCCAACGGCTCATATTCTGTCCTAATCCTCGTGACCTCTCAGCTGCCTTTAACACTGTGGACCACCCCCTTCTCCTCAACACGCTATCTGACCTTGGCTTCACAGACTCCGTCCTCTCCTGGTTCTCCTCTTATCTCTCCGGTCGTTCTTTCTCAGTCTCTTTTGCAGGCTCCTCCTCCCCCTCCCATCCTCTTACTGTGGGGGTTCCCCAAGGTTCAGTGCTTGGTCCCCTTCTGTTCTCAATCTACACTCACTCCCTTGGTGACCTCATTCGCTCCCACTGCTTCAACTATCATCTCTATGCTGATGACACCCAGATCTACATCTCTGCCCCTGCTCTCTCCCCCTCCCTCCAGGCTCGCATCTCCTCCTGCCTTCAGGACATCTCCATCTGGATGTCCGCCCGCCACCTAAAGCTCAACATGTCGAAGACTGAGCTCCTTGTCTTCCCTCCCAAACCTTGTCCTCTCCCTGACTTTCCCATCTCTGTTGACGGCACTACCATCCTTCCCGTCTCACAAGCCCGCAACCTTGGTGTCATCCTCGACTCCGCTCTCTCATTCACCCCTCACATCCAAGCCGTCACCAAAACCTGCCGGTCTCAGCTCCGCAACATTGCCAAGATCCACCCTTTCCTCTCCATCCAAACTGCTACCCTGCTCATTCAAGCTCTCATCCTATCCCGTCTGGACTACTGCACCAGCCTTCTCTCTGATCTCCCATCCTCGTGTCTCTCTCCACTTCAATCCATACTTCATGCTGCTGCCCGGATTATCTTTGTCCAGAAACGCTCTGGGCATATTACTCCCCTCCTCAAAAATCTCCAGTGGATACCAATCAATCTGCGCATCAGGCAGAAACTCCTCACCCTGGGCTTCAAGACTCACCATCACCTCGCCCCCTCCTACCTCACCTCCCTTCTCTCCTTCTACTGCCCAGCCCGCAACCTCCGCTCCTCCACCGCTAATCTCCTCACTGTACCTCGTTCTCGCCTGTCCCGCCGTCGACCCCCGGCCCACGTCATCCCCCGGGCCTGGAATGCCCTCCCTCTGCCCATCCGCCAAGCTAGCTCTCTTCCTCCCTTCAAGGCCCTGCTGAGAGCTCACCTCCTCCAGGAGGCCTTCCCAGACTGAGCCCCTTCCTTCCTCTCCCCCTCGTCCCCCTCTCCATCCCCCCATCTTACCTCCTTCCCTTCCCCACAGCACCTGTATATATGGTTGTACATATTTATTACTCTATTTATTTATTTATTTATTTATTTTACTTGTAAATTTCTATCCTATTTATTTTATTTTGTTGGTATGTTTGGTTCTGTTCTCTGTCTCCCCCTTTTAGACTGTGAGCCCACTGTTGGGTAGGGACTGTCTCTATGTGTTGCCAATTTGTACTTCCCAAGCGCTTAGTACAGTGCTCTGCACATAGTAAGCGCTCAATAAATACGATTGATTGATTGTTAAAGAGAGATAGAAGGCGGGAGGCAGAGGAGTCACCAGGGACATCCATGTGGATGTTGAAGTCTCCGAGGATTAGAGTGGGCATGGAAAAGGAGAGACGTAAGGTGAGAAAGGGGTCAAAATAGTTAACGAAATTGGAGGTGGGGCCGGAGGGGCGGTATATGAAGGCTACAAAAATCTGGAGGGCGTGGTAGAGGCGAATAATGTGGGCTGCAAAGGAGGGGAAGGGAGGGGAAGGGGGAGGAGGGATAGTGCGAATGCGACCTTGGAGAGCGAGAAGGAAACCGACATCTCATCATCATCATCATCAATCGTATTTATTGAGTGGTTACTATGTGCAGAGCACTGTACTAAGCGCTTGAGAAGTACAAATTGGCAACATACAGAGACAGTCCCTACCCAACAGTGGGCGCACAGTCTAAAAGGGGGAGACAGAGAACAAAACGAAACATACTAACAAAATAGAATAAATAGAATAGATATGTACGAGTAAAATGAATAAATAAATAAATAGAGTAATAAATATGTACAAACATATATACATATATACAGGTGCTGTGGGGAAGGGAAGGAGGTAAGATGGGGGATAGAGAGGGAGACGAGGGGGAGAGGAAGGAAGGGGCTGAGTCTGGGAAGGCCTCCTGAAGGAGGTGAGCTCTCAGTAGGGCCTTGAAGGGAGGAAGAGAGCTAGCTTGGCGGATGGGCAGAGGGAGGGCATTCCAGGCCCGGGGGATGACGTGGGCCGGGGGTCGATGGCGGGACAGGCGAGAACGAGGTACGGTGAGGAGATTAGCGGCGGAGGAGCGGAGGGTGCGGGCTGGGCTGTAGAAGGAGAGAAGGGAGGTGAGGTAGGAGGGGGTGAGGTGATGGAGAGCCTTGAAGCCCAGGGTGAGGAGTTTCTGCCTGATGCGCAGATTGATTGGTAGCCACTGGATCTCCTTTTCTGGTGAGTCTGCGGGAGTGGAAGAAGAGTCATTCACTGGAGAGAGCAGCAGAAGAGACCGTGTCATCCGGAGTGAGCC
The DNA here is from genome assembly GCF_015852505.1 of Tachyglossus aculeatus. NCBI lineage: Eukaryota > Metazoa > Chordata > Mammalia > Monotremata > Tachyglossidae > Tachyglossus > Tachyglossus aculeatus. Next base: position 3,761,003 of record NW_024044838.1, on the reverse strand, counting down.
ATGTTTCGGTTAGGGCGAGGAGGAGTAGAGAGCTGGAAAGGAATAGGTCCAGGATGAAACTACCTATAATGGAGCGGGGGTTCCAAAGGCCACACTTGGCAGCAGTTGTGGATTGAGGGGAGGGAGGGGGAAGGGTGCGAAAGGTGGGGAGGGTTTGGATTGGGATGATTTGGCGGGAACCTGGGCGTGGAGAAGGGGAAGAGGGGTGACGATGAGAAAGGAGAACTGGGATCGGGTGGAGGAGGGGAGGAGGGGAGGGAGGGGTTGGAAGGGAGGAGTTGATGGGTGGCGCTTGTGCAGAGGGATTCTGGGAAGCGGGTGAGGGAAAAGGGTGGGGGTGGGGGAAAGGAAGGGAAAGAGCTGGGTGGGAGAGGGGAAGGGGGAGGTGAGGAATGGGAAGGGCAGTTGGGAGCAGAGGAATTGATAGTTCATGGTGTGGTCAGCACGGTAAATGACAGCACAGGGAGTAGTTAACAATTAACATGCAGTAGCAATAATAAAATAAGTAGGTGAAGAAATCCCACAGAGTAGTTAACAATTACCATGCTATGGCAATAATAAAGTAAGCAAATGATATCACAGAGAGTAGATAAAAATTGATATGTTACGGCAGTAAAATAAACAGGTGATGATATCATTGAGAGACATTAACAATTAACATTCGAGGAGAATAATAAAATCAGTAGATGATGACATCCCAGAGAGCAGTTAACAATTAACATGCAGAACCGACCATAAAATAGGCAGGTGATGCCCAAAGCAGAGGGATGAATTGTCCATGGGTCAGTTAAATCAAGTCAAAGGGGCTAATGGCAAGGAGAGTCCACGGGCTCTTGGCAAAAATGTCTCTGAGGTGGTGGAGGATGGAGTCCTATGAATGGAAGTTCTGGAGTAGGGCGGAGCTGTTAAGGGGGGTCATGGGAGAGGAGATGCCTTCGGAGAGGAGTGAATAGCCAAATAGCATGTCTGGGCTAACTAAGTGCGTATGGCGTTTTTGTTAAAGTAACTCGGTGATAATAAGGGCCTTTTTCCCGGGAGAGGGGAGCGAGGGGCGAATCAGTCAGGCCCGGACCGGGAAGGGGGGGGGGGGGGGCTTCTCAAGGAAGGTCGCTAATGTACGGGGGGATGGAAGCAGGGGGACACAATGTTCATGATCAAGCAAGCGGACACAATTGTTTACGATTAAGCAGGGGGACACAATGTCCCACGATTCCAGTTGGCTACTTGGACAGAGTGGAGATGGCTTCGCGGGGTGAGTCTAGTCATCCTGGGGTGGGTGGGGACCCAGCCCAGGTTCCTTGGTGTCCTCAGGCGGGGGTGCAGATGTCCGAGCGAGGGCAGGCCGATCACCAGACGCCACATGGGACATACAGTTTTAGGAGGAGAATGAACGGGTAAGGAATCCCCATTTCACAGATGAGGAAGCTGAGACCCAGAAAAGTGAAGTGACTTGCCTAACGTCACTCAGCGGGCAAGTGGTAGAGCCAAGACTGTGAGCCCGTTGTTGGGTAGAGATTGTCTCTATCTGTTGCTGAATTGTACTTTCCAAGCGCTTAGTACAGAGCTCTGCACACAGTAAGCGCGCTAGTAAGACTGGACACAATCTCAATCCCATTTTACAGATGAGGAAACCGAAGCCCAGAGAAGCGAAGCGACTCGCTCACGGTCACCCAGCAGACAAGAGGGATTAGCACCCAGGTCCTTCCTGCCTACTGTCGGTTCGAGTAGGTGCACACAGTAAGTGCTCAATAAATACGACTGAATGAATGAATGAATCAAGTTAACCTCAGGCGAATGGCAGAGGGCAACGGGACCGGGGTGACCGGCTTCCTCCTGATGCGATTGTCAGACCGGCCGGAGGTGCGATTCGCGGCCTTCCACGACATCTACTCGGGCACGCTCCTGGCCAACGATTTCCAACTCCTCGCGCTCTGCGCCGACCGCCATCTCCACACCCCCAAATACTTCTTCCTAGCCAACCTGTCGTTGATGGACGTCTCCTGCCCCACAATCAGGGTGCCCAAGATACTGCGGGGCCTCGCCTCCGGAGACCAGCGATCTCGTTGGCCGGGTGCGCCCTTCAGCTCTATTTCCTGGTGGCTCCGGCGAGGATGGACATCTTACTCCTGGCGGTCACGGCCTCTGACCGTCGCTTGGCCGTCCTCTAACCTCTCCGCTACACTGTTATCATGGACTGGAGGGTGTGCGTCGCGCGGGCGGCCGGGGCCTGACCGACCCACTTCCTCAACTCCCCCCTGCACGCATCCTTCACCTTCACGCTGACCTGCTGCCGCTCCAACCTACTGAGACGTCCCTCTGGTGACGGTCCTGTCCCGCTCTGGCAGTGGGCGGGATCATCTCCTTCTCCATCACTTTAGGCTCCTACGGCCACGTCACGGGCGTTATCTTGAAGAGCCGCTCGGCCGAGGGGAAGCACCGGGCCTGGTCCACCTGCACCTCCTGCCTACTGGCCGTCGGCCCCTTCTACGTCCCCGCCATCTTCACCTACATCCGGTCATCTTCCGGTCACTCTTCTGGACGCGGCAGCCTCCTGGGCATGCTTTATGGCGTTCTCAACTCTCTCAGCGACAGCCCGAGGAGCGAGGAGGTCAAGGGGGCCCTCCGGAAGTTGCTGAGGCAGACATTAGGCCCGCTGAGTTCTGTTTAGCACCTTTAGGAGTGCTATGCACTGGACTCCTCCGGGAGCCGGTGCGCTGGACTGAGCGCTTGGTAAAACGCAACAGGAGACTCATTCCCTGTCCACGGGGAGCTTATACTCCTCAGACGCAGCGTGGCCTAGTGCACAGCTCACGGAGCTGGGCGTCAGAGGACTTCATTCATTCTGTCAATTTTGGTTATTGAGCGCTTCTTTCCATTTCTTCATCCATTCAATTGCATTTATTGAGTACTTACTGTGTGCAGAGCACTGTATGCAAGGTACTGTACCAAGCCCTTGGGAGAGTACAATATAACAATAAACAGACCCTTTCCCTGCCCACAACGAGCTCGCAGTGGGTTCTTCTCTTGATTCCCCCACTTACCTGCTGTGTGACCTTAGGCAAGTCATTTCACTTCTCTAGAATGTAGCTCTGGAGTGTAGCATTACACCACAAGCTTGCTATGGGCAAATAATGCGTCTGTTTATTGTTACATCGTACTCTCCCTAACACTTGGTTCAGTGTTCTGCACACGATAAGCGCGCAATAAATACGACTGATTGAATTAAATGAACTCTCTGTCTCAGTTCCTTCATCTGCAAAATGGGGGTACAATATCTGTTCTCCCTTCTACTTGGACTGTGGGTCCCATGTAGGATTTGATCAACCAATATCTTCCCTACTGTTTAGTACAGTGCTTGCCGCATAATAAGTGCTTTAACAAGTACTCTAATCAGAGAAACAAATCAAAGGGGGCTGACAGCTGATGGACTCGGAATAAAGGATTAAAAGGATTTATTTGAATGTCTGTCTTCCCCTGTTGTCTATAAACTTATTGTACTCTCCCAGGTGCTTGGTACAGTGCTCTGCACACAGTCAGTGCTCTATAAATACCACTGCTTGTTTGTTTGCTTTATTGATACATAGATATATATTGTATATATATAGTATATATACATATATACTCTATATAGACGAGTTTAGAGAATCAGTGTGTCCAGATGGTTGGAACACGGGCCTGGAAGTCATGGGACATGGATTCTACTCTCAGCTCTGCCACTTTCCTGCTATGTTGCATCTGACCTGAGTAGCGTGTATCTACCACAGCACTTAGTATAGTGCTTGACACAGAGTAAGCACTTAACGAATGCCATAATGTTGATGATGATGATGACATTAATACTAATACTGCTAATAATGATATTATGATCATGTGTCTCTGTGCCTCAGCTGTCTCATCTGGAAAATGGGGTTGAAGACTGTGAGTCCCACGTGGGACAACCTGACTACCTTGTATCTACCCCAGCGCTTAGAACAGTGATTGGCATATACTGAGCACTTACCAAGTAACGTAATTATTATTATCATGTGTTTTGCTACTCTTCTGTTTACCCTCCCCAGCATTTAGTACAGTGTCTAGCACTCAGTATGTCTGTGATAGAATAAAAAGAGAAAAATTGGTTGCACGCTATATCCCTTGGCCTGTAAACTTCTTGAGGGAGGTGGGCAAGTGTCTGGTACTCTTCCAAGCATTTAGTACAGTACATAACACTGAGTAGGTGCTCAATAACTGCCAGTGACAGATTGATCTCGTAGATCTCCAGTATATTGTACGCTACTTAAAGGAAGGAAATGTATGACTTACTATTCATTCAATCGTATTTATTGAGCTCGTGCTGTCTGCAGAGCACTGTACTGAGAGCCACTGTCGTATGTGCTTCAAGAATTTGAAGCAGCGCGGTCTAGTGGAAAGAACATGGGTCTGGGAGTCAGAGGACCTGGGATCTAATCCCAGCTCTTCCTCTGGTCTGCTGCATGACCTCGGGCAAGTCGCTTCACTTCTCTCTGCCTCAGTCTCTTCCTTGTAGAATGAGGATTCTATCCCTGTTCTCCCTCTCCTCTACACAGAGAAGCCAGTTAACTTCTCTGAGCCTCAGTTAATTTATCTGTAAAATGGGTATTAAGACCGTTATCACCATGTGGGGCACGGACTGTTTCCTATGTGATTAACTTGCATCTACCCCAGAGTTTAGTATAGTGCCTGACACGTGGTAGGTGTTAAAACAAATATCATAAAATAAGCAGAAAATGAAACAGACTGTGAGGCCAGTGTGGGCCAGGGAATGTGTCCGACCTGATTTAGTTGTACCTACCCCTCTGCTAGTACCAATACTATAATAATAATAATAATACAGTACTTAGTATAGGGTTAGTACTTAGTAGGTGCTCAATAAATGCCATCAAGTGATCGATTGAGTATTGTGTCTTTGGTAGCTCCTAATAGCATACAAATGGCTAACACAGAGAGCTCGTTTCCCTGGAGGATTGTGGGGGACATTTGCCCCAATTAGGGAAGGTTGAAATACTGATTCCATGCTTTTTTCGGTCTATATGGTCTTAGCCGAGTGCTTGCTATGTGCGAGGCACTGTATAAAGCGCTGAGGTAGATAAATGTTAATCAGGTTGGAACAGCCCATGTCCACAGTGAATCTAACAGTCTAGAGGGGGAGACTGATACTCTCCCAAGCCTTTAGTACAGTGCTCTGTACAGAGAAGATATTCAATAAATACTACCAATTGATTGATACATATGTATGTATATGTTCATTAATTGTTATATTTATCCTTATACGTACATACACATTCAATTTTGTATTCAACCATTTCATCCTGACACATTTCCTGTTAAATCCTCATTTTCCTTTCTGCTTTTATTCTTTTAAATACATTTGATCTATCCCCCCATTAAATTGTAAGCTCTCTGAGGGCAAGGCAGTGTGTCTCTTGCTTCTCTTGAACTCTTCTCAGTGCTTGGTACTTAGAGCTGAATGCTTAGTACAGTACAGAACTCAATGCTTGATAAACATCGTCGATTGATTGATTGGATAGGGGAAATACCAGCTGGAAACCAATCTTGTCCTGTGTAGAATTTTAGTGAATGGCCACCCTAGTGTGTTTGTATACATGTATGAATACACATGTATGTGTGAGAGTGTAGGTAATAATAATAACGATGATGGTATATGTTAAGCGCTTACTATGTGCTGAGCACTGTTCTAAGGGCTGGGGGAGATATAACGTAGTCAGGTTGTCCCACGTAGAGTGCACAGTCTTCATCTCCATTTTACGGATGAGGGATCTGAGGCACAGAGAAGTTACGTGACTTGCCCAAAGTCAAACAGCTGACAAGTGGCAGAGCCTAGATTAGAACCCACAACCTCTGACCTCCAAGCCTGGGCTCATCCACTAAGCCACGGCTGCTTCCCCTGCATAGGTACGCATTTATACGTCTGCATATGTGTTCACGTATATGCGTGAGTGTAGTCATGTGCATTTGTGAGTGTGCATACAGGTACATATGCACATACAGGCATGCCCATATACGTGTGGGTGTATGTTTACATATATAAACACACATATGTGCATATCTGTGCCCATGCACATATGCACAAATTCATTCAATCACATTTCATTCCATTGTATTTCATTCAATCATATTTATTGAGTGCTTGCTATGTGGAGATCACTGTACTAAGCGCTTGGGAGAGGACAATTCAGCAATAGAGACAATCCCTACCAAACAACAGACTCACAGTCTAGAAGGGGGAAGACAGATATCAAAACAAGTAAACAGGCACCAATAGCGTCAATATGAATAAACAGAATTATTGATATATACACACCATGTATATAATGTATATATAATGTATACATATGTATGCATGTGGATGTGTGTATAAGTCATTTCACTTTTCTGTGCCTCAGTTACCTCATCTGTAAACTGGGGATTAAGTCTGTGAGCCTCACGTGGGTCAACCTGAGTACCAAATATCTACCCCAGGTCTTAGAACAGTGCTTGGCACATAGTGAAAGCTTAACAAATTCCATCATCAGCATTATAATTATTATTATTTGCACATATCTATGGCTGCATATATACATATGCATATATGCATACCACAAACATGTATGTGTGTCAGTGTGTTTATGTGTGTGTGAGAGAGAGAGAGTATGGGGCTCAATGGATATGGATATATCCATATAGATAGGGATATAAAGACAATGTAATATAAATATGAATGTGTGTATATGTGTGCATGTGTATGTGTTTTCAATAACCTCGTTCATCGCATTTTAACGTAGCCTAGAGGTTTAGATGAGAATCCAACTCGTCAGCCGAGGAAAACTGTGCAAAGAGGCTTTGTCCAAGAGCTGAGTGTCGGGAAGACTTCGCTCCAATAAGGAGTGAAGCTGGCTGATTTCCCCGGTCGACTCCATACTCAGTCTCCTCTCTGCTAGACTGTGTTCGGAATCACTCTTAGTACACAGCGGAGACGGGGGGAGAGGGTGTCAGCGTCCTCCGCCCCCGCCCCCGCCCCCGGCCTTCCCAGGGACCCTTACCCATCCCTCCATCCCAGCAGCCCAAGAGCCACCAGAAGCATCTCTGTGCTCTGGCACTGACACTTGGCTCTCCCCAAGCTAAAGGGAGCTCAGTGGAAATTAGAAACCAAGCGTTGCCCATTGCACGGAGGCTCTCGTGGACTCATTAAGAATGCAACAAGTGGAGCGCTTCAAAAAGTTATTAATAAGACACAAAGGGGTGGACTTCCTAATGAGGGCTCAGGGGCCTACCGGCTCTATGGAGCAATTGACAGAGGCCACTCGGGGCTGAGGATCAGCAGAAGCCACTCGGGGCTGAGGGAAACCCAAAAAGGAGACGGCAGCTGTCGGAAAATTCAACCTCGTTCCCTAAAGGGAAATCAAGTCACACAGAGGCCTGGTTCTCATGCAGTGAGGAGGGAGAGGCGGGGGAAATGAATAGCAGATGTGAAAGAATGCTGGACTTTATCCTGATTCCTTCTCGGGTCTGCTTACCGCGTGCCCCTTCAAATTCCTGAGGTCGCTGGATCCTGTCGGCACTGCCGGTCCAGCAGGAAGGATTTTAGAGGGGATTCCCCCACCCTCAGCTCACTCCCTGACTGAGAGGTGGAGGAGGAGCATGAGAAGCAGCGTGGCCCAGTGGCTACAGCCCGGGCCTGAGAGCCGGAAGGACCTGGATTATAATTCCGCTTCCTCCATTTGTCTGTTGTGTGACCCTGAGCAAGTCACATCTCCGTGCCTCAGTCTCCTCATCTGTAAAATGGGGATTAAGACCGGACCCAACTTGATTAGCCTGTATCTTAATACAGTGTCGGGTACATAGTAAGTACTTAACACTGACTACCAACTCTGATATGTGTTCTCTCCCAAATGTTTAGTCCAATGCTCTGCATACAGTAAGCACTCAATAAATTCCACTGCCTGATCGTTTGGCTGACTGATTATCTTTTGTAACACAGTCATATGTGACTTTACAAATCCTAGCCTAATCCAGGACTGAAAGACATGAGATATGGGTTTGAGAACCGGCTTTGCTATTTTTGGCTGTGTGGCTTTTGGAAAGCCCCTTAACTTTTCTGTGCCTCAGTTTCCTCATTGGTAAAATGGGGATACAATACCCGTTTTCCCTCCCTCTTGGAATACTAATCCAGGGACTCTGTCCAACAGGTTTATCTTTTATCAATCTCAGCATTAACAGCACTGTGCTGGGTCCATAAATAACAGCATTATAAAAATTGCATAGGCATATGTGCTGAGGAAAGGAAAAAAGTACAGAAGTGTAAAGACGAGTTGGAAGGAAAGGTTGGGAATTAATCTGAGAAGTCTTCCTGGAGAGATGGGATTTTTTTTTAGGAAGGCTCTGAAATTGAATTCACTGAGTCCAGTTCTCTTCTTTGGTATTACAAGTATTTAAGTGCCCATTGTGGGCAATGCACTATATTAAGCGCTTGGGAAAGTTCAACAGGAAGCAAAGCTCTTAGTACTGGGCTTTGGGTTCCAATCCCGGCTCTTTATGCTGCGTGACTATGGACATGTCACTTCACTTCTCAGGGCCTCATTTTCCTCATCTGTAATAAGGGGATTCAATACCTGTCCCCCCCTCTAGACTATGAACTCACTGTGGGCAGGGAATGTGTCTACCAACTCTGTTATATTGTACTCTCCCAAGTGCTTAGTAAAGTTTCTGCACATGGTAAGCACTCAATGAATATCACTGATTGATTCATTCCTCTAGACCGTTAACTCTCTGTGGGAAGGAAATGTGTCTACCAACTCCCCAAGCGCTTAGTACAGTGCTCCGCACACAGGAAGCGCTAAATAAATATCATTGATTGACTGATTGAAGGATTCTCCCTGCTACTTAGCCTGGGAGCCCCATGCCAAACAGTAACTTTGCCCAGCTCGATTATGTTATATTTCTCTCAATGTTTAGTAGAGTGATTGGCACAGATTGGCACACACTTAACAAATACCACTAGTACTATTATTGTAATGGGAATATTTATTATTAACTTATATTAATAATAGAAATTCATTTCTTAAGTTATTATTAATACAAATCAGCTTCCTCAGCACTTTGGCGATCACAACCTCCCTTGGCGTTTTTGTACACGTTGGTTTGCCTCGTCGGCTATACCAATCAATCAATAAATCGCATTTATTGAGCGCTTCCTGTGTGCAGAGCACTGTGCTAAGCACTTAGGAGAATAGAGTATAATAGAGTTGGCAGGTATATTCCCCTCCCACAACAAGCTTACAGTCTAGAGGGGCTCACACAGCAGACAAGGGGTGGAGCGAGGATTCGAACCCAGGTACTTCTGACTCCCAACCCTGTACTCTAGCCATTAGGCCACGCTGCTTCCAGAGCTTAGAACAGTGTTCGGCACATAGGAAGTGTTTAACAAATACCATAATTATTCTTCTCACTGGAGCAGGCAATACTTACTTCGAACCTATAATGACCTCAGTGTTGTAGCCTCGGTATTCTTTACCCATGCCCTGTTTCTCGTGGACAGGGCTTCTTGGGATCGATCAATCCGTCAATGAATCAATCAGTCACTGACCAATAGTGTTTATTAAGGGCCTTCTGAGTGCTAAGCACTGCACCAAATGCTTAGGAGACTAAACAGAAACAAGACACAGGGTCAAGTAATCAATAGCATTTATTGAGCAACTACTACATACAGAGAATTGTGCTGCTACTACTACTACTACTAATTATGGTATTTGTTTACCACTTACTATGTGCCAAGCACTGTTCTAAGCGCTGGGGTAGATACAAGGCAATCAGTTTCAACACGGTCCCTGTCCCACATGGAGCATATAGTCTCAATCTCCATTTTATTCATTCATTCAATCACATTTATTGAGCGCTTACTGTGTGCAAAGCACTCTACTAAGCGCTTGGAAAGCACAATTCAGCAACAGATGGAGACAATACCTACCCAACAAAGGGCTCACAGTCTAGATGCAGCGTGGCTCAGTGGAAAGAGCACGGGCTTTGGGGTCAGAGGTCATGGGTTCGAATCCCACTCCTTCCTTTCAAGGTGCTTCTACTCTAAAGGGGATGGAAGACATTTAATGAGCAGTGTGAAGCAGTGTACCCTAGTGGAAAGAGCCTGGGTTTAGGAGTCAGAGAATCTGGGTTCTAATTCCGGCTCTGCCGTTTGTCTGCCTTGTGACCTTGGGCATGTGGCTTCGCTTCTCTGGGCCCCAGGTACCTCAGCGCTTAGAACAGTGCTCGACAGTAAGTGCTTAACAGTGAAGGAATACAGCAATTCATTGATTTACAAACAGGAGGAAGAGATGGCTAAAATAGTCATGTACGGAAATGGAAGTGTTCAAAAGGACTTCAGGAGAATGTGGGTGCAAACATAATGAGACTCCCACATACGATATCAAATATGCAAATTTTCCCGTCGTTTGTCATTGGATAGGGAAATTATCCCTTTTACTCTTCAGGCCCTACAGCTGGTGAACAGAAGTTATATTGGAGCGACCCCAGCAGGATGGCTGAGGAAGGGGTACATGAAATGAGGAAGGCAAAGTCTCTGCTCTCAAATGGCCTACAGTCTTGTTGAGGTGAGGTGGGTGAGTTAAGAAGCGAGGCTTAGAGGAAAAAAACCCGATTTGGGGGAGCTCGGGGTCGTGGGTACTAATCCAGGCTCCGCCACATATCAGCTGTGTGACCTTGGGCAAGCCACTTAATTTCTCTGTGGCTCAGCTACCTCAGCTGTAAAATGTGAATTAAGACTGTGGAGCCCCACGTGGGACAACCTGATGACATTATTCATTCATACATTCATTCAATCGTATTTATTGAGCGCTTACTGTGTGCAGAGCACTGTACTAAGCGCTTGGGAGGTACAAGTTGGCAACATACAGAGACGGTCCCTACCCAACAGCGTGCTCACAATCTAGAAGGGGAAAACAGACAATGAAACAAAATATATTAACAAGATAAAATAAATAGAATAAATGTGTACAAGTAAAATAAATGAATAGAGTAATAAATATGTACAAACATGTATACATATATACTGGTGCTGTGGGGAGGAGAACGAGGTGAGGCGGGGGGGATGGGGAGGGGGAGGAGGGGGAGAGGAAGGAAGGGGCTCAGTCTGGGAAGGCCTCCTGGAGGAGGTGAAGTCTAAGTAGGGCTTTGAAGGGAGGAATAGAGCTAGCTTGGCGGACGTGCGGAAGGAGGCCATTCCAGGTCAGGGGGAGGACGTGGGCCACGGGTCGACGGCGGGACAGGCGAGAACGAGGCACAGTGAGGAGATTAGAGGCAGAGGAGCGGAGGGTGCGGGATGGGCTGTAGAAGGAGAGAAGGGAGGTGAGGTAGGAGGGGGCGAGGTGATGGAGAGCCTTGAAGCCGAAGGTGAAGAGTTTTTGCCTGATGCATAGGTTGATTGGTAGTCACTGGAGATTTTTAAGGAGGGGAGTAACACGCCCAGAGCGTTTCTGCACAAAGATGATCCGGGCAGCGGCGTGAAGTATGGATTGAAGTGGGGAGAGACAGCAGGATGGGAGATCGAAGAGGAGGCCGATGCAGTAATCCAGTCGGGATAGGATAGGATATTGAACCAGCAGGGTAGCGGTTTGGATGGAGAGGAAAGGGCAGATCTTGGCGATGTTGCAGAGGTGAGGCCGGCAGGTTTTGGTGACAGATTGGATGTGAGGGGTGAACGAGAGAGCGAAGTCGAGGATGAAACCAACTTTGCGGGCTTGTGAGACGGGAAGGATGGTAGTGCTGTCAACAGTGATCGGAAAGTCAGGGAGAGGGCAGGGTTTGGGAGGGAAGATAAGGAGTTCAGTCTTGGACATATTCAGTTTTAGATGGTGGGCAGGCATCCAGATGGAGATGTACTGAAGGCAGGAGGTGATGCGAGCTGGGGGGTGGGGGAGAGAGCAGGGACAGAGATGTAGATTTGGGTGTCATCAGCGTAGAGATGATAGTTGAAGCCGTGGGAGCGAATGAGTTCACCAAGGGAGTGAGTGTTGATAGAGAACGGAAGGGGACCAAGAACTGACCCTTGAGGAACCCCTACACTAAGGGGATGAGGGGGGGTAGGAGGATCCCGCAAAGGAGACTGAGAATGAGCGGCCGAAGAGATAAGAGGAGAACCAGGACAAGACAGAGTCTGTGAAGCCAAGGTTGGAGAGCGTGTTGACGAGAAGGGGGTGGTCCACAGTGTCGAAGGCAGCTGAGAGGTCGACGAGGATTAGGATAGAGTAGGAGCCGTTGGATTGGCAAGTAGGAGGTCATTGGTGACCTTTGAGAGGGCGGTTTCCGTAGAATGTACGGGACGGAAACCAGATTGGAGGGTGTCGAGGAGAGAGTTGGCATTGAAGAATTCGAGGCAGCACGTGTAGACGCCTCGTTCAAGGAGTTTGGAAAGGAATGGTTGGAGGGAGATAGGGCGATAACTAGAAGGTGAGGTGGGGTCAAGAGGGATTTTTTTAGGATGGGCGAGACATGGACATGTTTGAAGGTAGAGGGGAAGGAACCAGTGGAGAGTGAGCGGTTGAAGATGTACCCCACCCCTTAAAACAGTGCTTGGCATATAGTAGGTGCTTAACAAATACAGTAATTATAGAGAAGCAGCGTGACAGTGGAAAGAGCTACCTCATCTTTAAAATGTGAATTACGACTGTGAGCCCCACGTTGGACAGCCTGATGACCTTGTATCTTTCCCACCCCTTAAAACAGTGCTTGGAACATAGTAGGCGCTTAACAAAAACAGTAATTATAGAGAAGCAGCCTGGCGTAGTGGAAAGAACGCAGGCCTGAGTGTCAGAGGTCGTGGGGTATAATCCCACTCTGCCACTTATCTGCTGTGTGACCTTGGGCAAGCCAGTTAACTTCTCTATGCCTCGATTCCCTCATCTGCAAAATGATAATTAAGACTGTGAGCCTCACGTGGGACAAGCTGACTACCTTGTACCTACCCCAGCGCTTAGAGCAATGATTGGCACATGGTAAGCACTTAGCAAACACCATTATTATTAGTAGTAGTAGTACTAGTACATAGTAGTATTAAACTGCTTCTTTTGTTTCCTCAGTTATTCTTACCACTCCCAAGGGAACATCGTCCATGGGCCGTTCCCAGAGCTAGGGACGACAGAGAAGACCGAAAACAACGGCTCTTCCTTTGACCTGGACCACCAGCTCTCCGTCTCCCCTTCCCCACCAACTCGGCCTCCTTCCTCCAAGCGATCTCTGCACTTCTCCATCATCTCTCCCTTGTACCACCACCGACTGTCCCTTTCCCACCAGCTCTCCCACCTACCTCCCCTCCAGCTCCCCTGCTTCATTGCACTGCCAACTCTCCCGCTCCCCTTCACCAGCCCCCGCCCGGTCCCTCCAAAAGTCCAGGGAATGACAGCACCGTGTCCGGGCTCATCGTCCTGGGCCTGCCGAACCGCCCCGAGATGCAGCCCCTACTTTTCGCCATCTTCCTATGCATATACCTGGTGGCCGTGATGGGCAATGGTCTCATCGTGGCCGCAGTTTCTCTCAGCGCGGCCCTGCACACGCCCATGTACCTCATGCTGCTGACAGTTGCACTGGTCTATGTCGTGTGCACCTTCTCCATCGTCCCCAAGATGTTGGAGACCATGCTGGGGCCCCGGAAAAGCATCTCCTACCACGGCTACATGGCCCAGCTCTACTTCGCCACCTCGTCTTTGGGGACCGAGATGGTCCTCTTCACCGCCATGGCCTACGACCCCTGCGTGGCCTTCTGCTTCCCTCTCCTCTACGCCGCCATCATGAGCCGGTGAACGTGCTCTGCCCTCCTCGCTGCCGGCCTCCTCATCGCCATCACCATCGCCTGGGTGCACAGGGGCCTCATCCTCCGGATCGCTGCCCTGCTGGCCCTGTCCTGCAGCCCCGTCTGGGCCAACGATGTGATGGTCTTCGTGGCCGACATCGCCCTGGCCATGGGGGACTTCCTGCTGACCTGCCTTTCCTACGGCTTTATTGTGGCCACCATGCTCTGCATGCGGAAGGCCGAGGGCATGAGGAAGGCCTTTCCACCTGCTTCTCCCCCCTATTAGTGGTCTCCCTCTACTACTCCCCCGTCATCTACACCTACATCCAGCCCACGTCCTCCTACTCCTTGGACAGGGACAAGGTGGTGGTGGTCACGCCGACCCTAAACTCCATCGTCTACAGCCTCCGCAATAAGGAGATCCAGGCGGGCGTCCGGGAAGTCCTCTGCTCTCTGAAGCTCCGGGAATAGTAATAATGATTATTATCATTATTATGGTACTCCTTGAGAGGTTACTGGGTACACAGCGCTGTTCTAAATCCCGGGACAGATACAAGTTGATCAGGTTGGACGCGGTCCCTGTCCCACATGGGGCTCACACTCTTAATCCCCATTTTACAGATAGGGAACTGAGGCCCAGAGAGGTGAAGTGAGACTTTGCCTTCCTCAGGTCATCTACCCCCTCCTCAGCCACACTGCTCGGGGGGGCTCCAAAATCACTTTCTGTTCACCAGCTGGAGGGCCTGAAGAGTGCAAGGGATAATTTCCATATCCAAAGGCAAACGATGGGAAAATTTGCATATTTGATATCCTATGTGAGATCCTCATCACGTTTGCACCCACATTCTCCTGTAGTCCTTTTGAACACTGCCATTTCCATACGTGACTATTTCAGCCATCTCTTCCTCCTGTCTGTAAATTAATGAATTGCTGTATTCCTTAATTGGTAAGCTCTTACTATGGGTCGAGCACTGTTCTACTCGCTGGGGTGGATACACGCTCATCAGGTTGGAGGCAGTCCCTGTCCCACAATATTAATGATAATGGTATTTCTTAAGCACTTACTAAGTGCCGAACACCGTTCTAAGCGCTGGGGTAGATACGAGGTAACTGGGGCCCAGAGAAGCAAATCAACTTGCCCAGGGTCACATGGCAGACAAATGGCAGAGCAGGACCAGAACTCAGGTCCTCTGACTCCCAAGCCCTGGTTCTTTCCACGAGGGCACACTGCTTAATACTGCATGTCTGACATCTCCTTTAGAGTGGAAGCTTCTTGAAAGCAAGGATCAAGTTTTCTACTTCTATTCTACTCTCCCAAATTCTCAATAGTGCTCTATACCCAGTTGGTGTTCAATTAATATTACTAGAGGTCAGATCAGATCTCCTACCTCTACTCTATTCTGCCAAGTGCACGGTAGCAGGCTCTGGACACAGTAAGTGCTCATCCTATGAAAGTGTAAACTTCTTGAGGGTAAGGAACATTCATTTATTCATCCAGTCGTATTTATTGAGAGCTTACTTTGTGAGAGCGCTGTACTAAGCACTTGGAAAGTACAGTTCAGCAATAAAGAGAGACAATCCCTTTCCACACCGGGCTTACAATCTAGAAGGGGGGAGACAGATATCAAAACAAGTAAACAGGCATCAATAGTATCAATATAAATAAACAGAATTATAGATCTATGCACATCAAAACAAGTAAACAAGCATTAATATAAATACATACAATTATAGATATGTACAGATGTACATAAGTGCTGAGGGGAAGGAAGGGGAGGTAGATCGAACGGAGTGAAGTAGGGTGATAGAGAGGGGAGGGGGAGCTGTGGAAAAGGGGGAACAGGTCTTCTACCTCCATTATACCCTAACAAGTGCTTAGCACAGTGTAGAGGCAAGGGCACGGGCTAGGGAGTCAGTCGTCGTGGGTTCTAATCCAGACTCCACCAATTGTCTGCTGTGTGACCTTCGGCAAGTCACTTCACTTCTCTGTGTCTCAGTTACCTCATCTGTAAAATGCTGTTGATGCCTGTCTATTTGTTTTGCTTCCTTGTTTTTGGATTAGAACACATGTACTCTGACTCCCAAGCCCGGGCTCTTTCCACATTCTCCTGTAGTCCTTTTAAACACTGCCATTTCCATACGTGACTATTTTAGCCATCTCTTCCTCCTGTCTGTTAATTAATGAATTGCAGTATTCCTTAATTGGTAAGCTCTTACTATGGTCGAGCACTGTTCTAACCGCTGGGGTGGATACAAGCTCATCAAGTTGGACACAGTCCCTGTCCCACAATATTAATGATAACGGTATTTGTTAAGCACTTACTAAGTGCCGAGCACTGTTCTAAGCGCTGGGGTAGATATGAGGTAACTGGGAAGAGGTTCTTCTCCTTTTCCTCCTCTTACTCTTCCTCCTCCTCCTCCTCCTCCATTCCGCAGGTCCAATCACCGGGGAGACACTTCTGCCCACCCTCTGCTTTTAAAAGTATTTATGGGTTTGTTAAGTGCTTACTGTGTGCCAGGAACTGTACTAAGAGCCGGGGTACATACACGCTACACCAGGTTGGGCACAGTCCCTGTCCCAAATAATAATGATGGTATTTGTTAAGCGCTTACTATGTGAAAAGCACTGTTCTAAGCGCTGGGGAGGTTACAAGGTGATCAGGTTGTCCCACGGGGGACTCACAGTTTTAATCCACATTTTACAGGTGAGGTAACTGAGAAGTTAAGTGACTTGCCCAAAGTCACACAGCTGACAGTTGGCAGAGCCGGGATTTGAACCCGTGACCTCTGACTCCAAGGCCCGTGCTGTTTCCACTGAGTCACTCTGGGGCTCACAGGCTTAATCCCCATTTTATAGATGAGGTAACTGAGGAAGACAGAAATTAAGTAACTTGTCCCAGGTCACACAACAGATAAATGGCAGAGTTGGGATTAGAGCCCAGGGCCTTCCAACTCCCAGGCCCGAGCTTTATCCCCTAGGCCACGCTGCTTCTGCTCGTAGGGGGAATGGAGCTAGAGGAGACTGAGGAGGATGAAGAGAATCAAGGTTGGCATATGGAAAGGAAGGGGATAATGCGGTCAGAGGGAATCAGGTAGGATGTCGTCACCTTAACTTTATTCCTCTCCTTCTACCAGTTTGCTCTCGTGCCCCTGACCTGACAGACAGAAGGCGTTTGGAGTCTTGTGGGAAGTAGGGAGAGATGGAGCCAGAAAGTCAGTGACGATAATAACAACAACAACAATAATAACAATGGCATTAGTTAAGCGTTTACTAAGTGCGAATTACGGTTCTAAGTGCTGAGGTAGGTACAAGGTAATCAGTTTTTCCCACGTGGGGCTCACAGTCTTCATCCCCATTTTACAGATGAGGTAACTGAGGTCCAGAGAAGTGAAGTGACGTGCCCAAAGTCACACAGCTGATAAATGGTGGAGCAGGGATTAGAACCTACGTCTACTGACCCCCAAACTCCCACTCTTTCCACTAAGCCATACTGCTTCTCAACCAACTTCCAAAGCACTGCGCTAAGCACTGGATGTAGATAGAGAGGCAGCACGATCCAGTGCTGAGGGCATAGGAAAGTGAGTCAGGAAACGTGGGTTCAATGTCTGTCTCCCCCTCTAGACTTCTCACTGAGTGCAGGGAATATGTCTGTTACATTGTTATGTTGTCCTCTTCCAAGCAGTTGGTTCAGTGCTCTGCACATAGTAAGAGTTCAATAAAGAACGATTGACTGACTAACTCCTCTGTGCCATAAGCTCACTGTGGGGAGGGAATGTGTCTATTGCTCTATTGCACTGTTCTCTTCCAAGTGCTCATTTCAGTGCTCTGCTCACAGTAAGCACTCTATAAATACCATTGATTGACTGAGGTGGGGAAGGGGCGATGATTCTGCCGGAGCAGTTGGGCGAAGGGAGATGAGAGATGTTATAACGCGCTCAATAATATGATTGAATGAATCTCATCTCGGGGCAGATGAGAAGATAAGGCCCATGGTGTCAGCTGGAGGTGCCAACTAAACGTGGCAGTCTCAAACGCCATTGCCCTTTCCGGTGCCCAGTTGTCTAAACAGGCCCACGGCCTCTTCAAAAATTCAGTTATGGCGGGATCTTGTTTTATTTCCTGGAAGGATATCGCCCCATCAGGACTCTCCCCAGTGCGGCCTTCACGTTCCGGTTCCTCAAGCTGTAGATGAGTGGGTTCAGGACGGGGGGCACCACGGCATAGAACAAGGACACCAGCAGGTCCGGCGTCGAGGGGGAGATGGACGGTGGCTTCAAGTGGGAAGAGGAGGTCGTGGTGAAGAAAACAGCGGCGATGGCGAGGTGGGGCAGGCAGATGGAGGAGGCTTTGGCCCGGCCCTCGGCGGTCGGCATCCTCAGACGTCCCGGAAGATGTGCAGGAACGAGACGTCGATGGAGGCCAAGCACACACCCCCACGGAGATACCGGTGGTCATGACCGCGTCAAGGGCTGCATGTTTGACAGAGCAAGAGACCTTTATTAAGGAGGGGATATTGCAGAAGAATTGGTGAAGCGCGGTAGATCTGCAGAAGAACAGGGAGAAACCTCCAAACACTCCCCCGTTGAGCCATGAGGCGGGGGCCATCTTCCCAAAGGCCCCTGGGGCCATGACGACCTCGTAGCTCAAGGGGAGGCAGATGGCTGCGTCGCGGTCGTACGACATGGCTGTGAGGACGAACAGCTCTGAGCCGCCAAACCAGACCACGGAGAAGACTTGTGTGATACAGCCCAGGAGGGTGATTTCTCTACGGTCTGTCAGGGAGTTATGAATGGATTTGGGTACGGTGACGGAGATGAGACAGAGGTCGAGGACATAGAGATGACAGAGGAAGAAGTACATGGGGGTGTGGAGGCATCGTTCAAGGGCGGTGACCGCGACGATGAGGAGATTCCTCTTCAGAGCCGCCAGGTAGACCAGGAGGAACAGCGCGGCGTCGACTCGACTAGCTGCAGCTCCCGGATCTCCGAGAATCCAAGCAGGAGGAATTCTATCAAGTTGACCATCTCTTGGAGAAGACTTCCTTTGGGGATGACAAGAAGGAATTTGCTTCAGACTACTGCTGCCCAGTGACGGGGCCGGGAGGCGGGTGTTCATTTTATTGTTCTGCTAACAATTATTTTGGAATTTACTAAATACTGACTATGCCAGGGCACTATAAGTGCTGGGGCAGGTTTTCTGCTATCGGGAGAGCAGAAGGGTGTTCTAAAGAAAAGGGCATGGACTTGTTTGTCAGTAGATTTGGGTTCTGATCTCTGCTAGTAGTCTGAAACCTTGGGCATGTCACTTATTCCCTTGGTGCCTAAGTTTTCTGGTCTGTAAAATGAAGAGGTTTTATCTGCTCACCCCACGTGTTGTCCTGGAAGCCCCAGGACAAGGGTCAGGGGCCATGTCCTATCTGCTTACTCTCAGTCAGTCAGTCAGTCAATTCCTCTGTCCTGGAATGCCCTTCCTCCTCAAATCCGCCAAACTAGCACACTTCTCCCTTCACTTACCTTTTCCAGGAGGCCTTCTCAGGCTAAGCCCCCCTTTTCCTCTGCTCCCTCTCACTTCCCCATCGCACCGACTCACTCTCTTTGCTCTATCCCGCTCCCCGCCTCATAGCACTTGTGTATATATGTGCGTATTTATACTAATTCTATTTATTTTTTATTAGTGATTTTTATATATCTGTAATTCTATTTATTTCTAATGATGTTACTGCCACCTGTTTACTTGTTTTGAAGTCTGTCTCCCCCTTCTAGACTGTGAGCCCGTTGTGGGCAGGGATTGTCTCTCTTTGTTGTTGATATTCTACTAAACGGTTAGTACAGTGCTCTGCACACAGTATGAATGAATAAATGAATGAATTGTATTTATTGAGCGCTTACTGTGTGCAGAGCACTGGACTAATTGCTAGGGAGAGTACAGTATGACAATATAACCGACATATTCCCTGCCCACAATAAGATTACAGTCTGGAGTCTACAAGCTTACAGTCTCCCTTATCAACCTCAGCGTTTTGAATAGTGTTTAGCCCATTGTAAGTTCTGAATAAATACAGGAAATAAGAATCATAACAAGGGCTTGACTTTGTCACCATCACACCGTCCCGTCCTTTTCTATCCCAACAGGGCTCTCTAGCTCCTTGCTCTGCCACTCGTCTGTTGTGTGATCTTGGGCAAGTCATTTCACTTCTATGGGCCTTTACCTCATCTGTAAAATGGGGATTAAGACTGTCAACGCCATGACTGTGGGACAGGGACTGTGCCCAACCTGATTATTTTGTATCTACTTCAGCGTTTAGAACAGTGCTTGGCAAGTGGTAAGTGCTTAACAAATACCATGATTATTAATTATCATTATTACCGAAGTCCCCGGAGGGACGTGTTTTCTTCAATCCTTCTCTCTTCCTCTCTCCCTTTTTTTACAGTACCTGCTAAGTGCAGTCAGTCAATTGCATTAATTGAGCACTAACTGTGTGCAGATCACACAGTATTAAGCGCTTGGGTGAGTACTACCCACAACAGGCTTGCAGTCTAGAGGATTTAGGTGGTTACACTATGTCAAACTGTGTTCTAAGCGCTGGGGTAGGCACATGTTAATCAGGATGTACACAGTCTGTGTCCCACATGGGGCTCACTGTCTAAGTAGGAGGAACAACAGGAGAACTGAGGTCTGGAGAAGTGAAGCACCTTTCCCAAGGTCACCCAGCTAGATATGGGTACCATACCCAGGTCCTTCCGACTCTCAGATTCTGGCCCTGCTACTCATTGATCCCTAGCTCTTGCCATTCCACCCAACTGGAAGGCCTTCCCACTCTAAATCCACCAAATCAATCAATCATCAATCATATTTATTGAGTGTTTACTGTGTGCAGAGCACTGAATAAAGCCCTTCGGAGAGTACAGTGTCACAGTATAATAGACACATTCCCTGTCCACAATGAGCTGGCAGTCTAGAGGGGGAGACAGACATTGATATAAATAAATGAGCTAGGGATACAAACATAAGTGCCGTGGGACAGAGGGTGGGGTCAATAAATGGAGCAAATGAGGGTGATACAGAAGAGAGTGGGTGAAAAGGAAAAGAGGGCTTAGTCAGGGAAGGCATCTTGAAGGAGATGGGTCTTCAGTAAGGCTTTAATCCGGCGGGGGTGGTTGTATGAGATCATAACTCTCTTCATCTCTTCAGTGCCCTCCTAACATTATCCTCCTCCTCCATATATTATAATATGATGAGAGCGGCGTGGCTCAGTGGAAAGAGTATGGGCTTGGGAGTCAGACGTCATAGGTTCTACTCCCAGCTCTGCCACTTGTCTTCTGTGTGACCTTGGGCAAGTCACTTTACGTCTCTGGGCCTCAGTTACCTCATCTGTAAAATGAGGATTAAGACGGTGAGCCCCACGTGAGACAACCTGATTACGTTTCATCCACCCCAGCGCGTAAAACATTGCTTGGTACCTAGTAAGCGTTTACCAAATGCTATTATTATTATTGTCATTATTTGTTTCCCTTGAATTTCCCATGGTGATCACCCTCTCCTCACCACAACCTTTCCTCACTCATTCAATCAATGATATTTACTGAGCGCTTACTCTGCGCAGAGCACCGTACTAAGCACTTGGGAGAGCAGAATACAACATAATTAGCACACACGTTCCCCGCCCATAATGAGCTCCCGGCTCTGACTCACCAGGTCAAGCCCGAGCTGGGATTCGCTGGTCTCCCATGGCTTCAGGTTCCGTCGACATTCCTCCAATCCCTCAATGTCCCCCTGATTGTCGGCGAGCCTTATAAAAGGAGAGACGGCACAAGCCCCCCCCCACAACCCCCCGTTATCTCTGTCACAAGGAGCTGGGAGACTCTCCATATGGTGACGTCTTCTTTCGTTCCCAAAGCTCCTGGGTCATCTGTGGGTGATTCTCAAGAGGAGACAAGGGGAAAGCTCTTCGGAGGAGTCTGTGTACACCGTGGGATGGGCTCTCCGGGGTCTTTCAGACCCTTGGTGGCTTCTATCTCACAGGAAGGTGTCGAGGCGGATGGCCCTTTCTTTAAACGCACTGGTTCCTCCTGATTTCCTTAGTCAGGAGCTTTCACGTTCACCTTGCCCTACTACACCCCAGTCCACAGGCTTCACTCCTTAATGCCAGCTTACTCACCGTGCCCCGTTCTTGTCTATCTTTCTTTCCCATATCCTGCCCCTGGCCTAGAACACCCCTGCCATGTACACCAGAACACCACTCTCTGCATCTCTGAAGTCTTATTAAGGTCACGTCTCCAAAAGGCCTTTGCCGAATGAGCCCTCTTTTTCCTGGCTCTCTCTCCCTTCTGCATTATCTTAGCACTTGGATCTGAGATCTTTGTTGGGTCTGACCTTTGCCGCAGCCATAACCCCAACATTTATATACATATATTTAAATTACAGGCTATTAATTATGTATTTATATTAATGTCTGTCTCCGCCTCTAGACGGTAGGCTTGTTGTGGGTTGGGAAAGTATTTGCCAACTCTGTTGTATTGGATTCTGTCAAGCACTTACTACCGTGCTCCCTGCCCAACAACTCTTGACCATTGGCTTAAAATCGTCTCACCAGCTATCCCCATCTCACCCACCATCTCTGTCCATCTCACTTACCCACTCTCCCCATTCCACCCACCCGTTCCCCACCTCACACTTTTCACTCCTCTTTTCAGGAGGATCACCCTCCAACTATACCTGGCTCATGCCTCCCAGCTCTTGGCCCTCAAACCTTCTCCATATCATGCTACTGTTTCCCTATCCTGGTTCTCCCTCCCTTCCAAATTCTTTACCTTCAAAGCCTCCCTAAAGCCCACCTCCTCTGAGAAGTTTTCCTGACCCCACCCCACAATCTAGTCAACTGAACACTCTTACTCGTTATGAGCTCCAGTCCTATCCTGAGTATATATGCATTCATTCATTCAATCAACTGTATTTATTGAGCGCCTGTATTTATTGAGCGCTTGCTGTGTGAACAGCACTGTATTAAGCGCTTGGGAAGTACAAGTTGGCAACATATAGAGACGGTCCCTACCCAACAACGGGCTCAAAGTCTATCGACTTATGTATCTGTTTGCGTATTTACTTGCACTGCAATTATTTATTTATTTATTTATTTATTGCTGAACCATTTTACAACTTCCTGCTACATGCTTCTTCTTTATCCTGCTCCCTCTGTATTTTTGTGGGATTTGTTAAGCACTTACTATGTGTCGAGCACTGCTCTAAGTGCTGAGGTAGATAGAAGTTCGTCAGGTCAGACAGTCTCTGTTCCACACGGGACTCATAGTCTAAGTATTGAATCCCCATTTTACAGTTGAGGAAACTGAGGCACAGAGAAGTGAAATGACTTGCCCAAGATCCCGAAGCAGACAGGGGCAGAGCTGGGATTAGAACCCAGCTCTTTAGACTCTCAAGTCTGTGCTTTTTACACTAGGGCAAACTGCTTCTCTTCCAGTAAACTATTAGCTTCTTGGAGACAGGGGTTATATACTTTTAGACTGTGAGCCCACTGTTGGGTAGGGACTGTCTCTATATGTTGCCAACTTGTACTTCCCAAGCGCTTAGTACAGTGCTCTGCACACAGTAAGCGCTCAATAAATGCGATTGATGATGATATGTCCTCCTTTTTTTATGGTATTCGCTAAATGCTTACTATGTGCCAGCCACTGTTCTAGGTGCTGGGATAGATGCAAGCTAATCGGGTTGGACACAGTCCTTGTCCCGCACGGGGCTCACAGTCCGAATCCCCACTTCACAGATGAGGTAACTGAGGCACGGAGAAGTTAAGAGACTTGCCCAAGGTCACACAGCAGAGAAGTGGTAGAGCTGGGAATAGAACACCCATCCTCTGATTTCCAAGTCCCGCTGCCTCTAGGCCATGCTGCTTCTTAGTATGAGATACAGTAGGGTATAGATAGGTATGTGTATCTATCCCTATACCTATCTCTATACCTATATTTATATCTACCTATCCTTATATCCCTACTATCTCTAGACTGTCAGCTCCTTATGGACAGGAAATTCTGTTGTATTGTTGTATTGTTTTATTGTGCTCGTTCAAGTGCTTAATACAGTGTTCTGCACACAGTAGGTACTCAATAAATATTCCCTGTGTTACAGTCTAAGGTAGATCCAGGATAATCAGATCACACACACTCCCTTATCCACTCGGAGCTTACTGTATAGGAGTGAGGAAAAGCACGTATTTTGTCCCCAATTTCCAGAAAGGGAAATCAAGGCTTGGTTCAGTGGAAGGGCTGGAATTAGAACCTCAGTCTCCTAATTAATCAATCAGTCATTGGTATATATTAACTGCTTACTATGTGCAGAGCACAATACCAAGGGCTTGGGAGAGCAATAATAATAATTGCAGCATTTGTTAAGGGCTTACTGTGTGCCAGGCACTGTACTAAGCCCTGGGATGGAGATAAGCAAATCGGGTTGGACATAGTCTCTTCTCCACCTGGGGCTCACATACCCAAACCCCATTTTACAGAGGAGGTAACTGAGGCACAGAGAGGTCAAGTGACTTGCCCGTGGTCACGCAAAAGACACGTGGCAGAGTTGAGATTAGAACTCATGACCTACTGACTCCTAGGCCCATACTCTATCCACTATGCCAGTTGGTGGACACATTCTCTACTCGCAAGATGTTTAAGGCCTCGAGGGGTATACAGACATTAAAATAAATTACAGCCCTGCCCTCACACTCCGCCCCTCTGCTGCTGACCTCCACACTGTGCCTCGTTCTCGCTTGTCCCGCCGTTGACGCTTGGCCCGCGTCCTACCTCTAGATTGGAATGGCCTCCCTCCTCACATCTGCCAACTAGCTCTCTTTCCCCCCCTCAAAACCCCACTGAGAGCTCACCTCCTCCAGGATGGCTTCCCAGATGGATCCACGCTTTTCCTCTTCTCCTCCTCCCCAGCGCCCCTACTCCCTCCCTCTGCTCTACACTCTTCCTCGCCTGACAGCACGTGTGTATATATGTACATATTTATTATTCTATTTATTCTATTAATGATATGTATAAATCTATAATTCTATTTATTTATGTCGATGTTACTGATGCCTGTCTACTTGTTGGTTTTGTTGTCTGTGTCCCCACTTCTATTCTCTGAGCCCGTTGTTGGGTAGGGATTGTTTCTATCTGTTGCCGAGTTGTAGTTTCCAAGCGCTTAGTCCAGTGCTTTGCACACATTAAATGCTCAATAAATGCGATCGAATGAATGAATAAATTACGGAGATGGACATAAGTGCTGTGGGCTGAGGGTGGGGTAAAAAAGCAAGTGCTGAAAGGTGACAGATCCAAGTTCACAGGTGATGCAGAGGAAGAAAGAGTAAGGGAAATAAGGGCTTAGTCAGGGAGGGCCTGTTGGAGAAGATGGGATTTTATATCAGGGGAACTTTGGTGGGAAGGCGATAGGAAGAAGGTTTGTGTCATAGGCGGAGAGAATCTGGGAGCTGGGGACTGGACATATCCCGGAATAGGTCATGGGGTGTGGGGGAGGAGGATAGAGATGAAGCAAATGGCCAAGACCAAGAATGAACCCCAGATCAGACTAGGAAGAAGGTTTGGAGACAGAAAGTAGTGATCGCAGTGAGGCTGACTGGAGTTTCTCCGTGTGAGACACAAGTCAGTGTGACAGGTCACATGTTCCGCATGGGGTGGTCGCGTGGCGTAGGGCCGCTACTCTCCCCTTGGGGCCAGGCCCCTGAGATGACGGCCCCTAGGTTAGCCAACCCTAAACAGGATATCATAAGGCCCGTCAGCCCAATGTGTGGCCCGCCCCCCGGGAGGAATCCCCCAGGAGCAGCAGGTAGTTTTTCCAGAAAGGCCCAGCTTCGCCGAAAAGCCCGTCACGTTCCGAGCGACAGGAAAGAGTAGCCGGTGCCCTTTACATCTCCCGGAGACCCTCCAGTGGCCGACGTCCGGGAGCTGA
The DNA here is from genome assembly GCF_015852505.1 of Tachyglossus aculeatus. Taxonomy (NCBI): domain Eukaryota; kingdom Metazoa; phylum Chordata; class Mammalia; order Monotremata; family Tachyglossidae; genus Tachyglossus; species Tachyglossus aculeatus. The sequence goes on along the minus strand of NW_024044838.1, from coordinate 3,735,228 downwards.
GGGGAGCGGGGTGGTTGTAGGAGAGCAGAAACTAGTGCACACTAGTCTCAGACTGACTGGTGCATCCGGGCCGAGGAGAACACGGTTAGGAAGCGGTTCACGGGGGGCCGACGGTGACAGAGAATGAGATAGATCCCCCATCTCCTCACAAATCCAAGTGTAACAAATTTATCTCCCCCCGGCTCACCATCTCTCTCCATCTGCCGGATCTCCTGGGTGGGTGGTGAGGATGGACGGGGTCGAATCGGCGAAAAATGTTCCGAGAAGAGCAGTCTCTATATCCCCTGACAGATCTGGTTATTTCTGCTACACAATGGTGTTTATTGAGCCACTACGATGTGCAGAGCACTGTACAAAAACTTTGAATGGAAAGATTGGGTAAGTCTTCGTCCCAAACAGGGGCTCACAATCTATAAGCAAGGGGTGAAGGGGAATGCTACATGTATCTGATTCTCGTTGTTCCTGCTTCGGTGACGGAAGGCAAAGTGGGTCTAGGTGGGTTTAGGGTAATTCTGTCACTTCAGATCCCATACTGGATGGGGCCACTTGGACTATAATAATAGAAATAATAATCATAATAATAATAATTGTGGTATTTGTTAAGTACTTACCATGTGCCAGGCACTGTACTAAGCGCTGAAATGGTTACGAAAATGTCGGGTTGGACACAGTCCCCGTCCCACGTGGGGCTCATAGTCTCAATCCCCATTTTACAGGTGAGGGAATTGAGGCAAAAAGAAGTGAAGTGACTTGCCCAACCAGATCAGACAGCAGATATGTGGCAGAGCTGGGATCAGAACCCAGGTTGTTTTGACTCCCAGGTCTGTGCTCTATCCACTAGGCCATGCTGCTTCTCTAATCCAGAAAATATCTCCAACACAGGAAATTAAGACAAGATCGAAGCGCTTAGTACAGTGCTCTGCACACAGTAAGTGCTCAATAAATACGATTGAATGAATGAACGAACCAGGAAGTGACTCTTTATCCGGGAACTCCCCATTTTCAGCTGGTCTCTTCCCTTCTAGTCTGATACCTTCGTGGAGGGTTTACTTTTAGTTTCAGATCTCAGCCTTTCTCTGCTCATCATCATCATCAATCGTATTTATTGAGCGCTTACCATGTGCAGAGCACTGTACTAAGCGCTTGGGAAGTACAAATTGGCAACATATAGAGACAGTCCCTACCCAACAGTGGGCTCACAGTCTAAAAGGGGGAGACAGAGAATAGAACCAAACATACCAACAAAATAAAATAAATAAGATAGAAATGTACAAGTAAAATAAATAAATAAATGAATAGAGTAACAAATATGTACAAACATATATACATATATACAGGTGCTGTGGGGAAGGGAAGGAGGTAAGATGGGGGGATGGAGAGGAGGACGAGGGGGAGAGGAAGGAAGGGGCTCAGTCTGGGAAGGCCTCTTGGAGGAGGTGAGCTCTCAGCAGGGCCTTGAAGGGAGGAAGAGAGCTAGCTTGGTGGATGGGCAGAGGGAGGGCATTCCAGGCCCGGGGGATGATGTGGACCGGGGGTCGATGGCGGGACAGGCGAGAACGAGGTACGGTGAGGAGATTAGCGGTGGAGGAGCGGAGGGTGCGGGCTGGGCTGTAGAAGGAGAGAAGGGAGGTGAGGTAGGAGGGGGCGAGGTGATGGAGAGCCTTGAAGCCCAGGGTGAGGAGCTTCTGCCTGATGCGCAGATTGATTGGTAGCCACTGGAGATTTTTGAGGAGGGGAGCAATATGCCCAGAGCGTTTCTGGACAAAGATAATCTGGGCAGCAGCATGAAGTATGGATTGAAGTGGAGAGAGACACGAGGATGGGAGATCAGAGAGAAGGCTGATGCAGTAGTCCAGACGGGATAGGATGAGAGCTTGAATGAGCAGGGTAGCGTTATGGATGGAGAGGGAAGGGCGGATCTTGGCAATGTTGCGGAGCTGAGACCAGCAGGTTTTGGTGACGGCTTGGATGTGAGGGGTGAATGAGAGAGCGGAATCGAGGATGACACCAAGGTTGCGGGCTTGTGAGACGGGAAGGATGGTAGTGCCGTCAACAGAGATGGGAAAGTCAGGGAGAGGGCAAGGTTTGGGAGGGAAGGCAGGGAGTTCAGTCTTCGATATGTTGAGCTTTAGGTGGTGGGCAGACTTCCAGATGGAGATGTCCTGAAGGCAGGAGGAGATGCGAGCCTGAAGAGAGGAGGACAGAGCAGGGGCAGAGATGTAGATCTGGGTGTCATCAGCGTAGAGATGATAGTTGAAGCCGTGGGAGCGAATGAGGTCACCAAGGGAGTGAGTGTAGATTGAGAACAGAAGGGGACCAAGCACTGAACCTTGGGGAGCCCCCACAGTAAGAAGATGGGAGGGGAATGCTCCTGCCTCTGTCGCCAATTCTCACAGCTCTGAAGCACCTTTGGGTTCCGAGGGGCCTGAGAAAAGAACATTGGCTCTTTCATTCATTCGATCATATTTATTGAGCCCTTACGGTGTGCAAAGCACTGTACTACGGCTCTAGACCTCACTGGGTTTGTGAGGAGGGAGAATTTTTTATAATGATATTAGCTAAGCACGTACTATGTGCCAAGCACTGTATTAAACGCTGGCGTAGATACAAGATAATCGGGTCAGAAACAGTCTCTCGTCCACATAGGGCTCACAGTCTTAAACTCTATTTCACAGATGAAGTAACTGAAGAACAGAAAGGTGAAGTGACTTGCCTGAGGTCACACAGCAGAAAAGTGGTGGATCTGGGAATAGCACCCAGGTCCTCCGACTCCATACACTTTCCAATAAGCCATGCTGCTTTTCTATTTGGGAAGGGAATGTTGTCCTGTACTATCCTAAACGCTTAGTACAATGCTGTACACACAGTAAACCCTCAATAAAGACCGTTGATTACTTGAATTCACTCATTCACTCAATCGTCTTTATTGAGCGCTAGCTTTTCCTTCATCTGCGCATCTGTTATTATTTTATTTCCTGTCACCAGCCGGATTCTAAACTGCTCCTTGTCCCTGTAGATGGTCTCGGAAATCTCCAGGAAATGTTCAATGTCACCAAGGTGATGGAATTCCTGCTCCTGGGATTTTCGGAGGTCCGGGAGCTGCAGCTGGTCCACGCTGCGTTGTTCCTCCTGGTCTACCTGGCAGCTCTGACGGGTACTCTCCTCATCGTCCTCCTCGACCTCTCAGCTGCCCTTGACACTGTGGACCTCCCCCGTCTCCTCAACACGCTATCTGACCTTGGCTTCACAGACTCCGTCCTCTTCTTGTTCTCCTCTTATCTCTCCGGTCGTTCTTTCTCAGTCTCTTTTGCAGGCTCCTCCTCCCCCTCCCACCCTCTTACTGTGGGGGTTCCCCAAGGTTCAGTGCTTGGTCCCCTTCTGTTCTCGATCTACACGGACTCCCTTGGTGACCTCGTTCACTCCCACGGCTTCAACTATCATCTCTACGCCGATGACACTCAGATCTACGTCTCTGCCCCTGCTCTCTCCCCCTCTCTCCAGGCTCGCATCTCCTCCTGCCTTTAGGACATCTCCATCTTGATGTCTGCCCGCCTCCGAAAGCTCAACATGTCGAAGACTGAACTTCTTGTCTTCCCTCCCAAACCTTGCCCTCTCTCTGACTTTCCCATCTCTGTTGACGGCACTACCATCCTTCCCGTCTCACAAGCCCACAACCTTGGTGTCATCCTCGACTCCGCTCTCTCATTCACCCCTCACATCCAAGCCATCACCAAAACCTGCCGGTCTCAGCTCCGCAACGTTGCCAAGATCCGCCCTTTCCTCCCCATCCATACTCGCTACCCTGCTCATTCAAGCTCTCATCCTATCCCGTCTGGACTACTGCATCAGCCTTCTCTCTGATCTCCCATCCTCGTGTCTCTCTCCACTTCAATCCATACTTCATGCTGCTGCCCGGATGATATTTGTCCAGAAACGCTCTAGGCATATTACTCCCCTCCTCAAAAATCTCCAGTGGCTACCAATCAATCTGCGCATCAGGCAGAAACTCCTCACCCTGGGCTTCAAGGCTCACCATCACCTCGCCCCCTCCTACCTCACCTCCCTTCTCTCCTTCTACAGCCCAGCCCGCACCCTCCGCTCCTCCACCTATAATCTCCTCACCGTACCTCGTTCTCGCCTGTCCCGCCATCGACCCCCGGTCCACATCATCCCCCGGGCCTGGAATGCCCTCCCTCTGCCCATCCGCCAAGCTAGCTCTCTTCCTCCCTTCAAGGCCCTGCTGAGAGCTCATCTCCTCCAAGAGGCCTTCCCAGACTGAGCCCCTTCTTTCCTCTCCCCCTCGTCCCGCTCTCCATCCCTCCCATCTCACCTCCTTCCCTTCCCCACAGCACCTGTATATATGTATATATGTTTGTACATATTTATTACTCTATTTATTTATTTATTTATTTTACTTGTACATATCTATTCTATTTATTTTATTTTGTTAGTATGTTTGGTTTTGTTCTCTGTTTCCCCCTTTTAGACTGTGAGCCCACTGTTGGGTAGGGACTGTCTCTATATGTTGCCAATTTGTACTTCCCAAGCGCTTAGTACAGTGCTCTGCACATAGTAAGCGCTCAATAAATACGATTGATTGGTTGATTGATTGATTGATCGTCGCCATCAATCCCCTAGACCGGCGCCTCCACACCTCCATGTACTTCTTCCTCAGACACTTGTCCGTCCTCGACCTCTACCTCAAATCCGTCACCGTCCCCAAATCCATGCACAACTCCTTGACCGACCTTAGATCCATTTCCATCCTGAGCTGTGACATCCGGGTCTTCTCGTTGGCTCTATTTGCTGCCTCAGAGCTGTTCCTCCGCACCATGATGTCCTATGACAGCTACGCCGCCATCTGCCTCCCGCTGTGATATGAGGTCCTCATGGACCAAGGGCATGTGGGAAGATGGCCGCTGCATCATGGCTCGGCGGGGAAGTGTTTGCAGTGATGCCATCCTCTGGGACGTTCTCCCTACAATTCTGCGGGTCCTTCCTGATCCCACAGTTCTGTGATATCGCCTTCGTGGTCCAACTCTCCTGCTCTGAAATGCATTCGATGTGATCCTAGTCACCGGGACCTTTTCGGGCACCTCTGCTTTGTCTCCATCTTCGTCTCGTACATGCACATCTTCCGGGCCGGGCTGAGGATGTCGGCCGCCAAGGGCCGGGCCAAAGCCTACTCCACCTGCCTGCCTCACCTCGCTGTCACGACTATGTTTTTTACCTCGGCTAACTTCACTACTTTAAAACCACCTTCAGGTAACTCCTCTGCTCTGGATATGGAAGTGTCTGTGTTCTACGTCGTGGTGCCCCCGCCCTGAACCCCCTCATCTACAGCCTGAGGAACAGGGACATGGAGGCGGTGGTGGGAAGGGTCCTAGGTGGGAGTCCTTTCACCCAGGGTAGAAAGTTTCTCCTTCTGCCTTGACTATCATTTTTCACCCTCTGGATTGTTGCATCAGCATACTGCCTAGGTAACAGTATTCAGTGGCATCCCTGACAGCTAAGTGCCCTGTGCAGTTTTGGTTGTTCTTGGTATTCTCTGGGGCAAGTTGGTACATGGCCTCTATTTTCTTCATGCTTATCGTTTGTCCATTACCTTGTAAAGCCTCCCCACATTCACCACCATCAATGGTATTTATCGATCGCTCACTGTGTGCAGAGCATTATAATAAGCAGCTTGGGAAAGTACAATACAACAGAGTTGAAAGACATGTTTCCTGCCCACTACAGGTTTGTAGTTTATGGGGGAAGCAACATGGCCTAGTGGACAAAGCACAAGCCCGAGAGTCAGAAGGACCTGGGTTTCAATCCCACTTCTCCACTTGTCTGTTGTGTGACCTTGGACAAGTCACTTCACTTCTCTGTGCCTCAGTTCCTTCATCTGTAAAATGGAAATTAAGACTGTGACAGGGACTGTGTCCAACCGTCTGACCTTGTATCCACCCCAGTGCTTAGAACAGTGTTTAACACATACTAAGCGCTTAACAAATACCATTATTATTATTCAGGGCTGACCCAGTGGTGGATTATTTATTTATATTAATTATATAAAATTAATTCCTTTACGTTAATGTCTTTATATTAATTTATATTAATACTTATGTTAGAGAAACAGGATAGCCTAGTGGAAAGAGGACGGGCTTGGGGGTCAGAAGTCATGGGTTCTACTCCCATCTCTGCCACTTATCAGCTGTGTAACTTTGGGCAAGTCAACTTCTCTGGGCCTCAGTTACCTCATCTGTAAAATGGGGATTAAGACTGTGAGCCCAGTTTGGACAACCCGATTATATTGTATCTACCCCTAGCACTTAGAAGAATGCTCTGCACCTAGTAAACATTTAGGAAATACCATTATTATTATTATTATTATTATTATTATTATTATTATTATTATCATTATTATGTCTCCACCTCTAGACTGTAAGCTCGTTGTGAGCAGGGCTTATGTCTACCCACTCTGTCATATTGAACTCTCCCAATCGCTTCGTACAGTGCTCTGCACACAGTAAGCACTCAAGAAATACTATTGATTGACTACCTGACAGAGAGTAGGTGAGAAATGTTCATTAAATGCCCGTGATTGCTGGATTGTTTTACTGATTAATGTAGATTGGAAGTGAAGCCCGGGGAAGGGAAAATCTGGAAGTCGTCCACCTCCCTGGAAATGCTCTCGGGTGTCAGCCAGACCCAGAATCTACCCAGAGCGTGGGGGTCACATCGGAGGGGCTGGGCTCGTGGAAACCAAGATGGCCTCTTTCATCAGAACGAGGGTTGGCCGTTGGAGCTTGGCGGGAGCTGGAGAGATCGAGTGAGAGGCCGGAGGTGGGGAGGCAGAAGTGAGAGAGACATTCTGGGAGCTGGAGAATGCATGGGAATCAGAGTAGGAGAAGGAGGAGGTATAAAGGGTAGAGATAACCAATCAACCAATCAATCATATTTATTGAGCGCTGTCTGCAAAGCAGTGCACTGAGCGCTTGGAAGAGTAGAAGACAACAATTTCGCAGACACATTCCCTGCCCATGACGAGCTTCCCTAATACTAATCGTAATAATAATGGCATTTGTTAAGCGCTAACCATGTGCCAAGTACCGTAGAAAGCACTGGAATATTGAAGGCACAAGATCGTTAGGTCCCACATGGGGCTCACAGTCTAAGTAGACGGGAGAACAGGGATCGAACCTCCGCTTTGCAGATGAAGGAACTGAGGTATAGGGAAGTGAAGTGTCTTGCCCTAGATCACACAGCAGATAAGTGGCAGAGCCAGGATTAGAACACAGGTTTTCTGACCCCGAGACCAGTGATTCTATCCATAAGAACACACTGTTTCATCCTTCTGGGACCTGGAATAGGAGTACGAGAGCGGATAACATCCCTATTTCTTTATTATTCTACAATTACTACTCTACAAGTTTCCCCAATACTCTACTATTTCCCCCATCTCTAATCTATTTTAATGCCTGTCTCCCCTTGAAGATTGTAAACTCCATATGGGCAGGGCATACAGCTACCAAATTTCCGATTACCAAATACCAACAATTGTACTTTCCCAAGCATTTAGTTCAGTGCTCTGCACACGATAAGCAGAATCCGTATGGTCTAGTGGATAGAGCCTGGGTCCCGGAGTTAAACGGATCTGGGTTCTGATCCAAGTTCTGCCACTAATCAGCTGTGTGACCTGAGGCAAGTCATTTCACACCTCTGGGCCTCGGTTCCCTCATCTGTAAAATGGGGATCAAAACTGTGAGCTCCACGTGGGACACAAGCTGTGTTCAACAGGATTAGCTTGTATCCACCCCAGTGCTTACTACAGTACCCTGAACTTAGTAGGTGCTTAACAGACTGGACACAGTCCCTGCCCTAAATGGAGCTCACAGCTTTCATTCCCACTTTTCAGATGAGGAACCTGAGGCACAGAGAAGTGAATTGACTTGCCCAAGGTCACACAACAGACAAGTGGTGGAGCCGGAATTAGAAGCCAGGTCCTTCTGACTCCCAGATAGGGCTCTATCCACTAGGTTAGACTTCTTCTCATTGTCTGTGAACAGGCACAGTGTCCTCTGAACCTCCCCTGCCTTCACGGAGCTTCCAATCTAATGCAGGAGGCTAGACCTCATATGAATTACAAAAGGGATGGCAGAGTGTAGGAATAATGTGCACAAATGCTACAGGTCTGGGAGGTGATGAGTATCGAAATCCTGAAAGGTTATAGACCCAAGTGCATAGACGACATGGAAGAGTGGGCTTATCTTGTAGGGAAATGAGGTTGTAGTCTGGGAAGTTTTCCTGGAAGAAGTGTGATTTGCGTAGGGATTTGAAGACAGGAAGAGTGGTTGCGGTATGTAGGATATGAAGTGGCAGGAGGTCCAGGCTACAGGATGAAGGTACGTGAGGGGTCTGCCGTGATACAGACAAGACAAAGGTATGGTGAGTAGGTTGGTCTTTGAGGAGCAAAGTGTGTGGGAATTGAGGGAGGTGAGGTAGTAAGGGGAAAGCTTATTGAATACCTTAAACCTGATAGTTTTAGACTGTGAGCCCACTGTTGGGTAGGGACTGTCTCTATGTGATGCCAATTTGTACTTCCCAAGCGCTTAGTACAGTGCTCTGCACATAGTAAGCGCTCAATAAATACGATTGATTGATTGATTGATTGATAGTGAGGCCTTTCTGTTTGATATAGAGGACGATGGGCAATTATCGTCATAAAAATGGTCTACTATGTGTCAGTGAGGGAGTTCCTCCTGCTGGGATTCTCGGAGGTCCGGGAGCTGCAGCTGGTCCCCGCCACGCTATTCCTCCTGGTCTACCTGTCAGCCCTGACGGGGAATCTCCTCGTTGTCACCGTCACTGCCCTCGACCAGCGCCTCCACATCCCCATGCACTTCTTCCTCCGGAACCTGTCCGTCCTCGACCTCTTCTACATCATTACCTCTCGGGCGGACCCTCTGCACAAGGACACCGCGATCCCCCTCCTGAGGACACCGAGCTCCCCACCACCTGCAGGACCCTGTACCTGGTCAGAAGGTCTCCTACCCCCCAGATGACCCTCGAGACCTGGTGCCATTTCTGACCATCCAGCATCCCCAGACGGGGGTCCCCTCCCGGAATCACTAAAATCACCCCTTGAATCAAACTCTAAGATGAGCGGGTCACCAACTAGGACTGTGGAAAACTGTGTTCCCCAGTTTCCACCTCCTTTCATTCATTAATTCAATCGTATTTATTAAGCACTTACTGTGTGCAGAGCACTCTACTAAGCGCTTGGGAAGTATATGTCGGCAACGCATAGAGACTGTCCCTACCCAACAACAGGCTCAGAGTCTGGAAGGGGGAGACATACAACAAAACAAAGCATGTAGACAGGTGTCAAGACCGTCAGAATAAATAAAATTATAGCTATATGCACAACATTAACAAAATTGATAGAGTAGTAAATATGTACACGTGAAATAGAGTAATAAATCTGTACAACTATATACAAGGGCTGTGGGGAGGGGAAGGAGGTAGGGCAGAGGGGAGGGAAGAGGAGGAGGAGAGGAAAAAGGAGGCTTAGTCTAGGAAGGCCTCCTGGAGGAGGTGAGCTCTCAATAGGGCTTTGAAAGGCGGAAGAGAGCTAGTTTGGCGGATGTGTGAGGGAGGGCATTCCAGGCCAGGGGAAGAACAAAGGCCAGGGGTCGATGGTGGGACAGGTGAGAACGAGGCACAGTGAGGAGGTTAGCGGCAGAGGAGTGGAGGGTTCGCGCTGGGCTGTAGAAGGAAAGAAGGGAGGTGAGGTAGGAGGGGGCCAGGTGATGGAGAGCCTTAAAGCCGAGAGTGAGGAGTTTTGGCTTGATTCGTACGTTAAGAGGCAACCACTGGAGATTTTTGAGGAAGGCCTCAAAAATGTGACATGCCTAGAGCGTTTCTGTACAAAGATAATCCAGGCAGCATGAGTGTCACTTACCAAGCCTCTTCTCTGGAACAAAATGTCTCCTTCCTTGTGCAAATAATCTCACACCACTATTTAACCAAGGAATTGTCCTTGGACCTAGCCAGATACTTTTTAGCTGTCCTACAGGGTTCACAGAAAACGCTGGACGTTGGTGAATTATTAAAGTCTGCGGGGGAGGCGGCAAAGACTGAAGTATGACTGATAATCCAATTTTGGGGAGGCATCATGGCCTAAAGGAAGGGGAGTCCCTGTAGATTGTAAACTCATTGTGGGCAGGGAATAAGTTTAACAACTCTGGTATGATGAACTTTCACAAGTGCTTAGAACAGGAAGTTCAGTTTTGGGGCAGTTCTAATCCATGCTCTGCCACTTGTCTTCTGTGTGACCTTGGGTGAACCACTTAGCTACTCCGTGCCTCAGTTCCCTCATCATTAAAATGGGGATTAAGACAGTGAACCCCACGTGGGACAACTCGATTACCTTGTATCTACCCCAGTGCTTAGAACAGTGCTTGACACATAACAAGTGCTTTAAAAATACCATAATCTTTTCCAATTTTATCATGGCCTAAAGGAATGGGAATCGCTCTAGACTGTAAACTCATTGTGGGCAGAGAACGTATCTACGAACACTCTTATATTGAACTTTTCCAAGTGCTTAGTACAATGCTGGGTCCAGAATAAGTGCTCAATAAATCAATAAATACGATTGTGACTTGGGTTCTGATGCCAGCTCTGCTACTGGCTTGCTTTGTGACCTAGGGGCAGTGACTTAACATCCCTAGGATCACTCTGTTTCTTACACTCTGAGCCCCTGTGAAACAGGTATTGTGTCTGAACTGATTTTTTTTGTTTCTACTCCAGCAAGTAGAATCATTTAGGCACACAACCTCTTAATAAATACAATAATGATATTGTTTTTAGCAACGATTATGAAAATATAATGATACGCTACTTAGCATGTCCCTGGTGGTGGGTATGACAGTGATAAAACAGGAAGAGGTATGGGAGAAGGGAAGAAAGGATGATTGCAGCTCCATCTTTCTTTTCATCCATTCATTCATTCAATCGTATTTATTGAGTGCATACTGTGTGCAGAGCACTGTACTAAGCGCTTGGGAAGTACAAGTTGACAACATATAGAGACGGTCCCTACCCAACAACGGGCTCACAGTCTAGAAAGAGAAATCCATCCTCTTGTAAATCCATCCTCTCTCGTCAATCCATTTTTTCTTCCTTTCATTCATCCATCCATCCTTTCAAACATTCATCTATCCATCCATCCACCCAGAGCACGGGTTTGGCATCAGAGGTTGTGGGTTCTATTCCCAGTTCTGCTACTTGTCCGCCATGTGACCTTGGTCAAGATGCCTCACTTCTCTGTGCTTCAGTTACCTCATCTGTAATTTGGGGATTGAGAGTGTGAGCCCCATGTAGGACAGGGACTGTATCCAACCTGATTACCTTATATCTACTCCAGCACTTAGAACAGTGCTTGGCACATAGTAAGCATTAAACAAGGATCATAATAATTACTATTATTATTATCAATGGTATTCATTAACCACATCCTGGGTGAAAAGTTCTGTTGTAAACACTCAGAAGAGTTGAAAAGAGATAAAACTGCACTGTTCCTGCTTTCCAGGAGATTATGATCTAATGGGGGACATGGACAAAGAATAAATTACATAGAGGAGGAAGGACAGAAGGGAAAGATGAGAAAGTGGACGAACGCCTGATTCAAGTGTACAGTTCATATAGTCAGTATGAACAGAGTTTCAGCGGATATGCAATCAGGACAAGTCAGAAGAAGCAGCGTTGCCTAGTGAATACAGCGCGTGCCTGGGATTCAAATGGACATGGGATCTGATCCCGGTTCCACCATATGTGTGCTCTGTGACCTTAGGCAGGGTCGCTTAACTTCTCCATGCCTGACTTCCCTCATCCGTAAAATGGGAATTTAGATGTGAGTCCCTCAGGGGACATGGACTCTGCCCAAACTGATTTCCTTGTAACTACTCCAGGACTTAGTATAGTGCCTGTTAGCGCTTCAAAAATGCCATAAGAAAAAATTGCAGTTGGGTGATTGACAGATTAACTGTCTCAGGTTGTGAATTAGACAAAGGCAAAACCATTCACAGTGGCTAAGGACTGTCGTTGAAAACAAGAACCGTTGGGAAGCTGTGATACCAAAGTCACTGTTTCCACGGGAACTCTGAGGGCCGACACCATCGCTGATGCTGCAGGGACCGGGCCCTTTTCTCCCAGGAGACTCAGGAAACAGAGGGTGCGTGGCTTATCCGGCCACGAGGTCCCTCGGCAGGGCCCCGAGCCATCCCCAGAGATCTCCCTCAAAGCAGCTCTTGCTTTATCTACAGGGACACGGCCCCATCTGGAGAGCTTCCCAAGGTGTGAGGGAAAGCGGAGAGGGATCGAGGACTTCTCTCTGTTCCTTTCTGGCTGACTGAACCCAGGAGTTTGAGGGGAAAGAGCGGACCAGACCAGCCCTGCAAAGGTCAGCGACCCCCAACCCCAGGCTGCCCCAGTGAGAGTGACCAGGGGTGAGTGGGATGGAGGGGCGGGCGGGGACGAGGATGAGGATGGAAGGGATGGAGCCAGTCTGGGGCCTACGGTGGGGTTCGGACCAGGGGCGCGCCCCCCCTCCCCGGGGCCAGATTGCTAGCAGGAGGGAAGGTGTTTTCCAGTTCAGTAACCGCCAACCATTACACACCTCTCCTCCTTCCTCCTCAAGCCTCGCTACCATGCCAACTACCCGACAGACCACTGTGCTCCGGCACAGTGTCAGCACTCTCGACAGTCACTTTGGCCTGCAGTGAGTCCCAGAATCCCTTGCAGAGGGTAAATGACAGGCAGGGCTGAGAGAGTGTATCCAGCTTTGGACAGCCACTGGTACTATCAGCCATTTCTTCCTGTAAGAGTTATTCCCAAACGTTGGGAGAAGACAAATAGTGGGAAAGGATGTAATCCCTGACCTCATGGGCTTTCCAGCCTACTGGGTTGCGTTGACACAGTATAATTTGCTATCAATCAGTTAATCTTGGATTATATTTACTGAACATTTATTATGTGCCCCAAGCACTTGTAGAGTAAAAATTATAATAGAAGGACTTGTTAAGCTCTTACTATGTCCCAAGCACTGTCCTAAGCACTGAAGTAGATACAAGTTAAGCAGGTATGATACAGTCCTTGTTCCACATGGGGCTCCCAGTCTTAACCCCCGTTTTACAGAAGAGGTAACTGAGTCTGAAAGAAGTTAAATGACTTGCCCATGGTCACATAGCAGACATGAGGCAGAGCCGGAATTAAAACCCAGGTCCTTCTGATTCCTGACTCCCAGGACTGTACTCTATACACTTTATAACGCCATAGGGACACGTTTCCTGCCCCTTCTAGAAGGATAAAAACAATGGAAAGATGAAAATGCAATTATTGCGTACAATACTACAGATGAGAAAACTGAGGCACAGAGAAGTGAAGCGACTTTCCCAAGGTCCCAAAGCAGCAAAGGGACAGAGGCGGGGTAAGAACCAAATTCCTCTGACTCCTACTAAGCTGTGCCTGGGAGAGTGCAACGGAACAGACCTGGCAGATGTGTGTATGCTGCCTCAAGGAGCTCACAGTCAAGAAGAGAACTCCTGGGCCCATGCTTTTTCCACTAAATGAGGATGGAAATGAGTTGATTCGCACTTCATTCATTCATTCAATCGTATTTATTAAGCGCTTACTGTATGCAGAGCACTGTACTAAGTGCTTGGGAAGTAAAAGTTGGCGACATATAAAGACGGTCCCTACCCAACAGCGGTCTCACAGTCTAGAAGGGGTAGATGAATAACAAAACAAAACATATAGACAGGTGTCAAAGTCGTCAGAAAAAAATGATTAAAGCTATATGCACATCAGTAACAAAATAAATAGAATACTAAATATGTACAAGTAAAACAGAATAATAAATCTGTACAAATATTCATTCATTCATTCAATCAATCGTATTTATTGAGCGCTTACTATGGGCAGAGCACTGTACTAAGCGCCTGGGAAGTACAAGATGGCAACATATAGAGACGGTCCCTACCCAACAGCGGGCTCACAGTCTAGAAGGGGGAGAAAGACAACAAAACAAAACATATTTACAAAATAAAATAAATAGAATATATATATATATATATATATATACAAGAAAAATAAATTAATAAATAGAGTAATAAATATATACGAATATATATACATATATACAGGTGCTGTGGGGAGGGGAAGGAGGTAAGGCGGGGGGTATGAGGAGGGGAGGAGGGGGAGAGGAAGGAAGGGGCTCGGTCTGGGAAGGCCTCCTGGAGGAGGTGAGCTCTCAGTAGGGCTTTGAAGGGAGGAAGAGAGCTAGCTAGGCGGATATGCGGAGGGAGGGCATTCCAGGCCAGGGGGAGGACGTGGGCCGGGGATCGACGGTGGGACAGGCGAGAACGAGGCACAGTGAGGAGGTTAGCAGCACAGGAGCGGAGGTTGAGGGCTGGGCTGTAGAAGGAAAGAAGGGAGGTGAGATAGGAGGGGGAAACGTGATGGAGAGCCTTGAAGCCGAGAGTGAGGAGTTTTTGCCTGATGCGTAGGTTGATTGGTAGCCACTGGAGATTTTTGAGGAGGGGAGTAACATACCCAGAGCGTTTCTGCACGAAGATGATCCAGGCAGCAACGTGAAATATAGACTGAAGTGGCGAGAGACAGGAGGATGGAAGATCGGAGAGGAGGCCGATTCAGTAATCCAGTCGAAAAGGATGACAAATTGAACCAGCAAGGTAGCCGTTTGGATGGAGAGGAAAGGGTGGATGTTGGCGATGTTGCGGAGGTGAGACCGGCAGGTTTTGGTGATGGATTGGATGTGAGGGGTGAACAAGAGAGCGGAGTCGAGAATGACACCAAGGTTGCGGGCTTGTGAGACGGGAAGGATGGTAGTGCCGTCTACAGTGATGGAAAAGTCAGGGAGAGGGCAAGGTTTGGGAGGGAAGATAAGGAGTTCAGTCTTGGACATAATGAGTTTTAGATGGCGGGCAGACATCCAGATGGAGATGTCTTCAAGGCAGGAGGAGACCCAAGCCTGAAGGGAGGGAGAGAGAGCAGGGGCAGAGATGTAGATTTGGGTGTCATCAGCGTAGATATGTTAGTTGAAGCCGTAGAAGCGACTGAGTTCACCAAGGGAATGAGTATAGATAGTGAACAGAAGGGGACCAAGAACTGAACCTTGAGGAACCTCTACAGTAAGGGGATGGGAGGGGGAGGAGGAGCCCTCAAAGGAGACTGATAATGAAAGACCGGAGAGATAAAAGGAGAACCTGGAAATGACAGAGTGTGAAGCCAAGGTTGGATAGCGTGTTGAGGAGAAGGGGGTGGTCCACAGTGTCGAAGGCAGCTGAGAGGTCTAGGAGAATTAGGATAGAGTAGAAGCCGTTGGATTTGGCAATCAGGTCATTGGTGACCTTTAAGTGGGCAGTTTCCGTGGAATGTAGGAGAAGGAAGCCAGATTGGAGGGGGTCGAGGAGAGAGTTGGCGTTGAGGAGTTCGAGGCAGCGCTTGTAGACGATTCTTTCAAGGAATTTGGAAAGGAATTGTAGGAGGGATATGGAGCGATAACTAGAAGGTGAGGTGGGGTCAAGAGGGGGTTTTATACGATGGGAGAGACGTGGGCATGTTTGAAGGCAGAGGGGAAGGAACTAGTGGAGAGTGAGCGGTTAAAGATGGAAGGTAAGGAGGAGAGGAGGGACGGAGCGAGAGATTTCATGAGATGAGAAGGAATGGGTCAGATGCACAGGTGGATTGAGTAACATTTGAGAGGAGGTAGGAGATCTCATCTGAAGATACTGCTGGGAAGGATGGGCGGGTAGCGAAAAGGGCTGAGAGCAGGGGGAGTGGAGAAGGGAGGGGGAGTGACTTTGGGGAGCTCAGACCTGATGGATTCAATTTTATTAATGAAGTAGGAGGCCAGATCGTTGGGGGTGAGGGAAGGAGGAGGGGGAGGAGCAGGGGGCCTGAGAAGGGAGTTAAATGAACGGAAGAGCTGACGGGGATGATGGGCATGGGTGTCAATCAGGGAAGAGAAATAGTTTTGTCTGGCAGAGGAGAGGGCAGCGTTAAGGCAGGAAAGGATAAACGTGAAGTGAACAAAGTTGGCATGGTGTTTATACTTTCGCCAGCAGCGTTCAGCAGCTCGAGTGTCAGAGCGAAGGATGCCGACAGTGGCAGTGATCCAGGGCTGTGGGCTGTGGCACGAGAGCGGCGAAGGGAAAGGGGAGCGAGTGAGTCTAGCTGAGTAGAAAGGGTAGAGTCGAGTGCAGTAATCTGATCATCAAGATTGGGTAGAGGGGAAAGGGAGGCGAGGTGGAATGTGAGGTGCTCAGACAGATGGATGGGGTCGAGAGAGCAGAGGTCTCTGTGAGGTAGTAATATAGATTTACAGGGGAGAGGAGTATGTGTGAAGAGGCAGGTGAGAGAGTTATGATCAGATAGAGGGATTTCAGAGTTGGTGAGGGTAGAAGCAGTACAGCGGTAGGAGATGATGAGGTCGAGGATGTGACCAAGTTGGTGAGTGGGCAAGGTGGGGTGGAGCAAGAGGTTGGCAGCGTCATGGAAAGACAGAAGGCGGACGGCAGATGAGTCACCAGGGATATCCATGTGGATGTTGAAATCTCCGAGGATCATAGTGGACATGGAAAAGGAGAGAAGGAAGGTACGGAAGGGGTCAAAATCGTTGAAGAAGTTGGATGTGGAGCCAGGGGGGGCGGTAGATGATGGCTACAAGAATCTGGAGGGGATGGTAGAGGCGAATAATGTGGGCTTCAAAGGAAGGAAAGGAAAGGGAAGGGGGAGGAGGGATAAAGCCAAAGCGACATTGCGGGGCGAGAAGGAAACCGACACCTCCTCCTTTTCCAGTGAGTCTCGGGGAGTGGGAGAAGAAGAGGCCTCCACTGGAGAGAGCATTAGAAGAGACCGTGTGGTCGGAGACAGCCATGTTTCAGTTAGGGCGAGGAGGAGTAGAGACCTGGAAAGGAGTAAGTCCAGGATGAAAAGGAGCTTACTTATAACGGAGCGAGGGTTCCAGAGGCCACACCTGGCAGCAGCTGTGAAGAGAGGGGAAGGAGGGGGAGGGTTTGGCTTGGGCTGAGTTGGCGGGGGCCTACGCGGGGAGAGTGGGAAGAGTGGTTGCGATGGGAAAGGAGAACTGGGATGTGGTGGGGGCGGGAATGAGGGGAGGGAGCGGGCTGGGAGGGAGGAGTTGAGGGTTGGCGCTGGCCCAGACGGATCCTGGGTAGTGGGCGAGGGGGAGTGGTGGTGGTTGAGCACTTACTGTGTGCAGAGCACTGTACTAAGCGCTTGGGAAGTACATGTTGGCTTCATATATAGACGGTCCCTACCCAACAATGGGCTCACAGTCTAGAAGGGGGAGACAAACAACAAAACAAAACAAATAGACAGGTGTCAATACCATCAGAATAAATAGAATTATAGCTATATACACATCATTAATAAATAAATAGAATAGCAAATATGTACGAGTAAAATAAATAGAGTAATAAATCTGTCCATTCATATTTACAGGTGCTGTGGGGAGGGGAAGGAGGTAGGGCCGGGGCGATGGGGAGGAGGAGAGGAAAAAGGGGACTCAGTCTGAGGAGGCCTCTAGGAGGAGGTGGACTCTCACTAGGGCTTTGAAGGGAGGAAGAGAGCCAGCTTGGCGGATGTATGGAGGGAGGGCATTCCAGGCCAGGGGAAGGACTTGGGCCGGGGGTCGATGGCCCAGTGAGGAGGCTAGCTGCAGAGCAGCGGAGGGTGCGGGCTGGGCTGTAGAAGGCGAGAAAGAAGGTGAGGTTGAAGAGGGTGAGGTGATGGAGAGCCTTGAAGCCGAGAATGATGAGTTTTTGCTTGATTCGTAGGTTGACTGGCAGCCACTGGAGATTTCTGAGTAGGGGAGTAAAATGCCTCGAGCCTTTCTGCACAAGGATGATCCGGGCAGCAGTGAGAACCACAGTCTGAAGTGGGGAGAGACAGGAGGATGGGAGATCAGAGAGTGTGACTGCTGTGACTGCTTTCCCGTCTAATATCTTTGTCATCTTGTTGTCCCCACCTGCAGAATTGTGGTATCAATAATCCTTCGTTATTCCCTCCTAGTTACGTGGAAGTCTTTTACTAAGTTTCTAAGTCATTTTGTAATTGATAATGCTCTTCCAATATAACATAAGTTGCTCCTCCCATAGACTCACTGGGAAAACTCCTGTTGATTTCTTCACCTCATGAAGTAATCATTACCTGCCAATGACCAACAACACCACGGTGAGGGAATTCCCTGACCTCCTGCTTGCCAAATCCAACGGCTCATACTCTGTCCTAATCCTCCTCGACCTCTCAGCTGCCTTCGACACTGTGGACCACCCCCTTCTCCTCAACACGCTATCTGACATTGGCTTCACATACTCCGTCCTCCCCTGGTTCTCCTCTTATCTCTCCGGTCGTTCATTCTCAGTCTCTTTTGCAGGCTCCTCCTCCCCCTCCCGTCCCCTTACTGTGGGGGTTCCCCAAGGTTCAGTGCTTGGTCCCCTTCTGTTCTCAAACAACACGCACTCCCTTGGTGACCTCATTCGCTCCCACGGATTCAACTATCATCTCTACGCTGATGACACCCAGATCTACATCTCTGCCCCTGCTCTCTCCCCATCCCTCCAAGCTCGCATCTCCTCCTGCCTTCAGGACATCTCCATCTGGATGTCTGCCCGCCACCTAAAACTCAGCATGTCCAAGACTGAACTCCTTGTCTTCCCTCCCAAACCCTGCCCTCTCCCTGACTTTCCCATCACTGTTTACAGCACTACAATGCTTCCCATCTCACAAGCCCGCAACCTTGGTGTCATCCTCGACTCCTCTCTCTCATTCACCCCTCACATCCAAGCCGTCACCAAAACCTGCCGGTCTCAGCTCCGCAAAATTGCCAAGATCCGCCCTTTCATCTCCATCCATACCCACTTCAATCCATACTTCATGCTACTGCCCGGATTGTCTTTGTCCAGAAACGCTCTGGGCATGTTACTCCCCTCCTCAGAAATCTCCAGTGGCTACCAATCAATCTGCGCATCAGGCAGAAACTCCTCACCCTGGGCGTCAAGGCTCTCCATCACCTCGCCCCCTCCTACCTCACCTCACTTTTCTCCTTCTACAGCCCACCCCGCACCC